>NC_134354.1:534964351-535264351 GCF_048569485.1 Anomaloglossus baeobatrachus | reverse complement strand
AAGCCTGGAATTTTTGGACCTTTTAACAAGACAATGATCCCAATTCCTAAACATAACGCAAAGTCCACCAAGTCTTGTTTAAGAAGAAGATAAACCCAAAAGGAATATCGCCAACAAAAGGGCTGCAGTCACAACAAAAATTAGTACATATTATAGGTTATATTGATAAATACGAGAACAGTTTAATTTGCAACCAATAAATAAGGGGTACTTTGCATGCTGCAACATCGCTAGCATCGGCTAGCGATGCCGAGCGCGATAGTACTCGCCCCCGTCGGCTTTCATAAGGAATGTGAGGGTTACACAAGGCAGGAGGTGACGTTGCATGTTTGGGGGGCTTGGAGGATGCAATGTGGACCGTTTTTTGGGGGGGGGCCTTGCATTTGCCAGGGAGCGACTCCGCATGTTTGGGGGGTCTAGCACTGGGCAGGGGGTGACACTGCACGTTTGGGGGGCTCTCGCAGTGGACAGGTGGTGACACTGTACATTTGGGGGGCTCACACTGGGCAAGGGGCTACACTGCGTGTTTGGGGGCTTGTAGGGGGCAACGCTGCACGTTTGGGGGGGCTTAGAGGAGGCAATGTGGAGCGTTTTTGGGGGGTCTTGCACTTGCCAGGGATTGACTCTGCCTGTTTGAGGGGTTTTGCACTGGGCAGGGGGTGACGCTGTACGTTTAGGGGGCTCGAACTGGGCAGGGGGCTACGCTGCATGTTTGGGGGGCTTGTAGGGGGCGACGCTGCACAATTGGGGGGGCTTGGAGGAGGCAATGTGGAGCGTTTTGGGGGGGCTTCCACTTTCCAGGGAGCGACTCTGCATGTTTTGGGGGGCTTGCACTGGGCAGGGGGCGACACTGCACGTTTGTGAAGGATCGCAGGGGGCGACGCTGCAGGTTTTGGGGGGCTCGCACTGGGCAGGAGGTGACGCTGCATCTTTGGGGGGGTCCCGCAGGGAGCGATGCAGGTTTATGGGGCTCCCAGGGTTTGACTCTGAAAGCTTGGGGGGGCTTACACTGGGAAAGGGTTTATACTGTACGTTTGGGGGGGCTCACAGGGGGTGATGCTGCATGTTTGGGGGGCTCGCACTGAGCAGGAGCGACGCTGCATGTCTGTGGGGGGTGCTCGCGGAGGGCAACGCTGCACGTCTGTGGGGGGTGCAGTGGTGCGTGTTGTGGGGGCTCTCCCTGGGCAGTGGTGCGTGTTGTGGAGGTTCTCGCTGGGCAGTGGTGCGTGTTGTGGGGGCTCTCCCTGGGCAGTGGTGCGTGTTGTGGGGGCTCTCGCTGGGCAGTGGTGTGTGTTGAGGGGACTCTCGCTGGGCAGTGGTGCGTGTTGTGGGGGCTCTCGCTGGGCAGTGGTGCGTGTTGTGGGGGCTCTCGCTGGGCATTGGTGCGTGTTGTGGGGGCTCTCACTGGGCAGTGGGCATTGGTGCGTGTTGTGGGGGCTCTCGCTGGGCAGCGAGGCATTGTTGCGTGTTGTGGGGGCTCTCCCTGGGCAGCGGGGCATTGGTGCGTGTTGTGGGGGTTCTCCCTGGACAGCGGGGCATTGGTGCGTGTTGTGGGGGCTCTCGCTGGGCAGTAGTGCGTGTTGTGGGGGCTCTCGCTGGGCAGTGGTGCGTGTTGTGGGAGCTCTTGCTGGGCAGTGGTGCGTGTTGTTGGGGCTCTCGCTGGGCATTGGTGCGTGTTGTGGGGGCTCTCCCTGGGCAGCGGGGCAGTGGTGCGTGTTGTGGGGGCTCTCCCTGGGCAGCGGGGCAGTGGTGCGTGTTGTGGGGGCTCTCCCTGGGCAGCGGGGCAGTGGTGCATGTTGTGGGGGGTCTCCTGGGGCAGCGGGGAATTTGTGCGTGTTGTGGGGGCTCTCCCGGGGCAGCGGGGCATTGGTGCGTGTTGTGGGGGCTCTCCCTGGGCAGCGGGGCATTGGTGCGTGTTGTGGGGGCTCTCCCTGGGCAGCGGGGCAGTGGTGCGTGTTGTGGGGGCTCTCCCTGGGCAGCGGGGCAGTGGTGCATGTTGTGGGGGGTCTCCTGGGGCAGCGGGGAATTTGTGCGTGTTGTGGGGGCTCTCCCGGGGCAGCGGGGCATTGGTGCGTGTTGTGGGGGCTCTCCCTGGGCAGCGGGGCATTGGTGCGTGTTGTGGGGGCTCTCCCTGGGCAGCGGGGCATTGGTGCGTGTTGTGGGGGCTCTCCCGGGGAAGCGGGGCATTGGTGCGTGTTGTGGGGGCTCTCGCTGGTCAGTGGTGCGTGTTGTGGGGGCTCTCGCTGGGCAGTGGTGCGTGTTGTGGGAGCTCTCGCTGGGCAGTGGTGCGTGTTGTGTGGGCTCTCCCTGGGCAGCAGGGCAGTGGTGCGTATTGTGGGGGCTCTCCCTGGGCAGCGGGGCAGTGGTGCGTGTTGTGGGAGCTCTCGCTGGGCAGTGGTGCGTGTTGTGTGGGCTCTCCCTGGGCAGCAGGGCAGTGGTGCGTATTGTGGGGGCTCTCCCTGGGCAGCGGGGCAGTGGTGCGTGTTGTAGGGGCTCTCCCTGCGTAGCGGGGCAGTGGTGCGTGTTGTGGGGGCTCTCGCTGGGCAGTGGTGTGTGTTGAGGGGACTCTCGCTGGGCAGTGGTGCGTGTTGTGGGGGCTCTCGCTGGGCAGTGGTGCGTGTTGTGGGGGCTCTCGCTGGGCATTGGTGCGTGTTGTGGGGGCTCTCACTGGGCAGTGGGCATTGGTGCGTGTTGTGGGGGCTCTCGCTGGGCAGCGAGGCATTGTTGCGTGTTGTGGGGGCTCTCCCTGGGCAGCGGGGCATTGGTGCGTGTTGTGGGGGTTCTCCCTGGACAGCGGGGCATTGGTGCGTGTTGTGGGGGCTCTCGCTGGGCAGTAGTGCGTGTTGTGGGGGCTCTCGCTGGGCAGTGGTGCGTGTTGTGGGAGCTCTTGCTGGGCAGTGGTGCAGTGGTGCGTGTTGTGGGGGCTCTCCCTGGGCAGCGGGGCAGTGGTGCGTGTTGTGGGGGCTCTCCCTGGGCAGTAGTGCGTGTTGTGGGGGCTCTCGCTGGGCATTGGTGCGTGTTGTGGGGGCTCTCCCTGGGCAGCGGGGCAGTGGTGCGTGTTGTGGGGGCTCTCCCTGGGCAGCGGGGCAGTGGTGCGTGTTGTGGGGGCTCTCCCTGGGCAGCGGGGCAGTGGTGCATGTTGTGGGGTGTCTCCTGGGGCAGCGTGGAATTTGTGCGTGTTGTGGGGGCTCTCCCGGGGCAGCGGGGCATTGGTGCGTGTTGTGGGGGCTCTCCCTGGGCAGCGGGGCATTGGTGCGTGTTGTGGGGGCTCTCCCTGGGCAGCGAGCATTGGTGCGTGTTGTGGGGGCTCTCCCGGGGAAGCGGGGCATTGGTGCGTGTTGTGGGGGCTCTCGCTGGTCAGTGGTGCGTGTTGTGGGGGCTCTCGCTGGGCAGTGGTGCGTGTTGTGGGAGCTCTCGCTGGGCAGTGGTGCGTGTTGTGTGGGCTCTCCCTGGGCAGCAGGGAAGTGGTGCGTATTGTGGGGGCTCTCCCTGGGCAGCGGGGCAGTGGTGCATGTTGTGGGGTCTCTCCCTGGGCAGCGGGACAGTGGTGCGTGTTGGGGGGCCTCTCCCTGGGCAGCGGGGCAGTGGTGCGTGTTGTGGGGGCCCTCCCTGGGCAGCGGGGCAGTGGTGCGTGTTGTGGGGGCTCTCCCGGGGCAGCGGGGCATTGGTGCGTGTTGTGGGGGATCTCCCGGGGCAGCGGGGCATTGGTGCATGTTGTGGGGGCTCTCCCTGGGCAGCAGGGCATTGGTGCGTGTTGTGGGGGCTCTCCCGGGCAGCGGGGCATTGGTGCGTTTTGTGGGGGCTCTCCCGGGGCAGCGGGGCATTGGTGCGTGTTGTGGGGGCTATCCCGGGGCAGCGGGGCATTGGTGCGTGTTGTGGGGGCTCTCCCGGGGCAGCGGGGCATTGGTGCGTGTTGTGGGGGCTCTCCCGGGGCAACGGGGCATTGGTGCGTGTTGTGGGGGCTCTCGCTGGGCAGCGGTGTGTGTTGTGGGGGCTCTCCCGGGGCAGCGGTGCGTGTTGTGCGAGCTCTCCTGGGGCAGCGGGCCATTGGTGCGTGTTATGGGGGCTCTCGCTGAGCAGCGGGGCAGTGGTGCGTGTTGTGGGGGCTCTCCCGGGGCAGTGGTGCGTGTTGTGGGGGCTCTCCCGGGGCAGTGGTGCGTGTTGTGGGGGCTCTCGCTGGATTGCGGGGGGCTCTCGCTGGGCAGCGGGGGGCGCTGCAGGGGGTTCTCGCTGGGCAGCGGGGGGCTCTTGCTGGGCAGAGGGGGGTGCTGCGGGGGGCTGTCGCTGGGCAGCGGGGGGCGCTGTGGAGGGCTCTCGCTTGGCAGCAGGGGGCTCTCGATGGGCAGCGGGGGGTGCTGCGGGGGGTTCTCGCTGGGCAGTGGGGGGCTCTCGCTGGGCAGCGGGGGGCGCTGTAGGGGGCTCTCGATGGGCAGCGAGGGGCGCTGCGGGGGGCTCTCGATGGGCAGCGGGGGGCGCTGCGGGGGGCTCTCGCTGGGCAGTGGGAGACTCTTGCTGGGCAGCGGGGGGCTCTTGCCCAGCGAGAGCCACCGCAGCGCCACCCGCTGCCCATCGAGAGCCCCCCGCTGCCCAGCGAGAGACCCCCACAGCGCCCCCCGCTGCCCAGTGAGAGCCCCCCACAGCGCCCCCCGCTGCCCAGCGAGAGCCCTCGCATAAGAGGATCAGGGGCTGCTAAACACAGAAAATAAGCGAGATCTGAACAGCCCCCCCCCCCTCAACGTGCAGTCTCTCTCCCTGCGAGCCCCCCCTAATATGCAGCCTCTCTCCCTGCAAGCCCCCCCCAATATGCAGTCTCTCTCCCTGCGAGCCCCCCCCAACGTGCAGCCTCTCTCCCTGCGAGCCCCCCCAACGTGCAGTCTCTCTCCCTGCGAGCCCCCCCAACATGCAGCCTCTCTCCCTGCGAGCCCCCCCAACGTGCAGCCTCTCTCCCTGCGAGCCCCCCAACGTGCAGCCTCTCTCCCTGCGAGCCCCCCCAACGTGCAGCCTCTCTGCCTGCAAGCCCCCCCCAACGTGCAGCCTCTCTCCCTGCGAGCCCCCCCAACGTGCAGCCTCTCTCCCTGCGAGCCCCCCCCAACGTGCAGCCTCTCTCCCTGCGAGCCCCCCCCAACGTGCAGCCTCTCTCCCTGCGAGCCCCCCCAACGTGCAGCCTCTCTCCCTGCGAGCCCCCCCAACATTCACTGTTGCCCCCTGCCTAGTGCACCCTGCAAGCCCCCCCAAAGTGCAACACAGCCCCCTGCAAGCCACCAAACGTTCCGTGTCACACCCTACCTAGTGCGAGCCCCACTAAAATGTGCATCCTCTCCCTGCGAGCCCCACCAAACATGCAGCGTCGCCCCCTGCCCAGTGCGAGCCCCCCCCCCAACGTGCAGCGTCGCACCCTGCCCAGTGCGAGCCTCCCAAACGTGCATCGCCCCCTGAAAATCCCCAAATGTGCAGTATAGCCCACTGTCCAGTGCGAGCCTCCCAAACGCGCCGCTGCCCCGCGCTGGCTCGCTGGACAGCAGGGGGCGGCGCGTTGGGGGGTGCAGCGGGGGGAGGCGCGTTTGGGAGGTTCGCACTGGACAGGGTTATACTGCACATTTGGGGGGGCTTGCAGAGGGGGATGCACGTTTGGGAGGCTCGCAGTGGGCGACGCTGCACAGTGGGGGGGGCTTGCACTGGGCAGGGAGTGACGCTGCATGTTTGGCGGGGCTCGCAGGGAGAGGATGCACATTTTAGTGGGGCTCGCACTAGGTAGAGTGTGACGCCGAACTTTTGGTGGCTTGCAGGGGGCTGTGTTGCACTTTGGGGGGGCTTGCAGGGTGCACTAGGCAGGGGGCAACGTTGCACGTTGAGAATGGGGGGCTCGTGCTGGGCAGGGGGCTGTGTTGCACGTTGGGGGGCTCGTGCTGGGCAGGGGGCCGTGTTGCACGTTGGGGAGGGGGCTCGCAGGGAGAGAGACTGCACGTTGGGGGGGCTCACAGGGAGAGAGACTGCACGTTGGGGGGGCTCACGCTGGGCAGCGGGGGGCGCTGCGGGGGGCTCTCGATGGGCAGCGGGGGGCGCTGCGGGGGCTCTCGCTGGGCAGCGGGGGGCACTGCGGGGGCTCTCGCTGGGCAAGAGTCCCCCGCTGCTCAGCGATAGGCTGCACGTTGGGGGGGCTCGCAGGGAGAGTGGCTGCACGGTGGGGGGGAGTGCTCGAAGGGAGAGAGGCTGCACGTTGGGGGGTGGGTCGCAGGGAGAGAGACTGCACGTTGGGGGGGGGTGTCGCAGGGAGAGAGCCTGCACGTTGGGGGGGGTGTCGCAGGGAGAGAGCCTGCACGTTGGGGGGGGTGTCGCAGGGAGAGAGCCTGCACGTTGGGGGGGTTTGCAGGGAGAGAGACTGCACATTGGTGGCGGGGGTTTGCAGGGAGAGAGACTGCACGTTGGTGGGGGGGCTCGCAGGGTGAGAGACTGCATGTTGGTGGGGGGCTTGCAGGGAGAGAGACTGCACGTTGGTGGGGGGGTCACAGGGAGAGAGACTGCACGTTGGGGGGTCGCAGGGAGAGAGACTGCACGTTGGGGGCTCGCAGGGAGAGAGGCTGCACGTTGGGGGGGCGCTGGGGTGGGCTCTCGCTGGGTGGCACGTTGGGGGGCTCGCGGGGAGAGGGGGACGGCACGTTGGGGGGGCTCGCGGGGAGAGGAGGCAGCACGTTGGGGGGATCACGGGGAGAAGGGGCTCGCAGGGAGAGGGGGTGGCATGTTAAGGGAGAGGGGGCTCGCAGGGAGAGGGGGCGGCACGTTGGGGGGCTCGCGGGGAGAGGGGCGCGGCACGTTGGGGGGGCTTGCAGGGTGTTCTGAGCAGGGGGCCAACTTGCATGTTGGGGGGGCTTGCTGGGCAGAGAGCTGTCTTGCACATTGGGGGGGCTTGCAGGGCGCGCTGAGCAGGGGGCCGTGTTGCATGTTGGGGGGGCTTGCTGGGCAGGGAGCTGTGTTGCAGGTTGGGGGGGCTTGCAGGGCGCGCTGAGCAGGGGGCCGTGTTGCATGTTGGGGGGGCTTGCTGGGCAGGGAGCTGTGTTGCACATTGGGGGGGCTTGCAGGGCGCGCTGAGCAGGGGGCCGTCTTGCATGTTGGGGGGGCTTGCTGGGCAGGGAGCTGTCTTGCACATTGGGGGGGCTTGCAGGGCGCGCTGAGCAGGGGGCCGTGCTGCATGTTGGGGGGGCTTGCTGGGCATGGAGCTGTGTTGCACGTTGGGGGGGACTCTCAGGGGGCCGTGTTGCACGTTGGGGGGGCTCGCACAGGGAACTCTGTGTGTAATTAATCTTCTCCCTTTGTTCTTCAAATACAGCTTGTGACTACTGGAAACTGGGTGTAATTGCCCCCCCGTCGTCCCACCTTAGAGACTGAGACAACAGTGTGGTGTAATCCACATCATCCTCCTGTGTCCTCCAATGTATTCAACAAGAGGATTTTCATGGTAAATGGAGAAATACAATTTTTACACCTAAAACGCACGGGACTCGGATACAAAAGATGTTTTTTCTTTCATTGTTGCCGATGTCCAACATGGCTTAATTCTACGTATTGATTTGTAAAGTTGATTGTTACAGTGTATATTTGTACTTCTGTCTCCTCCCCATTACCCTGTAGACTGTGAGCCCCCGAGGGCAGGGTCCGCTCCCCTCTGTACCCGTCTGTCAGGATTGGTTTATTCGCTGTAATTTATATCTGTGTTTTGTGTGTAACCCGTTCCCATGTGCAGCAAGGAATCAATGTTCTCTATAAAACTAAAACTGTATAAATATTTCTCCTTTTTGTTAGAATTATTGGTATGCTTGTTTTAATAAAACTGTTCTAGACGTATGGGCTGAATGTTCATTTCTATATTGATAAAGCTCGGTGGGACGTTAGTGATCAGTCACTGCCGGTTGGATCTGTATCGGGCTGCGGTCACACATTGCTGGTTGGATCTGTATCGGGCTGCGGTCACACATTGCTGTAGGTAACTTCCAGTCCTCACATGTAGACCCACAGTAAACTGATCAGATCTCGCTGACAGTTTATTTTCTGTCTTTAGCAGCCCCTGATCCTCTTATGCCCCACATTTATTAGGCCCCAGTCCTGTTTCTCAGTGTTTCCCTCTTTTTGTGGCAACATAACTCCATGAGGCTCACACCGCCTGATTCAGGTCATTTGGGGCGAAACTTTTTTTTTATTTATTTAAAGGGACGTAAGTTGCTTTTCGCTGAGGGTCTGAAGCTGTTGTCACCGCGGTTCCATAGGACAGGCTCTGGCAGAGGTTACACTACATATTTTACAGAGGGGTAATAATACTCCTTAGAAAGTTTGAGAAGTATTTTTAGCCTTTAGGAGAACATCATAATTTGCAACAACACAAAATGATAGTACATACAGTAGATGGGTATCCATAAGGCCCCTTTCAGACATCCGTGTTTGAACAGGTGCAAGTCACACGTGCCGGTATGGTCATCCGTGTGGTATTGGTAAAAAATGTAAGATACTGAAATTAATGTGTTGGTTTTTTTTTAATGTGTAAAGCCTTAAAAATTATAAATATATAGATAGAATAGTGATATAGAGATAGCTTGACCAGCTGTTTTACACTATTTTTATTTTTTAATTTAAAAAAAAAAAAAAAAAATGACGCGGGGTCCCCCCAATTTTCATGTGTAGCACAGGAACAGCAGCAGCTGCAGACTGCAACCCTCAGCTCTCTGCTGTACCTTGGCTGGTTATGAAAAATAGAGTGGATCCCACGCTTCTTTATTAAATTTTTAGGTTTAAAAAAATGTTGTGGGGTCCCCTCCATTTTACTAAAAACCAGCCATGGTACAGCAGACAACTGGGGGATGATATTATTAGGGTGGAAAGGGCCATGGTTATTTGGCCCTTTCCAGCCTAAGGGCTCATGCGCACGTTGCGTACTTACATGCATTTACGCTGCGTTTAGCACTGCAGTGTAAATGCATGCGTCCTGCGTTCACTGCACAATCTATGTAGATTGGGCATGAGACGTGCGCACATTGCTTTTTTTGAACACAGAGATCTGGGTGCTAAAATTTTGACCCAAATCCGTGCGTTCATAAAAGCAGCATGTCAATTATTCCGTGCGCTATGGATACAGGTCCCGCTCTGTCTATGGTGGGGGCAGCATCCCGAGCGCATGAAATCGGCTTTTTTAACAAAAAAATGGCGTACATTGTGCAGTGTTTCTGCAGCGATTTGACGCGCACATGTGCTGTCAAATCGCTGCAGAATATTCAGCAGTTACGTGCGCATGAGCCCTTACAATAGCAGCCCACAGACGCCTGAAAAGTGGAACATCCATTAGAGGCGCCAATTCTGGTGCTGGACTCGGCTCTTCCCGTTGCGCTGGTGTGATGGCAAATGGGGTAATATATGTAGGGTTGATGCCAGCTCCAGCTGGTATCAAGCCTTGGTATTAGTAATGGGTGGCGTCTAGCATACACCCCCTATTACTAATCCAGTAGTTGAAATAAGAATAACAAGGTTTATTTGAACAAAAAACCTCCAACTCGGCCCTCATTCACCAATTTATTTGATTTTTATAAATAAAAATTCCACCATAATCCATGGTGAGGTCCCATGACATTCCCCAAAAGCAAACCTGGAAAGACATAAAAAGAATCATTCAATAAATAAAGACGAGACACCCTCTTTTCCAATTTATTTCTCTAGCAAAGCCCTAATCCTGGTCTGCCGAAATCCAATTGGGGCGGCCACGTCGATCCTATACTGCTGTCACATTCAATGGAGAACCGATTGTTCCTCATTGATTGTGGGAGCGCACACACAGACTGCTGTGTATACTTCAGTTCGGTGACTTGGATCTCATAAGGTGAGCTTAGATCACTGCAGGGACGACCTCAGCAGTATGTGTACGGGGGTGGCAGTGATGTCACGGGTTAATCTTAGTTCACAATGAACTCGAATGACATCCTGATGACACCCCTGTGACGTCCGCGGTATTGTGGGTGTCGCGGCAGTAACGTCATGGGTTCATCTGAGTACCCAATGAACTTTGATGAACCCGTGAAGTCACTGTCACTATACCCGCAGTAGCGTGGGTGTCGTCAGGATATCATCAGAGTTCCTTGGATACTCACCTGTCCCCAGCGATGCTGTTCCTGGCACTAGTGTCTCTGGTGCTGCTTCTTCCAGGTCCTCTGTGCAGTGCATATTCATTGAGTATAATGAGCGGGGATCGGAAGCAAGTGACAGCAGGGCTGGAGACAAGTGAGTATAATAAATCATTTTATTTCAGAGACACGTATTTTCTCCAGTACGTGTCATACGGATCACATCAGTGTGACACCCGTGCTGCCGGAGAAAAAACGGACATGTCTGCGTGCAGGGAAACATAGGGCCACATGGTCCATGTGAAAACACGCATGTGTGAGGAACACCATAGAATAACATGAGTACGTGTGGCATCCATGTTAAAAACGGATGTCACACATACCTGAAACATGGATAAAAATTCCCCGTTTTCCCAATCAGTGCGGGTCCCAGTGATCGGACACTGATCAGCAGGTTATCACCTGTCATATGGGTAGGTGGTAACTTGTTTTCACTAAACAAACCCTTTAAGGCCCGTAAACAATCCCTACAATCATTTGTCCGACAGCTCTCTCTTGACTATCACATACAGGAGTGCTCGGCCAAATGTTCTGTGTTCTCTATCTGAGAACAGATGTTGCCTTCTCTGGTGGTGGATTATCTTTCAAGAGAACAAAAGTATCAACAAGTGAAATTCCAAAAAGCCGGTTCCTTCCCTCCCTTGACATCCATTCTCGAGGTAAGTCGGGAAGCCCCCATACACATCAGATTGTTGTCTGATCCTGGCGACTTTAGCCTGGTGTATGGGAGCCTTCATGTAATCTGTGTAAGGGCTTATTCAAACATCTATGCACTTCTGTACAATCTCGGAACACAATGCATGGACTGGCTGAGGCCGTCCTTATAGATAGTACTGTGAGCTCAGAAATCATGAGCCTTAGTGCAGCAACTCTGCTCTAGTCACCTCTGTAGTGAGACAGCTAGAATAGAGCTGCTGCAGGGAGGACGTCCTTATAGACATTACCCAGAAATCATGGACCTAGGTGCAACAACTCCGATCTAGTCATCTCTGTACTGAAATATCTATAATGGAGTTGATGTACATGTGCCGCCCCCACGCCCGTAGCAGTCGGACTGCTCGGATCCAGACCCGCTGAGTGGCTCGAGGGATCCTCTGGACCCGGGGGTCACGCGGATACGCCGAATGAAAAAGGGGGGAACGTAGTGGTACGGGCTTGGCCGTACTCGGTTCGTGACGCCACCCACAGTGTGTGGTGAAGAGGGACACCACCGCTGCTGTTGTGGGGGCACCTGGGAGACATGCGGTGGCAGCTCGATGTTAACCCCTCCGTGGATAGGGATGATTGACCCGGGGCCCAATGTCTCTGTGCAGGGTATGGCGATGGCAAGGGACTGCGCGCCCGGACGTACCATGGGATGTTTGGTTACTCACAATTAAATGAATCACACGAGTCTTTGTTGTACTCTGGTCCCCCACCCGGGCTGGTGGACGCCGTCTTTTCCTCTGCACTATTATTGTTGTTTGTTTAGACTTCCCGGTATGGAACACGGGAGTCCGCTCCCGGCCTTTTGTGTACCTGAGGAGCCGTGCTCGCTGACGCTGAGCTATGGGATCTATGGGCCCTGGTGGTTGCCCTATCCCTCTCAGTGGGTGGTTGTCTGCTTTTGGGACTTTGGTTGGGACAGGACCTCTAATCCTGCCCTCAATCGGTTGATTAGCTAGGCCGTTGGTTCTGATCCTGGCTTCAGCGTCCGAGTATCCCCTCTGTGCACGGTTTCCGGGTCGGTTTTGCCAGGGCGTCACATACACCAAACGTCCTTAAAGACAGTACAGTGAGCTCAGACATCATGAGCCTCAGTGCAGCAACTCCGATCTAGTCACCTTTGTAGTGAGATAGAATAGAGTTACTGTACAGAGGACGTTCCTTATAAACAGTGCTGTGAGATCAGACATCATGAACCTCAGTGTAGCAACTCCGATCTAGTCACCTCTGTAGTGAGATAGAATAGAGTTACTGTACAGAGGACGTCTCTTATAAACAGTGCTGTGAGATCAGACATCATGAACCTCAGTGCAGCAACTCTGATCTAGTCACCTCTGTAGTGAGAAAACTAGAATGGAGTTGCTGTTAAGAGGGTTTTCCTTAAGGTCCAGTCACACTAAGCAACTTACCAGCGATCCCAACAACGATAGGGATCGCTGGTAAGTTGCTAGGAGGTTGCTGGTGAGCTGTCACACTGCGACGCTCCAGCGATCCCACCAGCAACCTGACCTGGCAGGGATCGCTGGAGCGTGGCTACACGAGTTGCTGGTGAGCTCACCAGCAACCAGTGACCAGCCCCCAGTCTCCTAGTTACAGCACACATCAGGTTAATTAACCCGATGTGTGCTGCAGCTAAATGTGCACAGAGCAGGGAGCAGCGCACACTGAGCGCTGGCTCCTTGCTCTCCTAGTTACAGCACACATCGGGTTAATTACCTGATGTGTGCTGCAGCTACATGTGCACAGAGCAGGAGCCGGCAGCACAGGCAGTGAGAGCGGGGGAGGCTGGTATCAAAGGTAAATATCGGGTAACCAAGGACAGGGCTTCTTGGTTACCCGATGTTTACATTAGTTACCAGCCTCAGCAGAAGATGGCTCCCTGCTCACTGCACATTAGTTGTTGCTGTCTCGCTGTCACACACAGCGATCTGTGCTTCACAGCGGGACAGCAACAACTAAAAAATGGCCCAGGACATTCAGCAACAACCAACGACCTCACAGCAGGGGCCAGGTTGTTGCTGGATGTCACACACAGCAACATCACCAGCAACGTCACAAAAGTTGTTCGTTACCAGCGATGTTGCTAGCGATGTTGCTTAGTGTGACGGGGCCTTTAGGCCAGAGCCACACTAGCATAATGCATCAGATGAGATATGCTAATGGCACTTGGATCAGCTTCTGCTGTGAGTGTGAGTCGAGTGTCATTATACAGTGATCCGATCCAGTGATTGGATCACAGGTGTAGGGGAGAGGGAGGGATTAATCTCTCCATCTTCTCCATTACTTATCTCTGCGTGTATCCAGATGTCATCCAAGTGCAATGCGATGTTTCACACGCACCCATAGACTTGTATGAGTGCAAGTGAGTCCAGACTCCCTGCAATCGCAACATGCTGCCATTTTTTCCTCAGTTCGATTGGAACTGAAGAAAAGATCGCAGATCTGAGCTGCATCATTGTGTAACATGAAGCCGAGTGCAATGCGAGATTTTCTCGAGTCATACGCCAGTGTAACTCTGGCCTTATAGACAGTACAGTGCCCAGAAATCATGAACCTCAGTGCAACAACTGCGATCTAGTCATCTCTCTACTGGGCAGTGGTGTAACTAGAGTTTGATGGGCCCCAGTGCAAAGTTTGGACCTGGGCCCCCTCAACACAGACACACGGGGTACGGGATAATGACACTGACACTCAGGGTACGGGTAATGATGTTAAGACTTGGCTCTTTCCCTCAGCACCTAGGTTTCCCATGATCTGAAATCCTTCTTTCTATCATCATCCAGCTTTACTTTGTTCTGATATCCATCTTGTCCTCAGCACCCAGCATCCCTATGCTCTGCTATATATCTTTCCCTCAGCACCCAGCTGTCCCATATCAGAGTATCGGAAAGCTGGGTGCTGCGGGAAAGAGCCAAAATCAGCACAAAACTATCCCATCCCAAGCTTGTGTCTTTGTCCCCCCTCGTATATAAAGTTCTCCAAATACTATAATGGCCCCCACATAGCCTTCCATATACTATATTGGGTCCCACGTAATCCTTCATTTTATTAGAATGCACCCCGTAGTCCTCCTTGTATTATAATGCATTTCTCATAGTTCCTCCATGTATAAGGTAGCTCTCATAGCCCTCCAATTATTATAATACAACTCCCATAGTCCTTCATGTATTATAATTCACCCCATAGTCCTCCATATAGTATACTGCACAACATAGTCCTCCATATATTATAATGCAGCCCCCATAGTCATGCATGTATTATAATGCACCCCACAGCTCCCCATGTATTATAATGCAGACCCCATAGGCCTCCATGTATAATAATAATAATAATAATACTAATAATAATAATATTTATTTCTATAGCGCCAACATATTCCGCAGCGCTTTACAATTCAGGAGGATCATATACAAACAAGTAACAGTTATAGAAGATACAATATTTAAAGGGAAAAAAGGCAACCCTGCTCGTGAGAGCTTACAATCTACAATGAGATGGGGGGGGGGCAAGGTACAAGTGCTTATTTACAATGACAATCCAGCCATCTCAAGTAAATGGGGGATAGATAATGGCTTCCTGGACCAGTTGGCCAGAGCCTTGAGGTGCATTTGGGTGCATGGAGTTTGACGTGGGGTTATTTTCTGATAAGTTGTGGAGGGGTTAGGTGAAATTAGTTCGGCTAGGGAGTGTGATAGGACGCCCTAAAAAGATGCGTCTTTAGGGTGCGTCTGAAGCTGAGTAACTTGTGATTCGTCCTAACTTCTTGGGGTAGAGCGTTCCAGAGGATTGGTGCAGCTCGGGAGAAGTCTTGGATTCGGGAGTGGGAGGTCCGAATTAGTGTGGATGTTAGTCGACAGTCATTTGCAGAGCGTAGAGAACGGGAGGGGTGATAGAGAGGAGGGTGGAGATGTAGGTTATGATTATGTAGATTATGTATAATAATGCAGCCCCCATAATCCTGCATATATTATAATGCAGCCCCCATAGTACTCCATGTATAACTGTATAATGAACTCCCCATAGTACTCCATGTATTATAATGCAGCCTCCAAAGTCCTCCGTATATTACTAAAATAGTACTGGATTCTGGAATAATATCCAGAAGTAAGAATATCAACAAGTCGTGCTTAGTGACAACTAGAACAGGTCTTGAAGGAGGGGACAGGGGACAGGGGGTGTACACCGCCTATTATATTGAATTAATTTTGATAATTATGAGGATAAGGTAGTGGGTCTAGTAGTCCCTGATGTTATTCCCTACCTAACCACGGAGGTCAAAAACACCTTAATTTACTGGGTGCCCCCCGTTCCTCGGCGGCTAGCCCTATCTGCCCCTGTAACTGCTCCTGACCTTAACCCACCACCAAGTGAATTGTGCAGCGGTGCATAACAGTCATGTGTCATAGATCATAGCTAATTACAAATATGAACCCAAATCTCATATACAAATGAAGAATTTCAAATCACCGTTTTACAAATTACCTATTGTCACGCTCCCCGGGTCCTCACCCCCGTTCCCCGGCTCACCTGCCACGCTCTCCGCTCCCCAGTCACCGGATTCCGTCCGTCCCAGGGCCCCGGGCCCCCGATCCCGGCGCCCGACAGCTTCCCTGGTCCGGGCCGGCTCCCCTGCGTCCTCCTCGCAGCCTCCTTCCCTGGCTTCTGGCACCCGGGCGGCGCGCATGCGCATTAGGGCGCGCGCGCGGTCACTGACCCTTTCTTAAAGGGCCAGCGTCCATTAACAGGAAATGAGGTTGCACAGGTACAGGGTATATAAGGGGTCATTGTCCAAGGGGGCGGGGCCTGATCTTCGTGTTCCCTGAGCTAGGAGTCAGGTCTCCTGGTGTTACTGTGCTCGTACTCACCTATCTCTCTTTGTAGAGCCGTGCCTGCTTCGCCATCCAGTCTGCCGTGTCCTGATCCCCGCACGCTGTCCGTCTGCCATCTGACAGTCCGTACCATCCCGGATCCCTGCGGTGACCCGTCATCTTGCTCCAGAGGTTCCGGACCCCGCCTGATATCACCTCGGCCTCCGAACCGGAGCTACGTCACCAAGACCACCTTCTGTGACTCCGTGGTCCCTGGGACTCCTCCGCTGCCTTCACTTGCACGGACTGTTCTACTGCCCATCAGTGCTTCAGCTGCCGGACTCCCTACCACCATCTCAGAGAGTTCGGTCCAGTGGATCCACCTCCTGGGTCTGCCCGACCGCCCGGCCGTGACAGTAAGATCAGGCCATGGATCCCGCTGCAGCACTATTGGCCCTGCAAGAGGAACTCCAACGCCAGCGTGAAGTCCAGACCCGCATGCTGCAATTTATGACCTCCGTGGACACCCGCCTGTACACGTTACAAGCATCCATGACGCCTGCGGCACCCAGGTCCTCCAATGGACAATCCACGGCTCCCGCACCAGTGGCAGCCTCGTCGGGTGCTTCCCAACTCCGGTTGGCTTCACCACCTCGTTATTCTGGAGATCCCAAGACCTGCAGGGGCTTCCTCAACCAATGTTCCCTTCATTTCACGCAGCTGCCACATCTATTCGCCTCCGACCAAGCCAAGGTCGCCTTTATAATGTCCCACCTAGAGGGCGAGGCACTGGCGTGGATGAACCCCTTGTGGGAGAAGGAGGACCCTGTGACCAAGAACCTTCGAGAGTTCCTGCAGGCCTTTCGCAGTACCTTTGACGAGCCGGGACGCGCCTCTGCGTCTGCTTCATCACTTCTCCGCCTACGTCAAGGAACACTGACGGTGGGCCAATACGCCATCCGTTTCCGCACTTTGGCTTCTGAACTCGGGTGGAATAATGAGGCCCTGACAGCCGCCTTCTGGGAGGGACTCTCGAGTCGCATCAAAGATGAGTTGGCGGGTCGTGACTTGCCCTCCACCCTAGATGCCCTGATTGCCCTGGCTACTCGAGTGGACATTCGTTTTCAGGAGCGCTCTAAAGAGCTGTCTCGTGAGAGACGACCGGTACGGCATTCCTCACCTCCCCAGAAGCCCTCCGCACCTCAGTCATCAACAGCTGGGATTCCCGTCCACGAGCCCATGCAGATTGACCGAGTACGACAGTCTGAACAGCGTCGAGCAGAGCGGCTCGCCAAGGGCCTCTGCTTTTACTGCGGAGAGGGCACACACCTGCTACGCGCCTGTCCAGAGAGGCCGGGAAACTCCAAAGCCTAGGGTTGGTAGGAGAGGCCACCCTAGGTGCTGGGACTCTCTCAGACCCGGTTATGTGGACTGTGCAAGTGTCAACGGGAGAGACACGGTTCACGGCTGAGGCATACCTCGATTCCGGGGCAGCAGGCAATTTCATTCAGCAGGCCACGGTGGACAAGTACCAGCTGCCTGTTACTCCACTTGACAAACCCCTCGTGATAGCCTCTGTGGATGGGAGACCCCTCTCTGATACCATCTCCTGGGTCACCAGACCGGTCGAACTACGTATCGGTGCCCTGCACACCGAGAACATCTCTCTCTACGTCCTTCCACACATGTCCCATCAAATCCTGCTGGGACTTCCCTGGTTGCGGACACACGAACCCTCAGTCAGCTGGGGTACTGGCGAAATCACCCGATGGGGTCCTTCTTGTCATGAGAAGTGTCTGAAGTCCATACCACACATCCGACGACCTCCGGTTCCAGAGAACCTACCGGAACTGCCCTCGGCCTATTGGTCCTTCGCAGACGTTTTCGACAAGAAGGAGTCTGAGGTACTTCCGCCACACCGTCCCTACGATTGTGCCATCGACCTGCTCCCAGGAACAACACCACCTCGAGGACGGATATATCCGTTGTCCCCAGCCGAAACCAGGGCCATGTCTACCTACATCACAGAGAGCCTGGCTAAGGGATTCATCCGGAGATCCTCCTCTCCTGCGGGAGCGGGCTTCTTCTTCGTTAAGAAGAAAGAGGGTGACCTACGCCCCTGCATCGACTACCGGGGTCTGAATCAGATCACCGTAAAGAACAAGTATCCTCTGCCGCTCATCCCCGAATTGTTCGACCGGCTCAGAGGAGCCCGTGTGTTCACCAAACTGGATCTTCGGGGTGCTTACAACCTAGTTCGTATCCGCTCTGGGGACGAATGGAAGACCGCGTTTAATACTCGCGATGGGCACTATGAATACTGCGTGATGCCCTTCGGCCTATGTAATGCACCAGCAGTCTTCCAAGAATTGGTGAACGACATCTTCCGGGACCTCCTCTACGTCTGTGTAGTAGTGTATCTGGATGACATCCTTATCTACTCTCCGGACCTCCAGACCCACAGAGAGAACGTCCAGCTGGTCCTACAACGACTGAGAGAGAATCGTCTATACGCCAAATATGAGAAGTGTGTCTTTGAGCAGTCTTCTCTCCCTTTCCTGGGATACATCATCTCGGGTACTGGACTGCAAATGGATCCTAAGAAGGTGTCCTCCATACTCAACTGGCCTCCCCCTTCTGGACTAAAGGCAATCCAACGGTTCCTGGGATTTGCCAACTACTACCGCCAGTTCATCCCTCACTTCTCTGCCCTGACTGCTCCTCTCTCCGCTTTGACCAAAAAGGAGGCTAATCCAAAGGACTGGTCACCTGCGGCCGACGCCGCGTTTTGCTCACTGAAGCGAGCATTTGCCTCCGCTCCTGTACTCCACCGTCCGGAGTTAAACCGCCAGTTCACCTTGGAGGTGGATGCCTCCTCCTCGGGAGCCGGAGCAGTGCTCATGCAAAAGTCCTCCTCCGGGAAGATGGTTACATGCGGTTTCTTCTCCAAGAGCTTCTCTGCACCTGAACGTAATTACACCATCGGTGACCGAGAACTATTGGCGGTCAAACTGGCTCTGGAGGAATGGCGCTACCTCCTGGAAGGAGCAGTGTACCCCGTGATTATCTACACGGACCACAAGAACCTGGAATACCTACGGTCCGCTCAGCGACTGAACCCACGGCAAGCCAGGTGGTCCTTATTCTTTGCCAGGTTCGACTTCCAGCTCCATTTCCGACCCGCAGACAAGAATGTACGTGCGGATGCCTTGTCTAGGTCTTTCATGCCCATGGAGCAGGAGGAAGAGACTACCCAGCCTATCATCCCTCCTAGCAAGATTATTCCGGTGGCCCCTGTCACCCTGGCCCAGATACCGCCCGGAAAGACCTATGTCTCTGAGACTGACAGGCAAAAGGTGTTACACTGGGGTCATGCCTCGAAAACAGCCGGTCATGCAGGCCAGAAGAGAACATGGGGTGCGATTGTACGCCATTATTGGTGGCCATCCCTTCGCACGGACGTCGCTGCTTTTGTCTCTGCCTGCTCCTCTTGTGCCAGGAACAAGACGCCCAAACACCTGCCCTATGGCCGTCTTCTGCCTCTGCCGAGACCCACAATTCCGTGGCAACACATAGCGATGGATTTTATTACGGACTTGCCATTATCCTCTGGACACACAGTCATATGGGTCGTGGTGGACCGGTTCTCCAAAATGGCTCACTTCGTCCCTATGGCTGGACTGCCCTCTGCTCAGGAACTCGCGGAAGCCTATATACATCACGTCTTCCGCTTGCATGGTTTCCCATCCCACATCGTGTCCGACCGAGGAACTCAGTTTACCTCCCGCTTCTGGAGGGCGCTCTGCAAACATCTGGGTGTGACTCTGGACTTTTCTTCTGCTTACCATCCTCAGTCTAATGGCCAAGTGGAGAGGGTCAATCAAATCTTGACCTCCTTCTTACGTCACTACGTCAACGCCCATCACGACGACTGGTCCACGCTTCTACCTTGGGCTGAATTCTCACATAACCACCACATCAGTGAGTCGTCCTCCAAATCTCCCTTCCATGTAGTTTACGGACTTCAACCCTCCGTCCCGTTGCCTATATCCCCTTCATCGGATGTTCCGGCTGCTGATACTGCAGTTCGTGACTTTGCTACCATTTGGGACTCTGTCAAAGCGTCTCTTGGGCGCGCTTCCCAGCGGATGAAGAAACACGCTGACAAGAGACGTCTGGATCCTCCGTGTTTCTCTCCTGGTGACCTGGTCTGGCTTGCTTCCCAGTACATCCGATTGAAGATACCTTCCTACAAGCTGGGCCCTCGCTACATCGGGCCGTTTAAGGTCCTCAGCAAGATCAATGAGGTATCCTACAAGCTACAGCTCCCGGCCACGATGAGGATACCCAACTCCTTCCACGTCTCTCTGCTCAAGCCGGTTGTCCTTGGTCCCTTCTCCGCTGCTGCCAGTCCGGCCCCTCCTCCTATTGCCGATGATGACATCTATGCGGTAAGGGATATCGTGGCCATGAAGACCGTACGAGGTCGACAGTTCTTCCTGGTGGACTGGGAAGGGTATGGTCCTGAGGATAGGTCTTGGGAGCCCAGGGAGAACGTGGGCACTCCTCTTATCCGTGCCTTCATGTCCCGGTTGCGGGGAGGGGGGCGTGGGGGGGGGGGTACTGTCACGCTCCCCGGGTCCTCACCCCCGTTCCCCGGCTCACCTGCCACGCTCTCCGCTCCCCAGTCACCGGATTCCGTCCGTCCCAGGGCCCCGGGCCCCCGATCCCGGCGCCCGACAGCTTCCCTGGTCCGGGCCGGCTCCCCTGCGTCCTCCTCGCAGCCTCCTTCCCTGGCTTCTGGCACCCGGGCGGCGCGCATGCGCATTAGGGCGCGCGCGCGGTCACTGACCCTTTCTTAAAGGGCCAGCGTCCATTAACAGGAAATGAGGTTGCACAGGTACAGGGTATATAAGGGGTCATTGTCCAAGGGGGCGGGGCCTGATCTTCGTGTTCCCTGAGCTAGGAGTCAGGTCTCCTGGTGTTACTGTGCTCGTACTCACCTATCTCTCTTTGTAGAGCCGTGCCTGCTTCGCCATCCAGTCTGCCGTGTCCTGATCCCCGCACGCTGTCCGTCTGCCATCTGACAGTCCGTACCATCCCGGATCCCTGCGGTGACCCGTCATCTTGCTCCAGAGGTTCCGGACCCCGCCTGATATCACCTCGGCCTCCGAACCGGAGCTACGTCACCAAGACCACCTTCTGTGACTCCGTGGTCCCTGGGACTCCTCCGCTGCCTTCACTTGCACGGACTGTTCTACTGCCCATCAGTGCTTCAGCTGCCGGACTCCCTACCACCATCTCAGAGAGTTCGGTCCAGTGGATCCACCTCCTGGGTCTGCCCGACCGCCCGGCCGTGACACCTATATGGCTACAAAACTGGGATGATACATGAAATTAGAGGTCTAGGCAAAGGATGATGGACCTGTGGTCCTAATATTTATCCTGCCAGGACTAACTTGATCCCAGCCCAAATCTCATATACAAATGAAAGATTTCAAGTCACAGCTTTACAAAATACCTACAGGGGCAGATAGGGCTAGCCGCCGAGGAACGGGGGGCACCCAGTAAATTAAGGTGTTTTTGACCTCCGTGGATAGGTAGGGAATAACATCAGGGACTACTAGACCCACTACCTTATCCTCATAATTATCAAAATTAATTCAATATAATAGGCGGTGTACACCCCCTGTCCCCTGTCCCCTCCTTCAAGACCTGTTCTAGTTATCACTAAGCACGACTTGTTGATATTCTTACTGCTGGATATTATTCCAGAATCCAGTACTATTTTAGTATTTTAACAGTATTAATAAAAGTGATGTTTTAGAGAGTTTTTTCTGGTTTTCAAGTGATCCTCTAATCTTTATATAACTGAAATTGGTTTTTGGTCCTCCGTATATTATACTGAACCTCATAGTCCTGCATATATTATACTGAACCCCATAGTCCTGTATATACTGCACCCCATAGTCCTCTGTATATTATACTGCACCCCCATAGTCCTATATGTATTATAATGTAGTCCCCATAGTCCTTCATATTGTATTATTCACCTCATAGTCTTTCATGTATTCTAATGCAGCCCTATGGTCCATGTATAAGGTAATGCCATTAGTCCTCATATAATGCAGCCCCCATTGTCCTATATGTATTATAACGTAGCCCCATAGTTCTTCATATTGTATTATGCAGCCCCATAGTTCTCCATGTATAATGCACCCTCGCATTCCATGTATAAGGTGTCCTTCATATTGTATTTTGCAGCCCCATAATCCTCTATATATAATGCATCCCTATACTCCATGTATAAGGTAACCCCATTAGTCCTCCATATAATATAACGCAAGTCCTATATGTATTATAATGCACCCCATAGTCCTTCATGTATAATGCACCCCTATAGTTCATGTAAAAGGGATCCTTCATATAGTATTATGCACCCCTTATATTCCTACATAAAGTATTATGCACCCCTTTTATTCCGTCATATAGTATTATGCACCCCTAATATTCCTCTATATAGTATAATACAACCCTTATATTCCTCCATATAGTAGTATACACCCCTTATATTCCTCCATATAATAGTATGCACCCCTTATATTCCGCCATATACTAGTATGCAGCCCCCATATAGTGCAGCACCATATTGGGTGCCCCAATATAATATTGTGCGCCAACATATAGTTATATGCAGCCCCCATATACTATTTTGCAACCCCCATATAGTAGTATGCTTCCCCATAGTCCTCTGGCCATCCTGATTAAATACACAAATATACTCCCTTCTCCTCATTCCCCACTGCCCCAGTCTCCAGCGTGTGTCCACTGTTCTGCCACTCTGACATTTTAGCACAGTGGCACGCAGTATTGACGTCACCGCCCTGTCTGTGCTGACACATCAGAGTGTCACAGACACACAGCGGGAGAATGATTAGAAAGGGAGGGTTCTGCTCCTTCTCTCATCATTCCTTTCAATTCTATTGGCATCTGTGATGCCGATATAAATGAAAGTGTGATCCTCAGCAGGTGGCCCGCGGGAGGGGGTGGTCGATGCCAGCTCTGGCATCGGGCCCCAGTGACTCACGGGCCTAATAGTGGTGAAGTGGCCTGCCTCTATTGGGGGTATACCATTGGTGGAGGCTACAGGGAGGTCATCAAAAAATCCACTCCAATCTAGACAGCTCACTAGTGAATCATCTATAATGGAGTTGCTAAAATGAGGTCCTCAAAAAGCAACTACAATCCAATATTGTAGATTATGACGACTCTGCTGCGCTCTGTTACGCTTCTCCCTGTGAGGCTCTGCCCAATCTTCAGAAAAACATCCATTCTAGTCACCTCAGCACCGACCTGTCCATAGTGGAGGCTATGATGAGGTCCTCAAAAAATCCACTCCAATCTAGCCAGCTCACTAATGAATCATCTAGAATGGAGTGGCTAAAATGAGGTCCTCAAAAAATCAACTACGAGCCAATATTGTAAATTATTACGACTCTGCTACACTCTGTTACGCTTTCCTCCTTTAGGCTTCGCCCAATCTTAAAAAAACCCTCCATTCTAGTCACCTCAGCACTGACCTGTCCACAGTGGAGGCTACGATGAGGTCCTCAAAAAATCCACTCCAATCTAGATAGTTCACTAATGAACCATCTAGAATGGAGTTGCTAAAATGAGGTCCTCAAAAAATCAACTACAATCCAATATTGTAGATTGTGACGACTCTGCTGAGCTCTGTTACGCTTCTCCCTGTGAGGCTCAGCCCAATCTTAAAAAAACATCCATTCTAGTCACCTCCGCACCGACCTGTCCAGAGTGGAGGCTATAAGGAGATCCTCAAAAAATCCACTCTAATCTACAGAGCTCACTAGGGAATCATCTAGAATGTAGTTACAAAAATGAGGTCCTCAAAAAATCATCTCCAATCCAATGTTGTAAATTATGACAACTCTGTTGGCTGCATTCTGTTCGCATGTTGCAGATTGGGTGCAGAAATGTTCTCCATGAAATCTGCACCTTCTGACAAAAAAATGCACCAAAAAACACATGCGTTTTGGTACATTTTGGTGCCATACGTTTTTCTTAATGTAGTCAATGGGTTGCAGGGCTAAAAAGTGAAGGAGAAAACACAATAATATTCACATGCTGTAAATTGCACCAAATCTGCAAAAAAATATAACGTGCGCAAAACACGTCAGCATTTACATTAACTTTGCTGCCATAGCTGGCATAAAGATAGACATGCAGATTTTTGCTACAAACTGCAACAAATCAGCAACAAAAAACGCACTCACGTGTGCTCACAGCCTTAGGTTATGTGCCCAAGGGAGAAAGTAACCGCGGATTTTGCAGCAGAAACCCGTTGATTTTCCAGATAAATCCGCGTGTTTACGCTAGTACAGAAACTCCCCATGTTATCCTATGGTATTTGGGGAGTGCTGTATCAATGCTGCGGTATTTGCGGCTGCGGAAAATGCTGCGGATTTCCCGCAACTGCACGTAACTGTATGTCCATTATTCATGAGGAATTATCTGCGGAATTCCCGCCCCTCCACTATGGAGATACAGGGCGGGAATGCAGAAAATCCGCACTGTTTCTGCAGGTTTACCGCAAAAACTCGGCAGATATACTACAGCAATGGATAGCTGCGGATTCCGGGGAGCTGCTGCGTCAACCTGCGGAAATACCTGCAGAAAAGTCCGCAGGTACGAGCTCCCGTGGGCACATAGCCTTACGCTTCTCCCACTCCACCAGGCTCCACCCACTCTTCAAAAATGTCGCTATCGAGGCTGGGACTGGAGGGCGTAAAGTAAAACTCAAAATGGAATTTTACCCTATAGAATACATAAAAAATATAACAGGGTGGACGTTTGCTCCATTAAACACTTGAGCAATTCATGAAAGCATTAAATCATTACGATTATAAAGCTGGTATATGTGTGTTTATATATATGTGTGTGTGTATATTTATGTGCGTGTATATATATATATATATATATATATATATATATGTGTGTGTATCTATCTATATATATGTATACACATACATGTGTATATGTCACGCTTCCCGGTCCCCGGGCCCCACTCTCCGGTCCCCGCTCTCCGGTCCCCGTGCCCCGCACTCCGGTCCCCGTGGTCCGCTCCCCGGTTCCCGCCGGCGTCCCCTGCTCACCACCCCGGTCCCGGTCCCGTCCTCCTCGCCTGCACCCTCCTTGTGTCCTGCTCCCCGCTCCCGGCGCTCCTCTGCGACATGGGACACACAGCCGGGCGCTCCTGCTTCCTCCTCACCGCTTCCTGCACTGGCTTCTGGCACACGGGCCTCGCGCATGGGCATTAGGGCGCGCGTGCGGTCATTGACCCTCTCTTAAAGGGCCAGCACCCAGAAACAGGATATTGCATAGACAGGTACAGGGTATATTAGGGTTCTCTTTCCTGGTGGGCGGGGCCTGTTCTACGTGTTTAGCAAGCTAGTGTTCAGGTCCCCGTATTGCTTTACCCTGTGCTTTGCCCTGTATTAACCCTGTCTGTCTCTCAGAGCCTGTCCTGCCACGCCAGCCGCTCCGAACCAAGTCCATCCCTGGACCCTGACGGTGACTTCGGCGGAAGTTCCACCACCTCTGCAGCTCCGCCAGTCTCCAGTCCCTGGCTCCGTTCGGTGACCCGCCCCATCGCTCAGCAGGTTCCGGATTCCGCCTGACCCTACAACCCGGCCTCGGACCCTGAGCCTCGTCACCCGGACTACCGTCCAGAACTCCGTGGGTTCAGCAACATACACCTTTCCTGCTCCTCTACGGACTGTCTGGCTACCAATAGTGCTTCGGCTGCCGTGCATCAGGACCCTTTGGCGGGGTGACCGGCCTGGCTGCCTCCTCAGGGGAAATCGGTGTACGGTCCAGTGCTTCCACCATCCGGACGTAACAGTATATATGTTTATATATATATATATATAAATATATATGTGTGTGTGTATATTTATATGTGTGTGTGTATATATATATATGCAGTTAGGTCCAGAAATATTTGGACAGTGACACAATTTTCGCGAGTTGGGCTCTGCATGCCACCACATTGGATTTGAAATGAAATCTCTACAACAGAATTCAAGTGCAGATTGTAACGTTTAATTTGAAGGTTTGAACAAAAATATCTGATAGAAATTGTAGGAATTGTACACATTTCTTTACAAACACTCCACATTTTAGGAGGTCAAAAGTAATTGGACAAATAAACCAAACCCAAACAAAATATTTTTATTTTCAATATTTTGTTGCGAATCCTTTGGAGGCAATCACTGCCTTAAGTCTGGAACCCATGGACATCACCAAACGCTGGGTTTCCTCCTTCTTAATGCTTTGCCAGGCCTTTACAGCCGCAGCCTTCAGGTCTTGCTTGTTTGTGGGTCTTTCCGTCTTAAGTCTGGATTTGAGCAAGTGAAATGCATGCTCAATTGGGTTAAGATCTGGTGATTGACTTGGCCATTGCAGAATGTTCCACTTTTTTGCACTCATGAACTCCTGGGTAGCTTTGGCTGTATGCTTGGGGTCATTGTCCATCTGTACTATGAAGCGCCGTCCGATCAACTTTGCGGCATTTGGCTGAATCTGGGCTGAAAGTATATCCCGGTACACTTCAGAATTCATCCGGCTACTCTTGTCTGCTGTTATGTCATCAGTAAACACAAGTGACCCAGTGCCATTGAAAGCCATGCATGCCCATGCCATCATGTTGCCTCCACCATGTTTTACAGAGGATGTGGTGTGCCTTGGATCATGTGCCGTTCCCTTTCTTCTCCAAACTTTTTTCTTCCCATCATTCTGGTACAGGTTGATCTTTGTCTCATCTGTCCATAGAATACTTTTCCAGAACTGAGCTGGCTTCATGAGGTGTTTTTCAGCAAATTTAACTCTGGCCTGTCTATTTTTGGAATTGATGAATGGTTTGCATCTAGATGTGAACCCTTTGTATTTACTTTCATGGAGTCTTCTCTTTACTGTTGACTTAGAGACAGATACACCTACTTCACTGAGAGTGTTCTGTACTTCAGTTGATGTTGTGAATGGGTTCTTCTTCACCAAAGAAAGTATGCGGCGATCATCCACCACTGTTGTCATCCGTGGACGCCCAGGCCTTTTTGAGTTCCCAAGCTCACCAGTCAATTCCTTTTTTCTCAGAATGTACCCGACTGTTGATTTTGCTACTACAAGCATGTCTGCTATCTCTCTGATGGATTTTTTCTTTTTTTTCAGCCTCAGGATGTTCTGCTTCACTTCAATTGAGAGTTCCTTAGACCGCATGTTGTCTGGTCACAGCAACAGCTTCCAAATGCAAAACCACACACCTGTAATCAACCCCAGACCTTTTAACTACTTCATTGATTACAGGTTAACGAGGGAGACGCCTTCAGAGTTAATTGCAGCCCTTAGAGTCCCTTGTCCAATTACTTTTGGTCCCTTGAAAAAGAGGAGGCTATGCATTACAGAGCTATGATTCCTAAACCCTTTCTCCGATTTGGATGTGAAAACTCTCATATTGCAGCTGGGAGTGTGCACTTTCAGCCCATATTATATATATAATTGTATTTCTGAACATGTTTTTGTAAACAGCTAAAATAACAAAACTTGTGTCACTGTCCAAGTATTTCTGGACCTAACTGTATATATATATATATATATATATATATATATATATGTGTGTGTGGGTATATATATATATATGTGTGTGTACATACACATATATATATATAAATATATGTGTGTATATTTACGTGTGCGTGTGTATATATGTGTGTGCAATTAAGTGTGTGTATATATGTATACATATATATATATATATATACACACACGGTATGTCCATGTATGTATATATATATATATGTACGTGTGTGTGTGTACATATATATATATATCTATATATATAATTGCTTTATTCTGTCTGTCTGTCTGTCTGTCTGTCTTGCTCCAAAATTGTGTCCTTACGGTGACACAAAGCTGATTGGCCGCTGGGCTCGCCATGGCCCCGCCCCCCGCACTGATTGGCCGCTCGCCCAGGCTGCGCCCACACACGGATTGGCCGGCCGCTCGCCCAGGCTCCGCCCCCCCCACAGATTGGCCTCTCGCCCCGGCACCCTGCAGGCATTGGCAACTCGGCCACACCCCACCCCCCTCACGCAATGCACGCTAGCTCTGGCCCCGCCCCCCCACGCATTCCCCGAACCGACACGGTCATGGAGCCACGACTCACCGGTGAGTACTGTACCCCCGGGAGCCCACATCAGCGTACGCCGCCAAACCAGCCGACACATACCCTCGCATTGCTGGGGCTGGCCAGCGTATGCTGGTGTGGGCTCCCGTGCGAGCGGGGGACGAGATACGCTGGTAACCATGGTAGCATAGTTACCAGCGCATCAAGGTCCTGCAGCGGCGGAACATACACAAACGCACACACATAACAGCACACACATACACACACACACACACACACATCAGATCACACTCACTCTCACACACACCTCACACACACATCACATCGCATCCACACACTCACAGCATCCGGAGATATCGCTTGCTTCTCGGCCGCGATACTGTGCTGTGAGCTTCCAGGACCTGCCGGAGGATCACATGGCCAGAAGCATGTGGTATCTCCGGATGTTGTGAGTGTGAGCGCGTATGTGCAATATCGTCGATGTGTGTGTGCGTGAGTGTATGCGATCGGGTGTGTGTGAGTGTATGCGATCGGGTGTGTGTGAGTGTATGAGATCGGGTGTGTGTGAGTGTGTGTGAGTGTATGCGATCGGGTGTGTGTGAGTGTATGCGATCGGATCTGTGAGTGTCGGCAGAGGAGCACGGCGTGCTCGAGGAGGCTGGGAGGAGAGAGGCTGCTGATCCTGGGGAAGGCTGGGATGGGGAGGCTGAGAGAAGAGAGGCTAATGCTGGGGGAGGCTGAGGCTGGGGCAGGCTGGGAGGAGAGAGGCTGATGCTGGGGACCGAAAAGGCTGATGCTGGGAGGAGAGAGGCTGATGCTGGGGGAGGCTGAGGCTGGGGTAGGCTGGGAGGAGAGAGGCTGATGCTGGGAGGAGAGAGGCTGATGCTGGGGGAGGCTGAGGCTGGGGTAGGCTGGGAGGAGAGAGGCTGATGCTGGGAGGAGAGAGGCTGATGCTGGGGGAGGCTGATGCTGGGGGAGGCTGAGGCTGGGAGGAGAGAGGCTGATGCTGGGGACAGAAAAGGCTGATGCTGGGAGGAGAGAGGCTGATGCTGGGGGAGGTTGAGGCTAGGGTAGGCTGGGAGGAGAGAGGCTGATGCTGGGAGGAGAGAGCCTGATGCTGGGAGGAGAGAGGCTGATGCTGGGGACAGAAAAGGCTGATGCTGGGAGGAGAGAGGCTGATGCTGGGATGAGAGAGGCTGATGCTGGGGACAGAGAGGCTGATGCTGGGAGGAGAGAGGCTGATGCTGCGGGTAGAGAGGCTGATGCTGGGAGGAGAGAGGCTGATGCTGCGGGCAGAGAGGCTGATGCTGTGGGTAGAGAGGCTGATGCTGGTGCAGCATGGGGGATGGAGCACGATGGGGGGTGCGCAGCATGGAGGATGGAGCACGTTTGGGAGTGCACAGCATGGGAGATGGAGCACGATGGGGGGTGCGCAGCATAGGGGATGGAGCACGATGGGGAGTGCGCTGCATGGGGGATGGAGCACGATGGGGAGAGCGCTGCATGGGGGATGGAGCACGATGGTAAGTGCACACCTCCCCCCAACACACACACACACGCGCACTGCACAACACACCACACACACACACTGGGAACCACAAACAACTGCCCTACACAGACACCCACACACACAGACAACGCTGCACACACACAACACCCAACACACAAACACCGCGGCACACACAAATATACGCACATACCGCACAACACACACATTGCACAAAACATACCTCCCCCAAAACACACCACACACACACAAACCGCGCAACACACACACAGCGCTACAGACACACAGCGCTCCACAAACAACGCAACACACGCAACACACATACAACACCGCTCTCACCCCCCGCCACACCCAGACAACACCCAGAACATGTACAGTGCCCTACACAAACACTTGGTAACTACACACAACAACATCTATATATATAACAAAAATCATACATGAACTACACAATAAATTCTAGAATACCTGATGCGTAGAATCGGGCCACCTTCTAGTATATATATATATATATATATATATATATATATACACACAGTATGTATGTCTGTGTATATTTGTGTGCATATTTATATATGTGTGTGTATGTATATATATATATATATATATGTGTGTGTGTATATGTGTGTGTGTGTGTGTGTATATATGAGGACCTCAAAAAATCAACTCCATTCTATTCTAGTGGTTTCGATGAGGAGCTGTCTAGATTGGAGTTGATTTTTTGAGGGCGAGAGATCCTCCAAAGATCAGCTCCATTCTAGTCACCTCAGTACAGAGCCATCTAGTGTGGAGTTGCTAAAGTGAAGGCCTCAAAAGATCAGCTCCATTCTAGTCACCTCATTAAGGAGCCGTCTAGAGTGGAGTGGCTAAAACGAGGATCACAAAAAATCAACTCCATTCTAGACGCAACCGTACCGCCAGGCACAGCAGGCCTGTGACCACACAGCATGGAGGAGGGCTCTGTGCCCGGGATCTGGGTGGAGCCGCCCACTGCTCTCCGGCCTGGGAGGAAGGGTGTTTCCTCCGTGTCTGTAGGAAGTTTCCGCCTCGTCCTGGCTTCTTGTGGGAAAGTGGCGTAAAGAGTTGTGCAGAGGCCGCGGCCGGTGCCAGGAAGGGGGCAGCAGCTGAGGGCAGAGCCCCGGGAAGAAGATCACCGCCGCCTGCAGGGCCGGAGAGGCGGCACAGCCCGGGTGAGAGAACTACGCGAGCGCTGCCGAGGTCCCGGCCCCAGTGCTGCCTGTGATTACAGCTCTGAGGCTGCCTCCCCCAGTAGTGCTGCCTGTGATTACAGCTCTGAAGCTGCCTCCCCTAGTAGTGCTGCCTGTGATTACAGCTCTGAGGCTGCCTCCCCCAGTAGTGCTGCCTGGGATTACAGCTCTGAGGCTGCCTCCCACAGTAGTGCTGCCTGTGATTACAGCTCTGAGGCTGCCTCCCACAGTAGTGCTGCCTGTGATTACAGCTCTGAGGCTGCCTCCCACAGTAGTGCTGCCTGGGATTACAGCTCTGAGGCTGCCTCCCCCAGTAGTGCTGCCTGGGATTACAGGTCTGAGGCTGCCTCCCACAGTAGTGCTGCCTGGGATTACAGCTCTGAGGCTGCCTCCCACAGTAGTGCTGCCTGGGATTACAGCTCTGAGGCTGCCTCCCACAGTAGTGCTGCCTGTGATTACAGCTCTGAGGCTGCCTCCCCTAGTAGTGCTGCCTGTGATTACAGCTCTGAGGCTGCCTCCCACAGTAGTGCTGCCTGTGATTACAGCTCTGAGGCTGCCTCCCACAGTAGTGCTGCCTGTGATTACAGCTCTGAGGCTGCCTCCCACAGTAGTGCTGCCTGTGATTACAGCTCTGAGGCTGCCTCCCACAGTAGTGCTGCCTGTGATTACAGCTCTGAGGCTGCCTCCCACAGTAGTGCTGCCTGTGATTACAGCTCTGAGGCTGCCTCCCACAGTAGTGCTGCCTGTGATTACAGCTCTGAGGCTGCCTCCCCCAGTAGTGCTGTCTGTGATTACAGCTCTGAGGCTGCCTCCCACAGTAGTGCTGTCTGTGATTACAGCTCTGAGGCTGCCCCGCACAGTAGTGCTGCCTGTGATTACAGCTCTGAGGCTGCCTCCCACAGTAGTGCTGTCTGTGATTACAGCTCTGAGGCTGCCCCGCACAGTAGTGCTGTCTGTGATTACAGCTCTGAGGCTGCCTCCCACAGTAGTGCTGCCTGTGATTACAGCTCTGAGGCTGCCTCCCCCAGTAGTGCTGCCTGTGATTACAGCTCTGAGGCTGCCTCCCCCAGTAGTGCTGCCTGTGATTACAGCTCTGAGGCTGCCTCCCCCAGTAGTGCTGCCTGTGATTACAGCTCTGAGGCTGCCTCCCCCAGTAGTGCTGCCTGTGATTACAGCTCTGAGGCTGCCTCCCCCAGTAGTGCTGTCTGTGATTACAGCTCTGAGGCTGCCTCCCCCAGTAGTGCTGCCTGTGATTACAGCTCTGAGGCTGCCTCCCCCAGTAGTGCTGCCTGTGATTACAGCTCTGAGGCTGCCTCCCCCAGTAGTGCTGTCTGTGATTACAGCTCTGAGGCTGCCTCCCACAGTAGTGCTGTCTGTGATTACAGCTCTGAGGCTGCCTCCCCCAGTAGTGCTGTCTGTGATTACAGCTCTGAGGCTGCCTCCCACAGTAGTGCTGCCTGTGATTACAGCTCTGAGGCTGCCTCCCACAGTAGTGCTGCCTGTGATTACAGCTCTGAGGCTGCCTCGCACAGTAGTGCTGCCTGTGATTACAGCTCTGAGGCTGCCTCCCCCAGTAGTGCTGCCTGTGATTACAGCTCTGAGGCTGCCTCCCCCAGTAGTGCTGTCTGTGATTACAGCTCTGAGGCTGCCTCCCCTAGTAGTGCTGCCTGTGATTACAGCTCTGAGGCTGCCTCCCCTAGTAGTGCTGCCTGTGATTACAGCTCTGAGGCTGCCTCCCCTAGTAGTGCTGCCTGTGATTACAGCTCTGAGGCTGCCTCCCCTAGTAGTGCTGCCTGTGATTACAGCTCTGAGGCTGCCCCGCACAGTAGTGCTGCCTGTGATTACAGCTCTGAGGCTGCCTCCCCTAGTAGTGCTGCCTGTGATTACAGCTCTGAGGCTGCCCCATACAATGTGACTAGGAGCAGGTCTATAGGTGTATTGTGTGACTGCCCGCAGCCCATTCCCCTCCATTACAGTGGCACTGCTGTATTCCTCCTTGGCATGGCTGTTGGTGCCTCTGCAGTGAGTCTGTCGGGCACATTCTGATATGGTGTGCCAGTGTGGGGAAACGTATGTGTCACACACAGTGAGGGGTCCTGAATGCGCCACATATAAACGCTATAGAAATCAGTGGTACTGAGGGTCCCCATATCCCACCACAAGGAAGACTGGTTCACAAACTGGAAAAATAAGTGTTCCTGCTCCTGTGAGAATCGATGTCTGCAGTAAGGGCGGCTTTGCAGGTGCGATGTCGGTGGGCTCAAATCGAAAGTGACGCACATCCGGCGTCACTTTCGACATCGTAGTGTGTAAATTCTAGATGATACGATGAACGAGCGCAAAAGCGTCATTATCGTATTATCGGTGCAGGCGCCGACTTTTTCAAAATTACGCTGCCGCGACAGGTACGATGTTGTTCCTCGTCCCTGCGGCAGCACACATCGCTGTGTATGAAGCCGCAGGAGCGAGGAACATCACCTTACCTGCCGCCGGCGGCTATTAGTGATGTGTCGGTCGCGAACGATCCGACACAAAGATCCGGCTCCCTGCTGTGAACGACAGGAGCTGGATCACCAGTGAGAGCCACTAAAAATATCTAAACGGCTCTTTTCGCCGTCAAACCCCGTCCACCCGCGGCTAAACTCCGCCTACTCATCAATCTAATTGGCTGCTTGTAAGTGGGCGGGGCTTAGCCAGGGGTGGGCGGGGCTTTGGCGGCGTCACTATAATCTTAAATATGTGTTCACCTGGGGTGAACACATTTTAATAAGGAGCCAAGAACGAGCTGAAAGATCCGGCTCTTTTTGGTGAACGGAGACATGGGAACCGGATCACCAAAAAGAGCCGGACTGCCCATCACTAGCGGCTATACGGAAGGAAGAAGGTGGGCGGGATGTTTACATCCTGCTCATCTCCGCCCCTCTGCTTTGATTGGCCGCCTGCCGTGTGACGTCGCTCTGACGTTGTACGACCCGCCCTCTTAGGAAGGAGGCGGGTCGCCGGCCAGAGCGACGTCGCAGGACAGGTGAGTGCATGTGAAGCTGCCGTAGCGATAATGTTCGCTATGCCAGGAATCACAAGATATCGCGGCGGGGGCGGGGACTATCGCGTGCGACATCGCAGCATCGGCTTGCGATGTCGCAGCGTGCAAAGCCCGCCTAAGAGTCCTGAGCAGTTGTATCTGCCAATCTGATGTCCACTTGCTACAGGATCTGCTGCAGAAATCCGACTCTGGCACCCAGGCTTCTGCTGCGGATGGATCCGTGCCATGATTAGCCCTGTACAGTGTAGTGCGGTCTTTTTTATACAGGATCTGTATGATTTAGTATGTTACTACTATTGTAAGTGATGTCTTTCCATGACACTCGCATTGAATGCAGATCATTAGATCATTTATACACTGCAGTCCCTTCACTTGTTTACATAGATCCCGGGGTCAGGACCGTGGAGTTTGGCTGCCAGTATGAGGTTATAGAAATGTTGAGCTACAAGACACCTCTGCGGGTTGGTGCATGCCCGATACGTGTGGGAGGACACTGTGGATCCTCAGTGCTGCACAGCAGGAGTCTCATTTCTGCTGGGTGCACCATTTTCACTTTTCCTAAATCTCGAGGTATTAATCAGCTTCTTATGCGGGCGTCACACGGTACCATCTATCGTGCGATTGCACGAGTGATCGTACCCGCCCCCGTCGTTTGTGCGTCTCGGGCAATTAGCTGAGCGACCTCGCGGTGGGAGACGAACATCCACTTCCTGAATGGGGAGGGACGTTCGGCGTCACAGCGACGTCACACAGCGGCCGGCCAATAGAAGCGGAGGGGCGGAGATGAGCGGGACGTAAACATCCCACCCACCTCCTTCCTTTAGCATTGCCGGCGGGAGCCGCGGGATGCAGGTAAGCTGTGTTCATCGTTCCCGGGGTGTCACACGGAGCGATGTGTGCTGCCCTGGGTACGATGAACAACCAGCTCAAAGAAGAATAAACGATTTTTTTAAAAATGAGACATGTCAACGATACACGATTTGCACACTATTTGCAAACGTTCAGAGTCGCTCGTAGGTGTCACACGGGACGATGTCGCAACCGATGCTGGATGTGCGTCCCAAAAACCGTGACCCCGACGATGTATCGCATGATAGATCGCCTCGTGTGACGCCCGCATTAGGCCGGGGTCACATGAGCGTTGGTTCTCCCTTGTGAGTTATGGTAATCCCAGTGTGGTCCCGGTGTCAGCTCGGTGTGATCCTATTCTCTTGCATTAGGATCTGAGCACGCTGACAGGAGATGATGGAGAGCAAAGTTTCTCCATCTTCTCCATTCTGGGACTCCACGGTAATCCGAGTGCAGTCTGATGATTTCCCTGCACCCAAACACTTGAATGGGTGCCCTCTGTCCGATTTGCATGTTTAGATTTCCTTCTCTTGCTGAATCGGCATGAGAAAAGAAACGCTGCATTGCCCCATAGAATAACACTAGGCCGAGGGCGACCCAATAAAACATGGCACAACACTCCTCCGAGTTATAATCTCCCAAGAGCCCCTAGTCGGAGGATCGCCCTGGATCTGGCAGATGCCACCCAGCAATATTCGGATATCAGTAGTGTCCCCATATGTCTGCCACATTTGAAGCCTCTGGTTACCGTGTCTGGCTCCAGGAGGGCCTATTACCCCGGTCTTTCAGCGGGGTTCACAGGGTGTGCTCAGAGCAGTAATGTTCTGTGAATAAAGGGTACTTTACACACTACGACATCGCTATCGATCTCGTTAGCCATGTGAAATTCTAGATCGCAAGTGCGTAAAATGCCCTATGTGCGATCTCGAAAGATCGCACTTGCGATCTAGAATTTCACATCGCTAACGAGATCGATAGCGATGCCGCAGTGTGTAAAGCACCCTTTACTGTGGGTTACGTAGCTTTATGTCCATCACCTATGGTCACTGATCAGTCACTATACCTTGTGCCGCATGTCTCCTGACATCCGCAGCAGGTGAGCCCCCCTTCGTTCCTGCAGTGGGTGCACCGCCCAGGGATTCGTGCTCTCCTCGTGGATCATACGTTCTTTCGTTACTACACAGTTGTGTTGAAGTTGTTTTCATCGTCTTGGGCCGATAGAGAAATACTTTGGGTAATTTGAACTTGAAATGACCATATGGCTACCTCCCTTTATTCAGTGACTTACCGGGTGGGCTATTAACTGCTACGATGTCACAGGTTAAAGGGTAAGCTTAGACTTCAGCCTACATACATCCTCATGGCCGTGAGCGCCTCTGTGCAGGCGAAGCTCGGGGGAGGCAGCACTACATCAGCACGATGGCCGCTTTATCCCATTATCACCATTAATGAAGACTTCGCCTGTCATTGTGTCATTTATCAGTCTGTATAGAGAGGCTCTAAAGACCATTCACCTGAATCTCGCCCTGTAAATCCGCATCGATTCACTATATACAAGCCTATAGGCTACTACTATATGGGGTTAGAACGAACATTTAAGGGTTGTCCTTGTTTGAGGGACTCATTTATTTTCGTAATTGCCTGTTTGTAGGGTTAAAAAACATTTTCACAGTAAGGTTTCATTAACATTGCTGCACTTTTTTCCTTCCACATGTCCTTTTTTTTCCCTTAAAGGGAACTGGTCAGGTAATTTGTGTTCTAACCTAGTAGCAGTGTGATGTGTGGCCTAGTAACCCCTTCCTACCCATCCCTGTATTGTAATAGTGTGTAATGTGCCTGTATAAAAATGTTTTCTTACTTATGTGTACCTTATGTAAATGAGCAGGAGCTCTAGCCCCATGAGCGTTGCATCGCCCTGTGGGCATTTACATGTTTTCCGTGGTATCAAGCCCCGGTGGGCATGATACCATGGATTTACTTGAGCAACGTCCCGTCGCTCCTTGAGATCCCGCGTGTGTGCAATTACCATTCCCGCAGCCTTGTTTGTCAGCCGGTGCTTGCTTCTCATCTCCAGACACGCACTGCACATGACCGGAACCGCAGGAGGCTTCTGAGCATGCACAGTGCGTGTCTGAAGACGAGAAGCAAGCACAAAGCATAACAAGGCTGCGGGAATGGTAAGTGCGCTCGTGCAGGATCTCAAGGAGCGACGGGACGTCAATCATGTAAATCCATGATATCACGCCCACAGGTGCGTGATACCACGGAAACCATGCAAACGCCCACAGGGCGATGCGACACATCACACTGCTACTAGGTTAGAACACATAAAGGACCTGACAGGTTCCCTTTAAAGCGAACGAATCACCAGGATTTTCGTATACAAGCTAAAGCCAGGGCTATACTGGCACTATTAGGCCTAAGTTACACGGCGAGAAAATCGATGCGAGTGGAGTGCGATAAAACATCATTGTAGCCTGTGTGTTAGCGCACATGAGCGATTATTTTCTCAGCCCTAATCGGACCGAGAAAAGAATCGCAGCATGCTGAGATTGTAATGCGAGACTCTTTTCTCTCGCACCCATTCAAGTGAATAGGGCGAGAGAAAAATCGCACTGCACTCGCGGTACACCGGTGTAATGCGAGTGCAGAGCAAGAATGGCAATAACCGGCAACGGAGGAGAGAGGGGGAGAAATCCCTCCCTCCCCTCCTCCGTGCCTGCCCGCCCCTCGTAGCTGAGATCCGCTCACAGAGCGGACCTCAGTCACAGGAATACTAGCATGACACTCGGCTCCTGTTGTGCTGCCAGCGTGAGCCGAGTGTCATGCGAGCATCGCAGTAGTGCCCCGTGTGGCCCCGGCCTTAGGCTGATTCTCTACATACCTGTAGTGGGCAGCTCGGATGTATAGGTATTGAAATCCAAAAAAGTAAATTTTACAAAATGAGCAGCTTGTTGAGTGACAGCTGCAATGGAGTAGATAATATATTCATAGTTATCCCCTCCCTCTGTTAGAATTAGCATAAGTATTGTCACGAACAGCTGGGAGGGGGGCTCACACGATTCTCCCGCTGTTCTCCAAAGTTGTCAAAATCAGACTGCTCTCTAGCGCCCCTCTTGTCGGCAGGTCACTTCTGTTACTGCCGGACAAATACAAAATGAGGCTCCTGAGCTACTAATGCCAAATATTGAAGGTCTGCTAGCATGGGTAATGTATATATCACCGATTCCCACTAATGGAATAATATATATACAGTCATATGAAAAGGTTTGGGCACCCCTATTAATGTTATCCTTTTTTCTTTATAACAATTTGGGTTTTTGCAACAGCTTTTTCAGTTTCATATATCTAATAACTGATGGACTGAGTAATATTTCTGGATTGAAATGAGGTTCATTGTACTAACAGAAAATTGAGTTTCCCTCCATGGCCTAATAGTTGTGGTGTAGACCGAGGGCCGGTTTCTGGTTCTCACGTAGCTGTAGCGTTTCCTCTTTGCTGCTATATATTTTTCAGCATTGCACAGTTAGCCGGATTTTTGTGGATGTATACCTTTCATTTCCCTATTTATCTAGTGCGCTGGTGCTCACACCCATCGTGCTGGAATGTATGGCGACACCTTACAATAGTATTCATTGATGGCATCGGTGCTGGGCGCAGAGGGCTCCTTAATGAAAACAGCAGCCTGACAACGTTTGGAAGACAAAGCTCTTCATAAAATGGCACATTTGTTCTCATTTATTGTAACTTGTCATTGAAAATAATTGTCAAAATAACAAAGGGCATTGGCCACTAGTCTCCTGGGATTTCTCCACCCCTCCCATGTGGCCAAATGCAGGAATACAAAACATGCACACATTCAGTACGATCACAAAACCAAAAAGCGTAGTAAGTTATTTACATATTTTGTTATTACGAATCAATTTGGTACAGGTTTTATTTCTTTTTTTGTTGATAAATAAACATTTTGCACCCTCAGTTTAAGAAAGAGACCTCTATAGGAGTACTAGGTCTATGGGGCTTACCTCAAAGAACTTTTTCTCCATAATGTGGTGAAAGGTATGGCTGCTTTCACACTACGTTTTTTTAACATCCGTCATGAACGTTTTTTAACGCAAAAACGGATCCAGTGCAAATGCGTTTTCATTTCAATGCATTTGCAATGGACTCGCGTCAACATGCGTTCACCTGCGTTTGCGTGCGTTATAGTGAGGATCCAGCGACTTGCAGTTTTTTAACTTTTTTCAAAAACGCTACTTGTAGCATTTTTGAGCTGCGCCCAAATACTGCAAATTGCTGGATCCTGACTATACTGCACGCAAACGTATGTGAACGCTGGCATGCTGATAGACAGGATCCTGCTTGCTCTACTGAGCATGCCCAGAAACCAGCCTTGCGTGATCAGTCCCTCTCTCCCCCTCCCTCCCTCTCTCCCCCTCCCTCCCTCTCTCCCCCTCCCTCCCTCTCTCCCCCTCCCTCCCTCTCTCCCCCTCCCTCCCTCTCTCCCCCTCCCTCCCTCTCTCCCCCTCCCTCCCTCTCTCCCCCTCCCTCCCTCTCTCCCCCTCCCTCCCTCTCTCCCCCTCCCTCCCTCTCTCCCCCTCCCTCCCTCTCTCCCCCTCCCTCCCTCTCTCCCCCTCCCTCCCTCTCTCCCCCTCCCTCCCTCTCTCCCCCTCCCTCCCTCTCTCCCCCTCCCTCCCTCTCTCCCCCTCCCTCCCTCTCTCCCCCTCCCTCCCTCTCTCCCCCTCCCTCCCTCTCTCCCCCTCCCTCCCTCTCTCCCCCTCCCTCCCTCTCTCCCCCTCCCTCCCTCTCTCCCCCTCCCTCCCTCTCTCCCCCTCCCTCCCTCTCTCCCCCTCCCTCCCTCTCTCCCCCTCCCTCCCTCTCTCCCCCTCCCTCCCTCTCTCCCCCTCCCTCCCTCTCTCCCCCTCCCTCCCTCTCTCCCCCTCCCTCCCTCTCTCCCCCTCCCTCCCTCTCTCCCCCTCCCTCCCTCTCTCCCCCTCCCTCCCTCTCTCCCCCTCCCTCCCTCTCTCCCCCTCCCTCCCTCTCTCCCCCTCCCTCCCTCTCTCCCCCTCCCTCCCTCTCTCCCCCTCCCTCCCTCTCTCCCCCTCCCTCCCTCTCTCCCCCTCCCTCCCTCTCTCCCCCTCCCTCCCTCTCTCCCCCTCCCTCCCTCTCTCCCCCTCCCTCCCTCTCTCCCCCTCCCTCCCTCTCTCCCCCTCCCTCCCTCTCTCCCCCTCCCTCCCTCTCTCCCCCTCCCTCCCTCTCTCCCCCTCCCTCCCTCTCTCCCCCTCCCTCCCTCTCTCCCCCTCCCTCCCTCTCTCCCCCTCCCTCCCTCTCTCCCCCTCCCTCCCTCTCTCCCCCTCCCTCCCTCTCTCCCCCTCCCTCCCTCTCTCCCCCTCCCTCCCTCTCTCCCCCTCCCTCCCTCTCTCCCCCTCCCTCCCTCTCTCCCCCTCCCTCCCTCTCTCCCCCTCCCTCCCTCTCTCCCCCTCCCTCCCTCTCTCCCCCTCCCTCCCTCTCTCCCCCTCCCTCCCTCTCTCCCCCTCCCTCCCTCTCTCCCCCTCCCTCCCTCTCTCCCCCTCCCTCCCTCTCTCCCCCTCCCTCCCTCTCTCCCCCTCCCTCCCTCTCTCCCCCTCCCTCCCTCTCTCCCCCTCCCTCCCTCTCTCCCCCTCCCTCCCTCTCTCCCCCTCCCTCCCTCTCTCCCCCTCCCTCCCTCTCTCCCCCTCCCTCCCTCTCTCCCCCTCCCTCTGGGGCTCTTGTTCCATTGCATTTAGCAGATAGTCTGTATTCTTGCAGTAAATTAGGTCCCTTTCCATTGAAAATAAGTGTTCACGCTTCTGCTGACTATGTCGGAAAGAACATCTTTTGGTCCCCTGCTCCAGCAAGTGCCAGCCTTTGCCCTTCGAAGCAAAAAGCTCCGCCTGACTTTTTGATATGTTCAGATCACAAACTAATTAATTTAGATCAACCTGGTTTAGTTTGGGAGGCTCCCCCCAGACTCGAGGCCTAAAAATCAGGATCTTCTTGATTAACGTCTTCTTCAACCATCTGAATCTTCTTCCAAGGTCCAAGATGTTAGTGGAATGGCGACTGACTGGCAGCTCTGAGCTTTGTGGGATCGCCGAAGTGCTGAAGGAATGTTTGGGTATTTCACTGAATTTCTTGTGTAAGGGTACTTTCACACGTTCAGCTGAGTCCGTCACTATAAAGAATTGCGCAGTCCGTTAACGCACTGCGCTAGTCTCCATAGACTTGTATGGACGACGCACTGTAACGCAAGTGTCAGTGTTGCATCCGCTGGACGACGCAGCGTCGTTATTTTGACGCTGCGCCGGGCGGGAGGAACGCAGCATGTAACATTTTTTTGAGCAGTGCAATCCATTGGATTTCACTGCGCATACCCTCTCTGGCTCCCTGCACCCATAACCAAGGTAAATATCGGGTAACCAAGCAAAGTGCTTTGCCGATATTTACCCTCGCTACGTGTGCAGGGAGCCCGACACTTCCCCGCCTGGCTCCGCCCCCTCCCGCACTCCACTCCGCATGTATGTACACACACACACACACACACACACACACACACTGTCCTCAGCACCATTGCCCCGCTCGGCTCCACCCACTCCTTACTCCGCCCCCCGCACACATTCTTGGCGGCCGAGTGATGAGCTGATCACCCGGCAGCCGGCTACGTGGAGCGATCAGCTGATCACCCGGCGGCCGGCTACGTGGAGCGATCAGCTGATCACCCGGCGGCCGGCTACGTGGAGCGATCAGCTGATCACCCGGCGGCCGGCTACGTGGAGCGATCAGCTGATCACCCGGCGGCCGGCTACCTGGAGCGATCAGCTGATCACCCGGCGGCCGGCTACCTGGAGCGATCAGCTGATCACCCGGCGGCCGGCTACCTGGAGCGATCAGCTGATCACCCGGCGGCCGGCTACCTGGAGCGATCAGCTGATCACCCGGCGGCCGGCTACCTGGAGCGATCAGCTGATCACCCGGCGGCCGGCTACCTGGAGCGATCAGCTGATCACCCGGCGGCCGGCTACCTGGAGCGATCAGCTGATCACCCGGCGGCCGGCTACCTGGAGCGATCAGCTGATCACCCGGCGGCCGGCTACCTGGAGCGATCAGCTGATCACCCGGCGGCCGGCTACCTGGAGCGATCAGCTGATCACCCGGCGGCCGGCTACCTGGAGCGATCAGCTGATCACCCGGCGGCCGGCTACCTGGAGCGATCAGCTGATCACCCGGCGGCCGGCTACCTGGAGCGATCAGCTGATCACCCGGCGGCCGGCTACCTGGAGCGATCAGCTGATCACCCGGCGGCCGGCTACCTGGAGCGATCAGCTGATCACCCGGCGGCCGGCTACCTGGAGCGATCAGCTGATCACCCGGCGGCCGGCTACCTGGAGCGATCAGCTGATCACCCGGCGGCCGGCTACCTGGAGCGATCAGCTGATCACCCGGCGGCCGGCTACCTGGAGCGATCAGCTGATCACCCGGCGGCCGGCTACCTGGAGCGATCAGCTGATCACCCGGCGGCCGGCTACCTGGAGCGATCAGGTGATCACCCGGCGGCCGGCTACCTGGAGCGATCAGGTGATCACCCGGCGGCCGGCTACCTGGAGCGATCAGGTGATCACCCGGCGGCCGGCTACCTGGAGCGATCAGCTGATCACCCGGCGGCCGGCTACCTGGAGCGATCAGCTGATCACCCGGCGGCCGGCTACCTGGAGCGATCAGCTGATCACCCGGCGGCCGGCTACCTGGAGCGATCAGCTGATCACCCGGCGGCCGGCTACCTGGAGCGATCAGCTGATCACCCGGCGGCCGGCTACCTGGAGCGATCAGCTGATCACCCGGCGGCCGGCTACCTGGAGCGATCAGCTGATCACCCGGCGGCCGGCTACCTGGAGCGATCAGCTGATCACCCGGCGGCCGGCTACCTGGAGCGATCAGCTGATCACCCGGCGGCCGGCTACCTGGAGCGATCAGCTGATCACCCGGCGGCCGGCTACCTGGAGCGATCAGCTGATCACCCGGCGGCCGGCTACCTGGAGCGATCAGCTGATCACCCGGCGGCCGGCTACCTGGAGCGATCAGCTGATCACCCGGCGGCCGGCTACCTGGAGCGATCAGCTGATCACCCGGCGGCCGGCTACCTGGAGCGATCAGCTGATCACCCGGCGGCCGGCTACCTGGAGCGATCAGCTGATCACCCGGCGGCCGGCTACCTGGAGCGATCAGCTGATCGGCTGGCTGCTGTGAGCGATCAGCTGATCGGCTGGCTGCTGTGAGCGATCAGCTGATCGGCTGGCTGCTGTGAGCGATCAGCTGATCGGCTGGCTGCTGTGAGCGATCAGCTGATCGGCTGGCTGCTGTGAGCGATCAGCTGATCGGCCGGCTGCTGTGAGCGATCAGCTGATCGGCCGGCTGCTGTGAGCGATTAGCTGATCACCCGGCGGCCGGCTGCTGTGAGCGATTAGCTGATCACCCGGCGGCCGGCTGCTGTGAGCGATCAGCTGATCGTTCACAATAGTCTGCTGCCGGTAAACTGTAAAAAAAAAAAACAAAAAAAAAAAAAAAAAAAAACGGATTCCGTTGTTTTGCAGCATCCGTTGTGCCACTATATGCAACACATCCATTACATCCGTCACACAACGCAATGGATACCGTTCAACGCAAGTGTGAAACTAGCCTTACTTGTTATTCCAGCAATCTTTCCATACGGAAATAGCAATCTGTAGAATGTTATCTTGGCTCCCTCCATACCATTGGAACGACAAATGCCATGTGCTGTTGTTTACCATTGACCCAACTTGTGAGAAGCGTAACACATGATTAGCAACAAATATGGGGGCCCAAAGTTTGTCTTGTTCCCCAATTTTGCACTGGAAGTACAAGAAATAACTTTTTTGTTCAGAAACGGCGTTGTCCTTCTACTCTTTTATATAAAAGTCCCTTGCCACAAATTTAGCAAAAGTTGTTAGGGGGTTTACACAATTGCGCAACTTGTTTAACAGAATGTCATATGGCACAAGAACACCACCAATTAAAATTCTATTTATTGCAATAGTTTAACGTAAAAGAAAACTTAGCAATAAAAATACAACGGATATTCACAAACGACAGTGAGCTCATGAAGCCTTTTGGTATGTAACCCGTGAAACCCCTAAGAGCATAAATCTGTAAGATTAGTTAACCTTGGAAAAAATTCGGAGCTGTGCTAGTTACCAAAGTCTGAAAACAAACTAAATTCATAAGAATAGGGCAGGTATAACAAACCCAGTAGCTAAGAAGCGAAAGTAATTTATGAAGGGGCAATGTAGCGTAAATTTATTGGAAGAAACAAAATTCTGGAAAATTGGTGCCTCACAGGAAAATTCTTCAGCACATAAATATGCTTTAAGAACAACCAAATAATCGGGTGCGATCCCATACTATGTTTTCCTTTTTTTTTTTTTTTTTTTCTTTCTTTTTTTCCTTCCTCCCCGACCCAGGATATGTGATATGATCAGACCATGTCACTGTAGGTCAGTCACGGCCATTACACAGTACATAGCAGGGACACATATATATAAGATTATCTCAGCACAGGAACATTTTTTTAAAACCCATCCAATTATGGAACTTAATAATAATAATAATAATAATAATAATAATAATATTATTATTATTATTATTATTATTATTATTATTATTATTATGTCTAAAATCTACTTTATTTGTGCGACAAGTGAAAAGTCGTGTCCTTGCTTTTGATGTGGGCTTGCACACCAAGCCTGCGTCATTCTCTGCACATGGCAGCTGATTTAATCAGCCATCATGTGCCTCTAACAGCCAGGGGTGGATTGTGGCTGTTAACCAGTTACATGCTGCTGTCAATCTCTGACAATGGCATTTAACACATCATTCCTCCTGCCCATCGGCGCACATTTGACGTGATGGCAGGGCTCTGATGGGTTGTCATGACAGCTGAGGGTCTGCTGATGACTGTGCCGGCCTGTGGCATTCATAAAAGATCATGATTTCTGCTATACAGAACAGTGCTGATGCACCACTGTGTATAGCATATGCGATCATAGCTTCAAGTTCCCTTAGGAACAGTTTATTTACAATTTTGATTTCTTTTCACCCCTAAACTAAAAAAAACTAACAGCCATAAATGTTTAGTATCTATGTACCCGTTCTGACCTGTGGAATCATACTGCCAGGTCAATTTTACCATATGGTGAACATGGTAAATAAAAAACCCAAAAAACAATTGTGGAATTGTCCTTTTTTACAATTTCACCGCACTTGGAATTTTTTTCTACTACAATATGGGGCAGAATGAATGGTGTCATTCAAAAGTACAACTCGTCCCGAAAAAAACAAAGCCTCATATGGCTAAATTGACTGAAAAATATAAAAGCTATGGCTCTTGAAAGAAGGGGAGGAATAAAAACAGAAAATCACTACTTCTCTGGTCCATGTCTGCCACATACACTAAGGAGATATCCGCCCAACAGTGGCCATGGTCAGATGGCTGCTTAGCCAGATAGCCACCATACAGAGTCTCCACTGCAAACAGATACTATAGCGCTTACCCAGTGAATGACATAAATGGCAGACAGACGCATAGAGGCCAAGTACCTCTGGTAAATGACGGGCTGAGCTATACGGTATATGGCCGGGTAACCTCCCAACGTGTATTTTCAGCTAAATGCTGGAATGCAGTGCGGATCTAACCTAGGGCTAATTTCACACAGCTGTTATTATATCCATGAAAAAATCCGTCATCTGTTCATCCTCAGATTGTTCTCATCTGTTTTCAAAGCTGAAGAGGTAAAATATCGAAGCGCAATGTTTTGTTTATAGACCATTCGCAGTGGATCCGTTTAAAACAGATGTAAAATATATATAATCCATTTTTGAGGGATCCCCACAGGTTTGAGTGGCTCAGTCTGGTTCCTGGTTCTTGCATGGATCCATATAAATACAGATCTCTGAATGCTTCCATTTTAAATGGGAAGACCATATGTGTGAATGAAGCCTAATGCAGCGCGCCATTTTTCTTTATCGTTCCTTTGGGAGACCCAGACCATGGGTGTTTAGCTTCTGCCTCCGGAGGACACACAAAGTACTACACTTAAAAGTGTAGCTCCTCCCTCTGAGCTTATACACCCCCTGGTAGCCAGTCCTAGCCAGTTTATTGCTTTGTGTCAGGAGGCATACATCCACACATGCATTCTCATCTGATTTGCTTGACTTTTGGAAAGAGTTTGAAGAAAAGCGGGTCCATGTCTGGACTCCCGGCATGTCCCTTCTCACCCCACTGTGTCGGCGGTGTTGTTAAGGTTGATTTACAAGGCTGCAGCCTTACATGCCGCGCTCCTTCACCATCCCTTCTGGGCTCTGGCTTGAAGTGGGAACCAGCACGGTCTCCATGCCTGGCAGGAGTCCGGTCTCCATCCACAGCCCCTTGAGGATTCTGTTGGACCGGAGCACTCATCCCCAGGGACATGGCCCTGCGTCTCAGCAGCTAAGTACCTGAGACGTTTATGTTGGGGGTCCCGGTTCTTTATTGTAAGGGAAGAGTATGCTGTATGTGATTGTTTTAACTTTTCCGGCGGGTTCTCTAGCTTTTGCCTGAGAACCGCGCGGATGGTGCCTGCTTGTCGGCCTCGCCGCTTAAATTTAGGCCCTGGCTTCGCCGGAGGCCTAGTTTAATTTTCCTGCCCTCGCATGTCACTCATGCAGAGGGACAGGTTCGGCTCCTCCCGGCGGCCGTTCTACACAGGGGAGGGACACTCCCCACTGCTGGGGCGTCCCTCCTTCCCTGCAGGTCTCTATAGCCCTCCAGTTCTCGCTCTTTTATAGGAACGCCCTCTTCTCAGGCAGAGTTCACTCTGCTCTGGGACAACCTGCATTCTGCATCTCTGCTGAGGTGCTGCGACTGGGGGACCGGGCTTCGGTATCTGGAGGGCACACAACACCGCGCTCAGCGGTCTGGTAAGCCACAGCCGGTCTCCGGTTGTGGACCTCTCTATATTCTCCCTGGGGTTCATTCTCTGCAAAGCCCCCACTCCAGCAGCATGTCTCACACAAGGAGCAAGGCTCCAAAGCTTTATACTGTATGCACTGCATGTAAGCTCCTGCTGCCTGAGCCGAGCACCTATCCACATTGTGATGTCTGCTCTAACTTGGCGGTGCCACAGCCTGGAGTCTCACCCCCAGTGGTCTCTCAGGCTGGCTGCTGCACCTGTGATTGAACCCCCGGCCTGGGTAGAGTCCTTTTCTAGGTCCATATCCCAGTCATTTGCTGAGTCCATGGGGCTTTTGTCCAGGACTTTGATGAATATGCATCAGCCCCCCTCACAGGGTGCCTCTAATGTTCTTGACAGAGGACTCCTATCCTCTGACCTCCGTCCATCGGAGCTCACGGAGGATTCATCATCTGATCCCAGACCCCGTCCTTCTAAGAGAAGGTGCAGGGTTTCCTCCCCCTCCCCATCCCACGGCTCTGCCTCAAGAGCGGACTCTCAAGATGAGGAGGATGCCCTCACTGGGGGCTCGGAGGCTATGCATCCCATCGATTTCTCTGAGGGTGACTCAGATCTTAGTGATTTGATTGCTTCTATTAATTCTGGGCTGGATCTCAATCCGCCAGTGTCAGAGGAGCAACTCTCTTTGGCAGAAAAACATCAGTTTACCTCGCCTAAGAGAGTGAAGAGTGTGTTCTTTAACCACTCCAGTTTTCAGACCGCTGTGACCAAACCCAGGGCCTGCCCTGACAAACGCTTTCCAAAGCGTGGTTCTGATGATCGGTTTCCATTTCCACCTGAGGTGGTCAAGGAGTGGTCTCACTCCCCAAAGGTAGACCCTCCGGTGTCTAGGCTATCAGCCCGGACCGTTGTGTCGGTGGCTGACGGCACCTCACTTAAGGATTCCACTGACCGTCAGATTGACCTTCTGGCCAAATATGTGTATAAAGCTGCGGGGGCCGCGTTTTCCCCGACTTTTGCAGCAGTGTGGGCTCTCAAAGCCATCTCTGCTTCTCTAGAGGAGATGCATTCCCCTCACCAAGGAATCTATGCCTGAGATGGTTACCTTAACTGCTCAGGCTTCAGCTGCAGTGGCTTCAGCTAATTCTCTTGTTATCCGCAGGATTTTGTGGCCTCGAGAGTGGAAGGCAGATGCTTCTTCCAAGAAGTTTCTTGCTGGGCTCCCTTTTGCTGGTTCACGGCTGTTTGGTGAACAGCTGGATGAAATCATTAAAGAAGCTACTGGCGGGAAGAGTACTTCCATGCCACAAACCAAGACCAGGAAACCCGCCCAGGGTAGGAATCAATCGAGGTTTCGTTCCTTTCGTTCCTCCAACTGGTCATCCTCTAAGCCTTCCGCCTCGTCTGCTAACTCAGCCAAGGATCAGAAATCCAACTGGCGCCCAAAAGCGCGTCCGCAGAAGACCGCAGGAGGTTCTGCCACTAAGGCAGCTTCCTCATGACTCTGGGCCCGCTCCAGCCACGTCCTTAGTCGGTGGCAGGCTCTCCCACTTTGGCGACACTTGGTTAAAGCAAGTCTCCGATCAGTGGGTGAGAGACATCATATCTCACGGCTACAGGATAGAATTCTCTTCCAGCCCTCCAAACAGATTTTTTTCTCTCAACTCCCCCCTACTCCAAGGCCGCCGCCTTCTCGCAGGCCGTGGCGTCCTTGCAGGCAAACGGAGTGATTGTCCCAGTTCCCGCTCAGGAACGGTTCAGAGGTTTTTACTCAAATCTCTTCCTAGTTCCAAAAAAGGACGGTACCTTCCGGCCCATCCTGGATCTCAAGCTTCTCAACAAGCATGTCCGGGTGCGGCATTTTCGCATGGAGTCTCTGCGATCAGTCATTGCCTCTATGACCCAAGGGGAGTTCCTGGCGTCCATCGACATCAGAGATGCCTATCTACATGTGCCAATCGCAGTGTCACATCAGCGTTGGTTACGTTTTGCGATAGGAGAGGATCATTTCCAATTCTTGGCTCTCCCCTTCGGGTTGGCCACGGCACCTCGGGTATTCACCAAGGTCATGGTGGCAGTGATTGCGGTCCTGCACCTCCAGGGGTTGGCAGTGCTTCCTTATCTGGACGACCTTCTGGTCAAGGGTACATCCAGCGCAGACTGTCAGCGGAGTGTTTCGCTCACTCTCGCCACCCTAGCCCAATTCGGGTGGATTGTCAATCTTCCCAAATCCACTCTGACTCCGACCCAGAGTCTCACGTACCTAGGGATGCAGTTCGAGACTTTGCCGGCACTTGTGAAGTTGCCCTTAGACAAACAGCTGTCACTCCGGTTGGCGGTGCGCTCTCTCCTGAGGCCCCGCCGTTATACCCTCAGGCGTCTGATGCAGGTGCTGGGTCAAATGGTGGCCTCCATGGAGGCGGTTCCCTTTGCCCAGTTCCATCTGCGTCCTCTGCAGCTGGACATTCTCCGCTGTTGGGACAAGCGGCCTTCCTCCTTACAGAGGTTAGTGGCTCTGTCGCCACGGACCAGGAGCTCTCTTCAGTGGCCCTGTCCCAAGGGCGCTTCTTCCTGACTCCGTCCTGGGTGATATCTCCACCACAGGGCACTTGGACTCCGTCCGAGTCAGCCCTTTCAATCAATGTGCTGGAAACCAGAGCTGTGCTTCTAGCTCTCCTAGCCTTTCACCACCTGTTGGCGGGCAGGCACATTCGAGTCCAGTCAGACAACGCAACAGCGGTTGCCTACATCAATCACCAAGGCGGGACACGCAGCCGCCTGGCAATGTTGGAGGTCCAACGCATTCTTCAATGGGCGGAGGACTCCAAGTCCACCATATCCGCAGTCCACATCCATGGCGTAGAAAACTGGGAGGCAGATTATCTCAGCCGTCAATCCGTGGACGGTGGCGAGTGGTCCCTGCACCCGGCAGTGTTTCAGTCAATCTGCCGCAAGTGGGGCATTCCGGACGTGGACCTAATGGCATCCCGTCACAACAACAAGGCTCTGGTTTACGTGGCTCGCTCCCACGATCCTCAGGCCTTCGCCGCGGACGCTCTGGTTCAAGACTGGTCCCAGTTTCGTCTGTCCGTGTTTCCCCCTCTAGCTCTCTTGCCCAGAGTCCTGTGCAAGATCAGAATGGAGGGCCGTCGAGTCATCCTCATTGCACCGGACTGGCCCAGGCGAGCTTGGTATCCGGACCTGCTCCAACTGTCCGTGGAGATGCCGTGACATTTTCCGGACCGTCCAGACCTGCTCTCGCAAGGTCCGTTTTTCCGCCCGAATTCTGCGGCACTCAAATTGACGGCGTGGCTCTTGAGTCCTGGATTTTGAAGGCTTCTGGTATTCCTCCTGAAGTCATCTCCACTATGACTCGGGCCCGTAAGTCTTCCTCCGTCAAGATCTATCACAGGACTTGGAAAATTTTCCTGTCCTGGTGTCGCTCTTCCGGCCATTCTCCTTGGCCATTCTCGTTGCCGACCCTTCTGTCTTTTCTACAGTCCGGTCTGCAGCTAGGACTGTCCCTCAACTCTCTCAAGGGACAAGTCTCAGCTCTATCAGTGCTGTTCCAGCGGCGTCTTGCCCGGCTGGCTCAGGTCTGCACCTTCATGCAAGGTGCGTCTCACATCATTCCGCCTTATCGGCGGCCCTTGGATCCCTGGGACCTTAACTTGGTCCTCACGGGATTGCAGAAACCCCCTTTCGAGCCCCTTAGGGAGGTTTCTTTGTATCGTCTTTCTCAAAAGGTGGCCTTTCTAGTTGCCATAACTTCTCTCAGGAGAGTCTCTGATTTGGCTGCGCTCTCCTCGGAGTCACCTTTTTTGGTTTTTCACCAAGACAAGGTAGTTCTCCGTCCGACCCCGGACTTTCTTTCTAAGGTGGTCTCTCCCTTCCACCTTAACCAGGATATTTCCTTGCCTTCCTTCTGTCCGGCCCCTGTTCATCGCTTTGAGAAAGCGCTGCATACTCTAGATCTGGTGCGTGCTCTCCGGATCTATGTATCTCGCACCGCTGCGCTTAGGCGGTGCACCTCTCTTTTTGTGCTAACCACAGGGCGGCGCAAGGGTCTCTCACCACAGGGCGGCGCAAGGGTCTCTCTGCTTCTAAGCCGACTTGGCCCGTTGGATTAGATCGACCATTTCGGACGCCTACCAGAGTACTCAGGTGCCTCCCCCGCCGGGGATCAAAGCACCACTCGACCAGAGCTGTCGGTGCCTCTTGGGCTTTTTAGGCACCAGGCTACGGCACAACAAGTCCTGTCAGGCTGCCACTTGGACTAGCCTGCATACCTTTTCGAAGCACTACCAAGTGCATGCTCATGCTTCGGCAGATGCCGAGCTTGAGCAGACGCATCCTTCAGGCGGGCTGTCGCCCACTTGTGAAGTTAGGCTCCGCCTACTTCTTAGTTTTTTCTGTTTAGTCCCACCCAGGGACAGCTTTGGAACGTCCCATGGTCTGGGTCTCCCAAAGGAACAATAAAGGAAAAAGAGAATTTTGTTACTTACCGTAAATTCTTTTTCTTATAGTTCCGTATTGGGAGACCCAGCTCCCCTCCCTGTTGCCTGTTGGCAATTTTCTTGTTCCGTGTGTTATCACCGGCTGTTTGTCGTGGACAGAGTCTCCGGTTGTTCCGGTTTCTTACTCGGTTCTACTTGTGGGTGGCTATGCTCCCTTCAGCTTTTGCACTAAACTGGCTAGGACTGGCTACCAGGGGGTGTATAAGCTCAGAGGGAGGAGCTACACTTTTAGGTGTAGTACTTTGTGTGTCCTCCGGAGGCAGACGCTAAACACCCATGGTCTGGGTCTCCCAATACGGAACTATAAGAAAAAGAATTTACGGTAAGTAACAAAATTCTCTTTATATATATATATATATATATATATATATATATACTATATTTATATATATATATATATATATATATATATAATATATATATATATATATATATATATATATATATATATATATATATATATGACAAAAAAGACCAGTCGCACACTGAAAAAAACTAAATAAATTCTACCTTACAACATAAATGGAGGTATTTAGAATATTATAATGGCCATTGTAATACCAGCCCAGCGCCCCTTCACGCCACTTTCCTTTGCTGGGTCCTACTCTACACTGCATCTTGGCCACTTCATTAGCCTCCTTTATGTTCACCAGCTGATCGTGTAGGTTTTTAAAACCCAGAGAAGATGCAGTGTAGAACCCAGCAAAGGAGGTTGCCGTGAAGGGGCGCTGGGCTAGTATTACAATGGCCATTATAATATTCTAAATACCTCCATTTATGTATAAGGTAGAATTTATTTTGGTTTTTCAGTGTGCAGCTGGTCTTTTTTGTCTCATATTTATACACCATCCAGATACGCACCTGTCCACATTGTAAAGGTGCTGCCAGTACGGTTTGAACTCAGGTTAGTACCAGCGTGGGAAACCAGCAAGGGAACCCCTGTTTCATTCTGTTTTTTTTCTATTATATATAATATATAGCGCTGTAGCTGATGTTTCAGGTGGACGGGAATGGGGGTCTCTGTATGTAGCAATGTGCTATCACCCTACTAGCAGAATGCAGTATGGAGTATGTGCCCGTGCCTCACATCACATTACGTGGCTTTTACTGACATTAATAACCCTTCCATTGCACTATGGTCAGCCTTGATCTTTGTGTGGGGTGGACCACTGCTTCATTTAGTGGTTAGAAGAAAATGTTGTGGTTTCTCATACAATGGTAGGCGTAGAACAAGACGCTTACTGCCTGTGGTTGTCATCTTCTGGGGTATGTGGATAATTAGCACTGGCTGTAAGACAGGACTCTTAGAGAATCTTATTTCTTACAACCCTACATTGTTATTTTTAGCACCGTAGTCTACATTGAGCGACGTTCCTCCTTGTTGCAGGACAGGAGCTTCTGCTTCACCACCTACCACCATTTAGTAATGTGTGAGCTACTTCTGGTTTTTGCAGTTCTCAGTGACCAAAACTTCTGCTCATATATCTATGTAGAGCAGGCGATGGTTGATGGCTACATAGGACAAGGCCTGTCCAGATTGTCGCTCGTTTCTAGTCTTCCCTACGTGGCTCGAATGGTGCTTGGATACTTCAAGATGCAGAGATTTTAACTGTGCAATGTAAGGCTGTGTTCTTGGAATTTACTGGTATACTTCTGTATAGTAAGGTTGGAGGAGAGAACTAGAGGTTGGAGGGGGTCGGGTAGCATTACGAAATGTGCTAACGTCAGTATTGCTGTGTGGCTTTTTTTTTTTTAAATCTATTCTTGTCATTTTATAAGAAAAGAAAATTTTTTTCCCAGAGGACTTTTAAGTAATTAATTATTAGAGGGCACAATGTGGTGTCTTTTCATGGGGCCGCATATTCAGCAGTGGAAACTAAAGAATCGGAAAAAAAGCATGAAATCTTTTCCCAACTCCTCTCCATATGCTTTTCACTGTTCTAAGGCTATGTGCCCATGCTGCAGAAAATGCGCGGATTTCTCGCGGAAAAGCCGTGGATTTTCCAGAAATCTGCAGCACAGCTACTCCCCAGCCATTTCTATGGCATTTGGGAAATGCTGTGCCCACTCTGCGGATTTTTCCGCTGCGGAAATCGTGCGGATTTTCGTGCGGAAAAATCTGCAGCATGTCAATTATTGTTGCGGATTTCTCCGCAGGGTCCCATATACTTACCTGCCTTGATAGACACCCGAGTCACTTTCTCCGTCCGGTGTACAGCAGCGCGGTGGATCCAGCCAGGTACAGGAAGGAAGAGGTGGGCGGGGCCTGCACGAGCTCCGGTCATGTGACAGCCGGAGCTAGTTCAGGCCCGCCCACCTCCAGCACAGTGCACCAGACCAGACGCTGACAGTGACCCGGCCGCCGGAAAGCGAGGTGCTGCATGATGGAGGTAAGTATGAACACCCCGATCACTGCAGCACTTGTTCTGCATTGAGGATGCAGTGCCGAAGTCATGGTACTGTATCCTCAATGCAGAATGCCCGCACCATATCCGCAGGACATTCCGCTGTATATCCGCAGCATTGAAACAGAGAAAGTTCTGTTGCGGATTTCTGGGTGCACCTGCGGAATGTCCCCGTGGGCACATAGCCTAAGTGGACATTTTGTATCTTGTACATCTAAGGCTATGTTCACATGTCCAATAGTCATCCACTGGAATGGATCCATTGTGAAAAAGTACAAGCACAACTTTTTTTTTTATAAATTGTTTCAGCTGAATCAGTTTGTGGTTTTGTTTTTTGTTTTTTTAACATTGAATTCTATGGCAAACAGATCCGTTAAGTAGCCATCCTGTATTTTCCATTTGAAACTGATGCAGTAAGCAAAGAAACAGATCCTTTTCAAATGGAAAAACAAACAAATCTGGATGGCTGATTAATGGAACAGTTTTCCATAGACTGCAATGTTAAGAAAAGAGTTGCAGCTGAAATCCGTCAACAGACGAAAACAGACAAAGGTTTCTGTACACTTTTGCCACTTGTTTGTTCTGGATCCGTTCTAACTGATGATTACTGGACATGTGAACGTAGCCGAACACATGGAGAAAGGTGCCGTGTTCTCAAGTTCAGTTTATTGCGGTTAGTCATCATGTTCCAGAAGGCCGGATTACATTTTCTGTTTTTATTGTGTGTGCGCGCACTGAGGTCAGCGGAGCATTGTGCTGCTTGTCACACAATACATGGACGTGCAAAGGATGATTGTCACATGTTAGAATTGGGTTCTGAGAATTGGGACCACTTAATATACACATTCACCTCTCTGTCGGCCACAAATGACAGTTATTTTTCAGCTGAATCCTTGTGAGTTTTCCCTGCAGAGGTAGGAGCATGCCATGCTGGCTTTCTGGTAACATGTTAGATAGTTGACCCTCTTGGATTGACATTGATTCCTATGTTTTATCCCTCTACAGTCTTAAAGGGATCTTCTTGCTTTGTAAGCTGAAGCTAGCATGCTTCAAGGGTTAGCACAGAGAATTCAGGGCTGCTTGTCTTGTCAAGGCTCCAAATTGTTGTTTATTTGTTATGTCCGTTTAAGCAGTAGGACTTATCATTGCTCAGATTACAATGTCACTTGCATGGCATTCTGGGATGCCTCCTCCTCTGATTGTCACTTCACTGTCACTATGTAATCTCTATTAAGAGCCTGGTTTGGGCGTTACAGCTCTCTCAGCTCTACTACATGGCTAAATTCTGATTGTGTCAGAACGACTGCACCCAGTAATCTAAGTGATACATCATTGGATTCAGGATCTCTTTGCCTACATCATTCTGCTCTTACATGAGGTAGCAAAAACCTACTGACAGATTCCCTTTAAGGCCCCCATACGTTATAGATTGCAGTTGGCTGAACGATTCTTCAGTCTGCTCTCCCACCATATACAGGAGTGCTTGTTCTGTTGAGCCTTGCTGACGGACATCTCTGCCAGCGGCTTTTCCCAAAGAGAACCAAGTGCCCAGCAGTCTGAAATCAGACGTGCCTGATTGTCATCTCCCCCAATGATCAGTAGTCCGGTGCACCGATAAACATTAGTGTTGAGTGTGGCCGACATTAGCCTAAAATGTATGGGAGGGCATTATTGTTCATTTTTTTAAGCTCTGTACAAAAAACTGATTCTTATGCCCAATGTCACCTTTGGCATGCCTATTCTACTGCATTTGCGAGTATTTCAAAGAAGCATCGGTGTTGTGGAGGGAAGAAATGTTTCTGAAGGGAAAATGTATTGTGTTAAATTCTTGTTTGATGAAGACAAACTTTGGCCTAAGGCACATTTGGCCCAACCAGATTACTTAACTGGTGGGTTGTCAGAAACATCACAACCTTCTAACAAACATTGGGCAGATTTGTTGACCCCATGTATATGGAGAACTATCCTACAGATGTAGTAGCAGGTTAGAGAAAAACTCCACAAGACCGTACAAATTAAGCGGGGGGTCCAATTGTAGTCAATGGCCCACCCACTGCACAAGCTCATAAGCATATTAGAACAAGAGGAGACCAGAAAGCTTTTATAGTGCAAAAACATTGACATAAGTTTATTCAGACAAGGTGACAGTTCATTACAAATTTAAAACAATTAAGAACAGAGACCATGGTTGTGACAAGCAGTACCATTTCATCCCCCTATCCATAAGCGTATATGTATACATATCTATGTAGACATGGAAGCATGCAATAGTTGTATTAATTCAATTAAACCACAATGGTGCATAATCAGAAATCAAATCAGTAACATAAGAGTAGTACCGCTGATATATATTGCAAGTTGCCCGAGAGTCATTATGGGAAAGTCCCAAAGGGATAGGGAGAAAGGCAGGGAGCCAGAGGTGATACCTCTGAAGAGGTAACTGCAGAAGTCTCAAATACAAGCCTCAGACCAGCCCAACGTACGTTTCAAATAACGATTTTCTTATCTTCTTCAGGGGAAAGGTGCTGTGGTCAGATGTAGTAGCAGTCAGCTTAGCTATGTACAAACGGAGGATTTTGGGCTACATTCACACACGCATTTAAAATCACTGGCCAGTGACGTCTGCAAATTGAGGTTGTGACTGTCCATGTGCAGCCGGCGATTTTGCTGGCACACATAGAGGACTGGGTACACCAGCCTTGTGCCATGCGGCACAATATGTACCTTCGCTGATTTGCACGCTTAACAGATATGACTAGTGCAGAACACGATTTCTTGTCCTGTACGGATTGATGCACATTGATCTGTGTAGAAAATCACTTATGTGCATGATCACAGTGGTAATGGTAACTGATCACATCCGGAGCAGGTTGGTTTACTGGGCCTCCTGTAGTAGCGTTCTTGTTTAGCAGTGACTGACTAATAAACCTTATAATTTACAATTTGTGTTCTTCGCACCGTGTCTAATTGGCTAACCACTACATTTCCTGAGTTTTGACCACATCAAATTCAGGTATCTACTCCGAGCATAAACCACAAAAGATTCAGAAGTGAAAGTGAGGGCTTCTGGCCACAAGTGTCTCCACATGTGCTGCTCCGTTCTGTCGCTATTGTATTTCTGTTGTGATCATCTACTTCTGTATACTGCGTAAGAAAAAGTATATAATGGTGCAGTAAACTAAAGTAATAATATAATAAAATATCCCATGCTGTATTTGTTTTAGGCTAGGATTACACCAGCCTATATTCTCTCATCTCAGAGAATCGGGTCGATTGTCCAAATCCCACTCTGAACTAACTGATCAGAGCATTTGATTTTCTCAGATGAAAAGAAGATGGAGGAAATAAAATGTGTCCTCCGTTCTGTCAGTCCATGAAACTCAGACTGCACTCTGATGTCATCTGAGTGCACTCAATGTTTTCCTCGGACTCCTTGACTTGCATGGCCAAGTGCAATCTGATAATCGGATCCAACTCTGATATGCTGCAATTTTTTTTCTCTGCTTGACTTGGTCCAAGGAAAAAATCGGATTTGTGCACAGCCCCAACGTTGTCAGATTGCACTATTACCAAAAATACAAAGGTGTGTGTGATCCATAACAGCGGGACCCTATCTCTGTATGCCGTTCATTGGAGGCCTTCGGCTTAATATATGTCAGGATCTTTTCCTGCAGCAGCTTTTCTTTGCGTTCTGCATTCTGCCAATAGTATAAGCTGCCTTTCTTTAGCATTTCTCTGGTCATAGGAGCATGTACCTACATTAATTGGACCCTGTCGATTGATAAACGCAGTATCGGTATTCTCCAGACACTGAAAAATCTTAACAAAAAACTGTGAGTGTCCATGTTATTTGGCCTGAAAACACTTTTTTCCTTTTTCTGCCCTCTGCAGCCATCCTTGTGACCGATTGTTTTAATTCTGTAATTTCCCTGTCTTTAGACTACTTTCACAGGAGGCTGTGTGCTTTTTCTCTGCCCGAATTGTACCTATCCCACAGTTTCCTCACTCGCACCCTCAGTGTCCATCCACTTCACCCATAAGTCACATCCTGAGACTACTATCCAGTCTCAACAAAGATAAAAGGCTGCTCAGTTTCTCCCTCCTAAGATTCCTTCCACCTCACCTAGTATGCACTAGTGATGTCGGTCGCGAACGATCCGACACAAAGATCTGGCTCCCTGTGAACGACAGGAGCCGGACCACCAACTAAACAGCAACAGCAACTAAAATTTCTAAACGGCTCTTTTCGCCGCTGAAACCCCACCCACCCGCGTCTAAACCCCGCCCACTCTGCAATCTAATTGGTCCCTTGTAAGTGGGTAGGGTTTAGCCGCTGGTGGGTGGGGTTTCAGCAACGTCACTATAATCTAGGGTGAACACATATTTAATAAGGAGCCAAGAACAATCCGAATGAGCCGGCTCTTTTTGGTGAGCGGAGCCATGGGAACCGGATCACCAAAAAGAGCCGGACTGCCCATCACTAGTATGCACTATCCTGAAATTCTCCTATAGTCAATGATGTTACTGGTGTCGATACTGGTACCACACAGCCTACGTACAGAAGGGGAGTCTAATAATGGAATTATTGATTGTAATATAATCTAGCACTCTGGATCACCCAGCACCATCCCATCGGCCCGGTAAATAGTTTGAGTTGGCACTGCCTCTTTTGGGTTTTGCTTTCCCTCCCCGTACACATTCCCAGTCACTCACAACTTGCCAAGAATCAGTGGCCATGTCCCCCATAAGATCACCATTCAGAGCATACTGCTGTGAGGACCACTGTCAGAGCACTGAGTCCAGCTTCCAGGGCTTGACTAACAGGCTGTGTTCTGTTCAAAGCACAGATGGCAAATATCTGAACTCTGTGCTTTGAATATACTATAGTAGGACGTAAGAAGCTGGAGGTCTCAGGACCACATGTGAGAGCTCAGGAACACAGAGGAATTTTAATATCAACAATATTATGAAGTTTCTACATAGACTGCACAATGGTTTAATAATATGAATGCATGGAAAACCCCTTTAAGTAGGCTATGCACGTGCTGATCATTTTCCTCTGGTGGCAGATGAATGTAAATCTACTGATAGACATGTATACCTGTATAGTAAATAGATATTTTCTTCATCTTTTCCTTACTATTAGTGATGAGCGGGCACTACTATGCTCAGGTGCTCCGTATTCGTAACGAGCACTTGGACGGTCTCGGCTCGTGTACCGAGTATAATGGAAGTCAGTGGGGAACGCGAGCATTTTTCCAGATTTCCCGATTGACTTTCATGATACTCTGTAACAAGTCGCGCCTGTCCGATCATCCAGCTGCTCATTACAAGTGCCACACACCCGAACATGGTAGTGCCCACTCATCAGTACTTGGTATGTAACATTTTATAGTTCGTCTTCTTTTTTTTTTTTTTTCTTGAAGCAATGTGTCATCTGTGGAAAATTTGTACATGTGTCTTCTCGGGAGAGGAACAGCGAGTTGTGGTGATAGATTGTAGCCAACAGGAAGTTGCTGGTTCCGTTTTTCTATCACTTGACAAGGGTGTGAAGAAAAGCTGGACACATAGGAGCAGAGCAGCAGATGTTTTGTGTTGTGGGGTATATCGCTATAGCTTGCGGTCCACAGCATAATAACATTTCTAAAGTCTGGTCGGTAAAAAGGGTGGCACAAAGGATGAACGTGCTTCTTTGTACATTCGTCAGACCTGCTCTTTCATTCTTCTTTTCCACTTTTCTTAAGTGCTGACATGCAGTTCCTCTCCTCCTCCTCCCACTTTATGTTTAGCTGTGCTGTGCCTTACTCAAAGGGAAGGGTGAGGCCAGGCTGTGATGGGAGGATGGCTTTACATATTCTCTTAATGTGTTCCATTTTTTCCTGCAGTTAATATGAATGATTCATTTTCTTGGGAGACAGTGAGCGTTTTCTCTTGTATTGTTCATGTCCTACTTATTTCTGTAATATAATGTGACTTTCTTTTGCAGCTTCAATATGGCGGCACAAGTGACACTCGAGGATGCTCTGTCCAATGTAGATCTGTTGGAGGAGCTGCCTTTACCAGACCAGCAGCCCTGCATTGAACCGCCTCCGTCATCATTGCTGTATCAGGTACTTGCAAACATTAGATCTGCACTTAGACTTTTGTATCTCCATTCACAAAACATGTTTAATTTCCAATCTGATTCACCCAGAATGTCCACTTTGCCTAATATTAATTTCATTGGGAAAAAAGAAATGCGCCTCTGGCACACTGATACTGGCAACAAAAGGAATGCGCCTCTGCCACACTGATACTGGTAACAGAAGGAATGCGCCTCTGCCACACTGATACTGGTAACAGAAGGAATGCGCCTCTGCCACACTGATACTGGCAACAAAAGGAATGCGCCGCTGCCACACTGATACTGGTAACAGAAGGAATGTGCCTCTGCCACACTGATACTGGTAACAGAGGGAATGCGCCTCTGCTACACTGATACTGGCAACAAAAGGAATAAGCCTCTGCCACACTGATACTGGTAACAGAAGGAATGCGCCTCTGCCACACTGATACTGGCAACAAAAGGAATGCGCCTCTGCCACACTGATACTGGTAACAGAAGGAATGTGCCTCTGCCACACTGATACTGGTAACAGAGGGAATGCGCCTCTGCTACACTGATACTGGCAGCGGAAGGAATGCGCCTCTGCCACACTGATACTGGCAACAAAAGGAATAAGCCTCTGCCACACTGATACTGGTAACAGAAGGAATGCGCCTCTGCCACACTGATACTGGCAACAAAAGGAATGCGCCTCTGCCACACTGATACTGGTAACAGAAGGAATGTGCCTCTGCCACACTGATACTGGTAACAGAGGGAATGCGCCTCTGCTACACTGATACTGGCAACAAAAGGAATAAGCCTCTGCCACACTGATACTGGTAACAGAAGGAATGCGCCTCTGCCACACTGATACTGGCAACAAAAGGAATGCGCCTCTGCCACACTGATACTGGTAACAGAAGGAATGTGCCTCTGCCACACTGATACTGGTAACAGAGGGAATGCGCCTCTGCTACACTGATACTGGCAGCGGAAGGAATGCGCCTCTGCCACACTGATACTGGCAGCAGAAGGAATGTGCCTCTGCTACACTGATACTGGTAACAGAAGGAATGTGCCTCTGCCACACTGATACTGGCAGCAGAAGGAATGCGCCTCTGCTACACTGATACTGGCAGCAGATGGAATGCGCCTCTGCTACACTGATACTGGCAGCATGATCCTTCCGCTGCCAGTATCCGTGTAGCAGAGGCGCATTCCATCTGCTGCCAGTATCAGTGTGGCAAAGAAGCATTCCTTCCGCTGCCAGTATGAGTGTGGCAGAGGCGCATTCCTTCCGCTGCCAGTATCAGTGTGGCAGAGGCGCATTCCTTCCGCTGCCAGTATCAGTGTGGCAGAGGCGCATTCCTTCCGCTGCCAGTATCAGTGTGGCAGAGGCGCATTCCTTCTGCTGCCAGTATCAGTGTGGCAGAGGCGCATTCCTTCTGCTGCCAGTATCAGTGTGGCAGAGGCGCATTCCTTCCGCTGCCAGTATCAGTGTAGCAGAGGCTTATTCCTTCTGCTGCCAGTATCAGTGTGGCAGAGGCGGATTCCTTCTGCTGCCAGTATCAGTGTGGCAAAGAAGCATTCCTTCCGCTGCCAGTATCAGTGTGGCAGAGGCGCATTCCATCTGCTGCCAGTATCAGTGTGGCAAAGAAGCATTCCTTCCGCTGCCAGTATCAGTGTGGCAGAGGCGCATATTTTCTGCTGCCCAGTATTAGTGCAGCAGAGGCGCATTCCTTCCGCTGCCAGTATCAGTGTGGCAAAGAAGCATTCCTTCCGCTGCCAGTATCAGTGTGGCAGAGGCGCATTCGATACTGGCAGCGGAAGGAATGCGCCTCTGCCACACTGATACTGGCAGCGGAAGGAATGCTTCTTTGCCACAATGATACTGGCAGCAGATGGAATGCGCCTCTGCCACACTGATACTGGCAGCGGAAGGAATGCTTCTTTGCCACAATGATACTGGCAGCGGAAGGAATGTGCCTCTGCCACACTGATACTAGCAGCGGAAGGAATGCGCCTCTGCCACACTGATACTGGCAGCGGAAGGAATGCGCCTCTGCCACACTGATACTGGCAGCGGAAGGAATGCGCCTGTGCCACACTGATACTGGCAGCGGAAGGAATGCTTCTTTGCCACACTGATACTGGCAGCAGAAGGAATGCGCCTCTGCTGCACTAATACTGGCAGCAGAAAATATGCGCCTCTGCCACACTGATACTGGCAGCGGAAGGAATGCGCCTGTGCCACACTGATACTGGCAGCAGATGGAATGTGCCTCTGCCACACTGATACTGGCAGCGGAAGGAATGCGCCTCTGCCACACTGATACTGGCAGCGGAAGGAATGCGCCTGTGCCACACTGATACTGGCAGCGGAAGGAATGCTTCTTTGCCACACTGATACTGGCAGCAGAAGGAATGCGCCTCTGCTGCACTAATACTGGCAGCAGAAAATATGCGCCTCTGCCACACTGATACTGGCAGCGGAAGGAATGCGCCTGTGCCACACTGATACTGGCAGCAGATGGAATGCGCCTCTGCCACACTGATACTGGCAGCAGAAGGAATGTGCCTCTGCCACACTGATACTGGCAGCAGAAGGAATGCGCCTGTGCCACACTGATACTGGCAACAGAAGGAATGCGCCTCTGCCACACTTATACTGGCAACAGAAGGAATAAGCCTCTGCTACACTGATACTGGCAGCAGATGGAATGCGCCTCTGCCACACTGATACTGGCAGCGGAAGGAATGCGCCTCTGCCACACTGATACTGGCAGCAGATGGAATGCGCCTCTGCTACACTGATACTGGCAGCAGATGGAATGCGCCTCTGCCACACTGATACTGGCAGCAGATGGAATGCGCCTCTGCCACACTGATACTGGCAGCAGATGGAATGCGCCTCTGCCACACTGATACTGCCAGCAGATGGAATGCGCCTCTGCCGCACTGATACTGGTAGCGGATTATCCCTCATAGGGACAGATGATATGGAGTTGAGTTTTTTTTCCAATGACAGAAATATTGAGGACATTCGGGAGGTCCCATACCCATTAGTTGTCCGGTGTAATTGGCTGGCTCTCTTGAGTGTTGTCTTTATATTCAGTTTGCCCACCACTACCAAAGTGGAAAGATACCAATGTTTGTTACTAGTAATCCTGGGAACCGTTTTCAGGTGCAAAGATATCAAATTTTGACAACTATAGCTGTACGAGAGGTTGGACCGCAGGAGGGGGTGCACCGATATAAAATAGAACTGATACAACAGGTGAATGAGAAGACTGGGGTCAGCGATTACCCTATGCCGTTCACTTCTGCATTGGGAAGTGGCAGGGAATGATGGCATGGCATAGATGGCTACCTGTCAGGTGTGCATGCCTGGCAGGGACTGTTCTTTTACATAAAATAGTGTGCACAAGCCCCGCCATGCTGCAGGTGACACCAGGTGGATCTATACTACAATTTATTGGCCCTTATTATTCAGAGCTCCTGGAGTGATGATTTCAGGGCAATTGTGGATTTTCTGACAGTGACTGTAGTAACCTCCCCAGATTAGTTGACATTAACCGTGTTATATATATTTATTAGCCTGATTGATTTCATTTTTCTTGCAGCCAAATTTTAACACTAACTTCGAGGACAGAAATGCCTTTGTCACTGGTATTGCCCGGTATATTGAGCAGGCCACCGTCCATTCAAGCATGGTAAGTTGTTGGTGTATGTGGCATAAAATGAACATGATGGACATGATGAATGGTTTCCTGTTGCTATCTGATATCTGAATTATTATTCCCCCCCCCCCCATTACAGAATGTAATGCTGGAAGAAGGACAGGAATATGCCATTATGCTTTACACATGGAGGAGCTGCTCAAGAGCAATACCGCAGGTAACGATCAGTATCCATATAGAATAAACAGTGGTGAATGCTTTTTTTTCTGTGCGACAAAACGGGCTACATTCCCCCAAAACATCAATAATACAAAAGGGGACACCGTAAAATAGAGAATAGGATGTAGTAAGGTAACCACCTACCCGCTGTACACAGATATCGGAACACATCCCCCTCTGTGGGGAACACCGCTCCTACAATACTGAATTTGGAGGTGGGTGATCACCATCCTGCATCCCTTCCTCTACTTTCCATTTTCTCTTTTTGGATATTTCCATCATTGTGATATTCTCAGGACTTGATAAATTATATTTTATTGTGGACATGATTATTACATTTGTTATTTTGTTGCTATAGTGTAACAATTTGCTATCGTTTTTTTGGCCAAAATAAAATAATAAAATAAAAAGCCTTGTTCGGCCCTTGTCTTGGATACCTGCCCAGTTTTCGCAGACAAGGCCCCACCTTGGATACACTTCAGATTACAGTAAGGAATTGTTCCCAGCAGTTGCCTAATATGTTTTTGTAACTACTGAAGGGTCATTTCAGGTAATAGACAAGGTCAAGTTCGGCTTCACTTCCCGACCAACCTTATTGGTAGAATACAAGAATATTTGGAGGGATTAATATGAATTGCCATGTTCCAAATATCATTACTTTTAGATATTATAATATATTTTTGTTATTGACAACCCATTCTTTCATCTCAACTCATTAAGTAGCAGTCTTTTATCAATTCTTTGCGTCTTCTCCTTCAAGCTGTGATGATTGGTTTGGTTTAGGAAGAGCTGCTTATTATACTTGGAGTTAATAATTGGTGCAGGTAGAATGGGACTGCATAACTGTATGTAAGGCGGCCCATACACATTGGAGAAAACGTGAATAAAACGGACAATTTTGACCATAATAAATCATCAACAACAAGTTTAGGTTAAAAAAAAAAAAAGCCTGATTGTTCATTTTAGCCGCCGACCGACAATTGTTTGTAATTGTTCTAAATACCAGTTTAGCCTGTTGGATTTTTTTTTTTTTTTCGCCCAATGGTCAATGGCTGAAAAAGATTGTCTTGACCGTTGCAGTCTATAATGTTCTAAAAAAGGATGGTTTGCACACAGACTGGAGTGGTGAGGTGCCAGCAAAGGGAGTCCTTGAGCCCCTTAGTAACTGTAGGCCGTAGATTGCTGCTCACTCAATTTGAAATACAAAAATTCTTTAATATTGTGAATTTTCAAAACATACAGTGTAAAATTTTATGTACAAAGCGACACCTACTTTGACGTTTCGACCACTTCAGGTCTTACTCATATAGTCGCTCAGTACAATGGTAATCTGATTGAAGATTTAAGTATATAGACCGGCTCAGTGGGCAAAAAGGTTCTGAGTCGACGAGTAGTGGACTCCTAAATCTAGGCACTGTAATACCAAATGATGGGTATATGATGTAATGCATCCTTCTTGGGAGACGGCGTAGGGGAGTAAAGTTTGCTTGTGTTGTCAGGTAATGAAAGTTCTTTCTCTTCAAGAATAGAGTTTGTTCCTCAATGCCAGTCTAGTATTTATAATGTCCAAAAGAGGATCTCGCTGTAGGTCCTGATATTGGCGTCTACGGCAAGGATCGCCAACAGGTGCAACACGCACAGGTGCAACACGCTCCACTAGGCACTAGCACTGCCACTTCCTAATAACTGGGCGCCAGATCACACGCTCTACCAGGCACTAGCACTGCCACTTCCTAATAACTGGGCGCCAGATCACACGCTCTACCAGGCACTAGCACTGCCACTTACTAATAACTGGGCACCAGATCACACGCTCTACTTGGCACTAGCACTACCACTTACTAATAACTGGGCGCCAGATCACACGCTCTACCAGGGACTAGCACTGCCACTTCCTAATAACTGGGCGCCAGATCACACGCTCTACCAGGCACTAGCACTGCCACTTCCTAATAACTGGGCGCCAGATCACACGCTCTACCAGGCACTAGCACTGCCACTTCCTAATAACTGGGCGCCAGATCACACGCTCTACCAGGCATTAGCACTACCACTTCCTAATAACTGGGCGCCAGATCACACGCTCTACCAGGCATTAGCACTACCACTTCCTAATAACTGGGCGCCGGCTCACACGCTCTACCAGGCATTAGCACTACCACTTCCTAATAACTGGGCGCCGGATCACACGCTCTACCAGGCACTAGCACTGCCATTTTCTAATAACTGGGCGCCAGATCACACGCTCTACCAGGCACTAGCACTGCCACTTCCTAATAACTGGGCCCCAAATCACACGCTCTACCAGGCACTAGCACTGCAACTTAATAATAACTGGGCTCCAGATCACACGCTCTACCAGGCATTAGCACTACCACTTCCTAATAACTGGGCGCCAGATCACACGCTCTACCAGGCATTAGCACTACCACTTCCTAATAACTGGGCGCCGGCTCACACGCTCTACCAGGCATTAGCACTACCACTTCCTAATAACTGGGCGCTGGATCACACGCTCTACCAGGCACTAGCACTGCCATTTTCTAATAACTGGGCGCCAGATCACACGCTCTACCAGAAACTAGCACTGCCACTTCCTAATAACTGGGCCCCAAATCACACGCTCTACCAGGCACTAGCACTGCAACTTAATAATAACTGGGCCCCAGATCACACGCTCTTCCAGGCACTAGCACTGCCACAATCAACCTGACGATGGAAGCCAATATCGGGACATATGTAGAGATCCTCTTTTGGACATTATATATACCAGACTGGCATTGAGGAACAATCTTTTCTTGAACAGAAAGAACTTTCATTACCTGACAACACAGGCAAACTTTACCCTCCTATGCTGTCTCCCAAGAAGGATGCATTTCTTCATATAGCCACTATTTGGTATTACAGCTCCTAGATTTACGAGTCCACTCTTCCTCTACTCCTTTTTTGTCCACTGTGCTGGTCTATGTATTTAAATCTTACACCACATTATCATAGTACTGAGCGACTATATGGGTAAGACCTGAAGTGGTCGAAACGTCAAACTAAGTGTTGCCTTGAACATAAATTTGACACACTATGCTTTGAAAAGTCATCATATTAAACAATGTTTGCTTTTCAAATTAAGTGTGCAGCAATCTATGGCCTACAGTCTAGAATGTGTTTGAGGTAATCGCTGCATGAACTATTGTCCATCAGGATCTTGTTATTGTGAATGGGAGCCTTAAAGGGAACCTGTCAGCAGAAATTTCCCCTAAAACCTAACAGATTCCCCCTCTGCAGCTCCTGGGCTGCATTCTAGAAAGGTCCCTGTTATTATTGTGCCCCCTTTCTGACCAAAAAAAGAGTTTATAAAGTGGTACCTTTTTGGCTTAGGATTCTATAAATGTGACACGGGGGCGGGCTGCCTGATGGCCGTTATTCTGCCCCCTGGTCCTGTATGCTGCCCCCATCGCTGATTTCCATACTTTTGTACGCCGCCCACTGCTCCAGCCATCCCCGCGCATGCCCAGTGCCAGTCTCACTGGACTGAGCACTGTGACTGCTGGTGACGTGTGCGCAGGCAAGTGATTATGGGCGGGACTGTGACTGTTATCAGCAAGTACCCGCCCATAATCTCGTGAGCGCGCAAACCTCTCCAGCGGTCACACTGTGCTCAGTGTAGATGCTAGACTGTATGGGCTGCTTCCAGGGATGACGTCCCTTTGTCACGTGATAGGGGCGTGTTCAAAATACTATCACGTGACAAAGGGACGTCATCCCTGGAAGCAGCCCATACAGTCTAGCATCTACACTGAGCACAGTGTGACCGCTGGAGAGGTTTGCGCGCTCACGAGATTATGGGCGGGTACTTGCTGATAACAGTCACAGTCCCGCCCATAATCACTTGCCTGCGCACACGTCACCAGCAGTCACAGTGCTCAGTCCCGTGAGACTGGCACTGGGCATGCGCGGGGATGGCTGGAGCAGTGGGCGGCGTCCAAAAGTATGGAAATCAGCGATGGGGGCGACATACAGGACCAGGGGGGGCAGAATAACGGCCATCAGGCTGCCCGCCCCCGTGTCACATTTATAGAATCCGAAGCCAAAAAGGTACCTCTTTATAAACTCTTTTTTTTGGTCAGAAAGGGGGCACAATAATAACAGGGACCTTTCTAGAATGCAGCCCAGGAGCTGCAGAAGGGGAATCTGTTAGGTTTTAGGGGAAATTTCTGCTGACAGGTTCCCTTTAAGTCTGAAAAGGATTGTGTCCGGACAATGTTCTGTAGGCCATAGTGCAACAATTAACATTTTCTTGCTTCGTATTAAGCCAACGTGCTCACTCTGAGAAATCAAGCTTTGAAGATGCATTCATATTAGCTAGGAAGTGCATTTGGGTGTGTCAATGCACTTAAAGGGAATCTGTCACCAGGTTTTTGCTGTGTAATCTGAGTGTTGCACGATGTAGGGGCAGAGACCCTTATTCTAGCGATGTGTCAATTCCTGATCTGCATGCTGCCATTTTGATAAAAATCCGTTTTTCTCTGCTGCATTTCTACCACTTCTCGTAATGGTGATCTCTATATAACCCCGCTCACACCACTGGATTGACAGCTTTGTGAACACTGCTTATAGGCAGCTGCTAATCAATGGGACGCGGGCTTATACAGAGCAGGAGGACTAGGTGGCATGAGACAGCTAGCCCTCTAGTGATGATCTCCTGTTGACAAAATACTGATTTTCTGAAACCACAACAAAACAGCCCATTATGTGACACTGGAATCAGTGTTTCTGCACCTACACCATGCTGCTCTCAAATTAAATAGCAACACCTGCTGACAGATTCCCTTCAGCAGTGCATCAGCCTATCCCAGTGCACTTCACAGCATCACCTCTCAGTCCTAGCACCTTGGATTACTACAGACCAATAATTATCGCACTAGGACCTATTCACCTATATCACTAGTTTCAGCAGCAAAATTGTCCTGACGGTGGATTTCCGGCTGGAGTGTAAAAATGGTTGTCACAAACAACTCCATGATGATTCTGTTTATGTCCCTCAAGGTTAAATGCAACGAACAGCCAAACCGTGTGGAAATCTATGAGAAAACGGTGGAAGTCCTGGAGCCAGAGGTCACCAAACTAATGAACTTCATGTATTTCCAGGTACCAGTCCCCGACTTTGCACAAATAAGTTGTAAAAAGATTTGCAATAAAATGAGTCCTCTTAAAGGAATATATTCCTATGAGTGATATATGTAGATAAATGTTCAACTGGACAGTCAAAATCAGCTAAATCCTTACTTTCTGATCCCATAGTGTTCTTTTTGTGCTTGTGCTGGGGCTTATGGGGTCATCAGTGACATCTTGGTACTTAACCTCCACATTTGTGAGCTAAATTCAGATGACGTGTCTATACCTAAATAAAAAAAATACTTTCTGCTGATCATGGAATACAGTCAGAATGATCATCCCTCTGCATATTTACCCTTCTAATTTCCACTAAGTGTATAACAACCTTCCTCCTTAGTCCTATTACACAAAAGCCGCCACTTTCCGTAACATGTTTGATTTTGGTGACAGAGAAACGCTACTGAACGCTTCTGTGCCGAAGTGAAACGTCTTTGCCATGCAGAGCGGAGAAAAGACTTTGTGTCCGAAGCTTACTTATTAACGCTGGGTAAATTCATCAATATGTTTGCAGTCTTGGATGAGCTCAAAAATATGAAGTGCAGTGTGAAAAATGACCATTCAGCATACAAGAGGTGAGTTGTCCTCGGGGTCTTTTATTCTTTGACCCTCTGCTCCTCCGTCTACCTACAAACAAAAGTGCAGCTGTGTCGTATTCTGATCCACTTTCCTGTACAAAATAGTATTTTCTCACAAGAATTGTCTCTATCAGTTGTTTCCTCATTTTCGTCTTTAGAGGAAATGAGCTGTAACTTTGTTAAAATTGCAGTATACGTTTTACATGAATTTTCATAGCCAATTAACCCCTAATTTACCAGGAGACCTAAAAGGATTGTCCAGTCAGAAGATTACTGATCAGTTCTTTGAATAGGTCATTTATATCAGATCGGTGGTAATACAATACTGGTCAGCTTTTATAAGCGCTGGTGGTGACCAGATGAAAATGGTATATGGAGCTGGAATGCTCCGCTCCATTCATTTTGTAGTGGTGGCTGCCAGGTGCTACAGAGCAGCGTCTGTTCTCTTGACATAGCTGTCCTGCAGCATCTGGCAGTTCCCTCTACAAGTTGATTGGAGCTTTTTATATCTGCTCCATTTAGTTTGTTTACATCCATCTGCCCCCGGAGCTTAGAATACCGTTCTGATATTGATCACCTAGTCTAAAATCCTCAGTCTCCTCACTGGACAACCCTTTTAAGTTGAATATTATAGATACTTTCTTTGTCGCTCCTAATTGGGAGACCCAGACAATTGGGTGTATAGCTACTGCCTCCGGAGGCCACACAAAGCATTACACTTAAAAGTGTAAGGCCCCTCCCCTTCTGCCTATACACCCCCCGTGGGATCACGGGTTCCTCAGTTTTCAAGCTTTGTGCGAAGGAGGTCAGACATTCCACGCATAGCTCCACTGTTTTAGTCAGCAGCAGCTGCTGACTATGTCGGATGGAAGAAAAGAGGACCCATACTAGGGTCCCCAGCATGCTCCCTTCTCACCCCACTTTGTGTCGGCGGTGTTTGTTAAGGTTGAGGTACCCATTGCGGGTACAGAGGCTGGAGCCCACATGCTGCATCCTTCCCCATCCCCCTTTGGGCTCTGGGTGAAGTGGGATTTACCGGTCTCCAGGCACAGAGACCGTGCTCCGTCCACAGCCCCTGGGGAATCTGCTGGATATGGAGCGGAGTTTCGTCAGGGACAGGGCCCTGCTACGCCAAGGTACTCTGTGTCCCCGTACAGACCGCGCACACACTGCAGCATTGCTGGGTGTGTTAGTGCGCCGGGGACAATAGCGCTGCTGCGCTTGTGCCACACTTCCACAGCTTGCTAAGGGAGTTAGTGTGTGGGGAACTGCCGCGCCGGCCCCTGCTGACAGTTTTTACTGTGACGCGGCTGGGACTTGTGGTGCGCCGGGGACTTCCGCGCTGGCCGTGCACGGCCGCGCTTTTTACTAGAGTCCCCGGCTTTTGCGGCCTAGTTCCGTTTCGTTCCCGCCCCCAGGCCTGCCAGTCAGGGGAAGGGCGGGACGCTATACAGAAAGTCAGCGCCGAGGGCTGGAATCTGCTTTACATACTCCAGCCCTCACATTGAGCACAGTGGGAAGCCAGTTTCCCGCACTTTGTCTGAGGCACGCCCACGGTCCGCCCCTCTTCACAGAACGCCGGCAGCCATTCCTGATGTGCAGGCTGAGCTGGAAAGGGGAGACAAGTTCTGGGACACCCAGGCACGGGATTCTGGCGATTACACACCCGCTCTTAGCGGGCGGTAAGCGGCACCCTCCGGTGCTGACCCCACTAGTGAAAGTGTTCATTTGTATTTTTATGCATGCATGCTATACATTGCACTAAGTCGCTGGTGATTCTTGGCTATATACCCTCCTGGAGGAGAATATAGCATGTCGTCCGCAAAAAACAGGGGTGCCAAGGCACAGGCTTTCTATGCTGCTTGCACCGCTTGTGCGGCTGTTCTACAGGCAGGGTCCACTGACCCCCATTGTGTGCAGTGTTCGGTCCCTGTGCTCCCTGCTCGGCCAGGGCCTCTGCTGGAGGTGTCCCAGAGAGATCCACCTGTGAATACTGTCCAGGTGACGGGGACAGAGTTTGCAATTTTTGCGGATAGATTATCTGTGACTATGCCTCAGATTCTAGAAACTATGCAGTCTAGACCAGTAACTCAGACATGGGCGCTGTTGATTCATTGCTCCCTGGCCCCCCTCAGTTGGAACAGCTCCGGGGGTGTCCCACGCATCCCAGGGTGATGGCTCTGACACGGATGACAGTCCCAGACGGCCTAAGAGGGCTCGCTATGAGCGGCCCTCTACATCATCTCACTCGTCAGGCTCTCAGCAGGAGGATTCTCTGTGTGATGAGACGGAAATAGCTGATCAGGATTCTGACCCCGAGACCGCTCTCAATCTAGATACTCCTGATGGTGACGCCATAGTGAACAATCTATCGCGTCCATCAATAAAGTGTTGGATATTTCTCCCCCAGCTCCTCAAGTGGAGGAGTCAGCTTCACAGCAGGAGAAATTCCATTTCAGATTTCCCAAGCGGAAATTAAGTACTTTTCTGGACCATTCTGACTTTAGAGAGTCACTCCAGAAACACCACGCTTATCCAGATAAGTGTTTCTCCAATCGGCTTAAGGATACACGTTATCCCTTTCCTCCTGACGTGGTCAAGAGCTGGACCCAGTGTCCCAAGGTGGATCCCCCTATCTCCAGGCTTGCGGCTAGATCCATAGTTGCAATGGAGGATGGGGCTGCACTAAAAGATGCCACTGACAGACAGATGGAGCTCTGGTTGAAATCCATCTATGAGGCTATCGGCGCGTCGTTTGCTCCTGCATTCGCAGCCGTATGGGCACTCCAAGCTATTTCAGCTGGTCTTGCACAGATTGACACGGTCATACGTACATCTGTTCCGCAGGTGGCACCCTTAACCTCTCAAATGTCTGCATTTGCGTCTTACGCGATTAATGCTGTCCTGGACTCTACGAGCCGTACGGCAGTGGCATCTGCCTACTCCGTGGTTTTACGCAGAGCCTTGTGGTTAAGGGAATGGAAAGCAGATTCTGCTTCCTAAAAATGTTTAACCAGTTTGCCATTTTCGGGTGACCGGCTGTTTGGCGAGCGCTTGGATGAAATCATTAAACAGTCCAAGGGTCAGGATTCATCCTTACCTCAGCCCAGACAAAACAAACCCCAACAGAGGAGGGGACAGTCGGGGTTTCGGTCCTTTTGAGGTTCGGGCAGGTCCCAATTCTCCTCGTCCAAAAGGACTCAAAGGGATCAGAGGAGTTCAGATTCTTGGCGGGCTCAGTCACGCCCAAAAAAGACAGCCGGAAGTCCCGCTACCAAGGCGGCTTCCTCATGACTTCTGGCCTCCTCCCTCCGCATCCTCGGTCGGTGGCAGGCTCTCCCGCTTTGGCGACATTTGGCTGCCACAGGTCTGAGACCGTTGGGTGCGAGACATTCTGTCTCACGGGTACAGGATAGAGTTCAGTGCTCGTCCTCCAACTCGATTCTTCAGAACGTCTCCGCCTCCCGACCGAGCCGATGCGCTCCTACAGGCGGTATGCACTCTAAAGGCGGAAGGAGTGGTGATCCCTGTTCCCCTTCAAGAGCAAGGTCACGGTTTTTACTCCAATTTGTTTGTGGTACCAAAAAAGGACGGGTCTTTCCGTCCCGTTCTGGACCTAAAACTTCTCAACATCCACGTGAGAACCAGACGGTTCCGGATGGAATCTCTCCGATCCGTCATCGCCGCAATGTCTCAAGGAGATTTCCTAGCATCGATAGACATCAAGGATGCTTATCTCCACGTACCGATTGCTCCAGAGCATCAGCGTTTTCTACGCTTCATTATAGGAGACGAACACCTTTAGTTCGTAGCCCTGCCTTTTCGTCTGGCGTCAGCCCCACGGGTCTTCACCAAAGTCATGGCAGCTGTAGTTGCAGTCCTACACTCTCAGGGACACTCCGTGATCCCTTACTTAGACGATCTGCTGGTCAAGGCGCCTTCTCAAGAGGCATGCCAACACAGCCTGAACGTGGCGCTGGAGACCCTCCAGGGTTTCGGGTGGATCATCAACTTTCCAAGTCGAATCTAACCCCGACCCAGTCGATAACATATCTTGGCATGGAGTTTCATACTCTCTCAGCGGTAGTGAAGCTTCCGCTTGTCAAATAGCGTCCATTGCAGACAGGGGTGCAATCTCTCCTTCAAGGTCAGTCACACCCCTTGAGACGCCTCATGCACTTCCTAGGGAAGGTGGTGGCAGCAATAGAGGCAGTCCCTTTCGCGCAGTTTCATCTGCGTCCACTACAATGGGACATTCTCCGCCAATGGGACGGGAGGTCGACGTCCCTCGACAGCAACGTCTCTCTCTCTCAGGCGGCCAAGGATTCTCTTCGACGGTGGCTGCTTCCCACCTCATTGTCGAAAGGGGAAATCCTTCCTACCTCCATCCTGAGCGGTAGTGATGACAGATGCGAGTCTGTCAGGGTGGGGAGCAGTCTTTCTCCACCACAGGGCTCAAGGTATGTGGACTCAGCAAGAGTCCACTCTTCAGATCAACGTTCTGGAGATCAGAGCAGTGTATCTTGCCCTACCAGCCTTCCAGCAGTGGCTGGAAGGCAAGCAGATCCGTATTCAGTCGGACAACTCCACAGCGGTGGCATACATCAACCACCAAGGAGGAAATCGCAGTCGGCAAGCCTTCCAGGAAGTCAGGCGGATTCTGACGTGGGTGGAAGCCACGGCCTCCACCATATCCGCAGTTCACATCCCAGGCGTGGACAACTGGGAAGCAGACTTCCTCAGTCGCCAGGGTATGGACGCAGGGGAATGGTCTCTTCACACGGACGTGTTTTAAGAGATCTGTCGCCGCTGGGAGATGCCGGACGTCGACCTAATGGCGTCCCGGCACAACAACAAGGTCCCAGTTTTCATGGCACGGTCTCACGATCACCGAGCTCTGGCGGCAGATGCCTTAGTTCAAGATTGGTCGCAGTTCCGGCTTCCTTATGTGTTTCCACCTCTGGCTCTGTTGCCCAGAGTGCTGCGCAAGATCAGGTCCGACTGCCGCCGCACCATCCTCGTCGCTCCAGACTGGCCAAGGAGGTCGTGGTACCCGGATCTGTGGCACCTCGCGGTAGGCCAACCGTGGGCACTACCAGACCGACCAGACTTGCTGTCTCAAGGGACGTTTTTTCCATCAGAATTCTGCGGCCCTGAACCTGACTGTATGGCCATTGAGTCCTGGATCCTAGCGGGTTCAGGATTGTCTCAAGAGGTCATTTCCACCATGAGACAGGCCTGAGAACCTACCTGCGCCAAGATATACCACAGGACGTGGAAAATATTCTTGTCTTGGTGCTCTGCTCAGGGAGTCTCTCCCTGGCTATTTAGTTTGCCTACTTTTCTTTCCTTCCTGCAATCCGGGTTGGAAAAAGGTTTGTCGCTCAGCTCCCTCAAGGGGCAAGTCTCAGCGCTATCTGTATTTTTTCAGATGCGCCCAGCACGACTTCCTCAGGTACGCACGTTCCTGCATGGGGTCTGTCATATCGTCCCTCCTTACAAGCGGCCGTTAGAGCCCTGGGATCGGAACAGGGTTCTAATTGTTCTTCAGAAGCCGCCTTTCGAGCCTATGAGGGATGTTTCCCTTTCTCGCCTTTCACAGAAAGTGGCCTTTCTAGTAGCGGTCACGTCTCTCCGGAGAGTGTCCGAGCTAGCAGCGCTGTCATGCAAATCTCCCTTCCTGGTGATTCACCAGGACAAGGTGGTTTTGCGCCCTATTCCGGAGTTTCTCCCTATGGTGGTATCCCCGTTTCATCTTAATCAGGATATCTCCTTGCCTGCCTTGTGCCCTCATCCAGTTCATCAATTGAAAAGGATTTGCATTTGTTGGATCTCGTGAGAGCACTCAGGATCTACATTTCCCGCACGGCGCCCCTGCGCCGCTCGGATGCACTCTTTGTCCTTGTCGCTGGTCAGCGCAAAGGGTCGCAAGCTTCCAAATCCACCCTAGCTCGGTGGATCAAGGAACCAATTCTTGAAGCCTACCGTTCTGCTGGGCTTCCGGTTCCCTCAGGGCTGAAGGCCCATTCTACCAGAGCCGTGGGTGCGTCCTGGGCATTACGACACCAGGCTACGGCTCAGCAGGTGTGCCAGGCGGCTACCTGGTCGAGTCTGCACACTTTTACCAAGCATTATCAGGTGCATACCTACGTTTCGGCGGACGCCAGCCTAGGTAGACAAGTCCTTCAGGCGGCGACGGCCCACCTGTAGGGTAGGGCTGTTTTTACGGTCCTATCACGAGGGGTTATTATACCCACCCAGGGACTGCTTTTGGACGTCCCAATTGTCTGGGTCTCCCAATTAGGAGCGACAAAGAAGGGAATTTTGTTTACTTACCGTAAATTCCTTTTCTTCTAGCTCCAATTGGGAGACCCAGCACCCGCCCTGTTTGCTTAGGGATTTTTGTGTGTTCGGGTACACATGTTGTTCATGTTGAATGGTTTCGGTTCTCCGATGTTCCTTCGGATTGAATTTGTTCTTAAACCAGTTATTGGCTTTCCTCCTTCTTGCTTTGGCACTAAAACTGAGGAACCCGTGATCCCACGGGGGGTGTATAGGCAGAAGGGGAGGGGCCTTACACTTTTAAGTGTAATGCTTTGTGTGGCCTCCGGAGGCAGTAGCTATACACCCAATTGTCTGGGTCTCCCAATTGGAGCTAGAAGAAAAGGAATTTACGGTAAGTAAACAAAATTCCCTTCTTTTCACCCTTAATCCTGTTCTCGTCCTAATCTTTTTCAATAGGCTGTTTTGTGTGACCCTGTAGGCAACAGTTCTGTTTTCCCCACTTAAAGAGGTTTTCCCATGAACAAAGTTAATTTTAGTTAATTTTGAAATAATAAGTTACACAAGTGCATATGTTTAAAAAAAAAAACAAAACCAGTGTTCCTATGCTGAGATAATGTTATATATGAGTTCCTGCTATATACTGTGTAATGGCTGTGTCTCACCATACAGGGACATGGTCTGATCATTCCACATCTCCTGAGCAGGGGAGGAAGTAAAAAATATACAAACATTAAAGTATGGAATCACAAATAAGTCTTTGAGGTAAAACACTTTTTAAAAACAGGCAGGGAAATGTTTTACCTCACAGAAAGAATCAGCTATGATCCCATGCGGTAATGTTTTTATACTTTTTTTTTTTTTTTTTTTTTTTTTTTAACTTCCTCCTCTGCCCAGGAGATGTGATATGATCAGACCATGTCCTGTACGGTCAGAAACTGCCATTCCACAGTACATAGCAGGGGCACATATATAAGATTATTTCAGCAAAGGAAGATTTTTTTTTTTTTTTTAAACACATCCAATTGTGGAAATTATTATTCCAAGATATATTGAATAAAACTAACATTAACTTGGTATGTGGGAAAACCCCTTTAAAGGTAACCTGTCACCAGATTTGGTGACTAAAAGCTGCAGCCACCACCAGTGTGCTCTTATATTCTAACATGCTGTATATAAGAGCCCAGGCCGCTGTGTAGAACGTAACAATCACTTTATAATACTCACCTAAATGGTCGGTGCAGTGCAGTGCAGATGGGTCAAATGGGTGTCTCCATTCTCTTGCTGCAGCGCCTCCTCTTCCGGCCATCTTTATACTCCTTCTTCTGAAGCCTGGGTGCATGACGCGTTCTACGTCATGCACACAGGCCAGTATTGAGGTCCTGTGCAGGCGCACTTTGATCTTCCCTGAGAAGGGCGGATCTAAGTATTGTAGTGTGCCTGCACAGGACCTCAATGCCGGCCTGTGTGTATGACGTAGGACGCGTCATGCACCCAGGCTTCAGAAGAAAGAAGACAAAGATGGCCGGAAGAGGAGGCGCTGCAGCAAGAGAACGGAGACACCTTTCTGACCCATCTGCACCGCATCGACTGTTTAGGTAAGTATTATACAGTCATTTTTCCGTTTTACACAGTGGCCTGGGCTCTTATACACAGTATGTTAGACTAGAAGAGCCCACTGGTGGTGGCCGCAGCTTATAGTCACCAAATCTCGTGACAGGTTCCCTTTAAGTTTTGGAATGTGTGAAACAATTTTGGGAAATGGTCTGTGGCTTAGTTTTCGCTGCAGCACGTCCCCCCCACTCTTCCGCCACAGAGGCTAATATACTTTCTCCCACATATTTATCTACTAGATTCGCAAAAAAACACCAAAAAACTGAGCTGTAACAAAAAACAAACAAAAAAAAACCCAGTAAACATGCAACATTACAAGCATGCAAATGGCAGCCTCTAGACAAGAAAAAACCAAAGCGAAAAATTGTATGAAAAATTTATTTTCTTTGTCGCTCCATTGGGAGACCCAGACAATTGGGTGTATAGGCTATGCCTCCGGAGGCCGCACAAAGTATTACACTCAAAAGTGTTAAGCCCCTCCCCTTCTGCCTATACACCCCCCGTGCTCCCACGGGCTCCTCAGTTTTTTGCTTTGTGCGAAGGAGGTCAGACACGCACGCACAGCTCCACAGATTGGTCAGCAGCAGCTGCTGACCATGTCGGATGGAAGAAAAGTGGGCCCATATAGGGCCCCCAGCATGCTCCCTTCTCACCCCACTCTTGTCGGTGGTGTTGTAAGGTTGAGGTATCCATTGCGGGTACGGAGGCTGGAGCCCACATGCTGTTTTTCCTTCCCCATCCCCCTTAGGGCTCTGGTGGAAGTGGGATCCTATCGGTCTCCAGGCACTGAGACCGCGCTTCATCCACAACTCCTGTGGAGCCTGCTGGATAGGAGCCGGGTATCGTTCAGGGACATGGCCCTGCTACTTGGAGGTACTCTGTATCCCGGTGGGGACCGCGCACAGCAACACTCCAGCTTTGCTGGGTGTGCTAGTGCACCGGGGACCACGGCGCTGACCGGGTTAATCTGTGCCATTACACACTCAGCGTTGCTGAGTGTGTTTATGTATAGGGAGTGCTGCACTGACCGCCGCGGCCATGGAAACACTGCGGCGCGGCTGGGACTTGTAGTGCGCCGGGGACTTTCACGCCGGCCGCGCTTTTACGGCGGCCGCGTTTATTACTAGAGTCCCCGGCTTTTTGCGGCCTAGTTTCCTTTCCTCCCGCCCACAGCCCTGACAGGCAGGGGAAGGGCGGGACGCTGCACAGAACGAGCAGCACTGAGGGCTGGAGCATGCTTTGCATACTCCACCCCCCTCACTGTGCACAGTGCGGGCACCAGTTCCCGCACTTTCTGGGTCACGCCCACGGCTCCCTCCTCTCCTCAGGACGCTGGCAGCCATTCCTGTCAGCTCCTCGGACGCAGCAGAGGGGGACAAAGTCTGGGAGACCCAGGCAGGGACTCTGGTGGCCTCACAACCGCTTTAGGCGGGTGGTAAGCAGCACCTGTGGTGCTAGCCCCATTGTGCAGTAGTGTAACATTATATGTTTATGGTATATATGTTTTACACTGTATGGTGCACAGTTGATTTCTGGCTATATACCCTATTGTGTTACTCAGGGAAGATAATAGCATGGCGCCCACGAAAGGCAGGGGTGCCAAAACACAGGCTTATTATGTTGCCTGCGCCGCATGTACGACCCCGCTACCGGCAGGTTCCACTGACCCTCATTGTGTGCACTGTTCGGCCCCTGTGGCACTTACTCAGCCGGAGCCTCTGCTAAGAGGGGCCCAGGGGGAGCCACCTGCTAACACTGTTCAGGTGACGGGGACGGAGTTTGCAAAACTCTCTGAGACTATGGCTAAGATACTAGAAGCCTTGCAGTCCAGGCCGGTATCTCAGCACAGGGACTCTGTTGAATCTTTGTTCCCTGGCCCACCTCAGCTGGACCAACAATGTCCTCCCGGGGTATCTCATGGATCCCAGGCTGAGGGTTCTGACACAGACCCCAGCCCCAGACCGACTAAGCGAGCTCGCTTAGATTTTCCCTCGACATCATCATATTGTGCAGGGTCTCAGAGGGGGGAATCTCTGGTTGATGATGCGGAGACAGCTGATCAGGATTCTGATCCTGAGGCCGCTCTCAATCTTGATACTCCGGACGGGGACGCCATAGTGAACGACCTTATTGCGTCCATCAATCGTATGTTGGATATTTCTCCCTCAGCTCCTCCGGTGGAGGAGTCAGCTTCTCAGCAGGAGAAATTCCGTTTCAGGTTTCCCAAGCGTACACCGAGTATGTTTCTGGACCACTCTGATTTCAGAGAGGCAGTCCAGAATCACCATGCTTGTCCAGATAAGCGTTTTTCTAAGCGCCTTAAGGATACACGTTATCCTTTTCCCCCTGACGTGGTCAAAAGTTGGGCTCAGTGTCCCAAAGTGGATCCTCCAATCTCCAGACTGGCAGCTAGATCCATACTTGCAGTGGAAGATGGGGCTTCACTCAAAGATGCCACTGACAGGCAGATGGAGCTCTGGTTGAAATCCATCTATGAAGCTATCGGCGCTTCTTTTGCCCCAGCGTTCGCAGCCGTATGGGCGCTACAAGCTATCTCAGCAGGTCAAGCGCAAATTGACGCAGCCACACGCACGTCCGCGCCACAGGTGGCGTCCATAACCACTCAGACGTCGGCATTTGCGTCTTACGCTATTAATGCTGTCCTGGACTCTGCGAGCCGTACGGCGGTTGCATCCGCCAATTCGGTGGTACTCCGCAGGGCCTTGTGGCTACGGGAATGGAAGGCAGATTCTGCTTCCAAAAAGCGCTTAACCAGTTTGCCAATTTCTGGCGACCGATTGTTTGGCGAGCGTTTGGATGAAATCATCAAACAATCCAAGGGAAAGGATACATCCTTACCCCAGCCCAAACCGAACATACCCCAACAGAGGAAGGGGCAGTCGAGGTTTCGGTCCTTTCGGGGCGCGGGCAGGTCCCAATTCTCCTCGTCCAAAAGGCCTCAGAAAGATCAAAGGAACTCTGACGCATGGCGGTCTAAGTCACGTCCTAAAAAGGCCACCGGAGGGGCCGCTACTAAAGCGGCTTCCTCATGACTTTCGGCCTCCTCACTCCGCATCTTCGGTCGGTGGCAGGCTCTCCCGCTTTTGCGACGCCTGGCTGCCACGGGTAAAAGACCGTTGGGTGAGAGACATTCTGTCTCACGGTTACAAGATAGAGTTCACCTCTCGTCCCCCGACTCGATTCTTCAGGTCATCCCCGCCTCCCGAGCGAGCCGAGGCTCTTCTGCAGGCGCTGGGCACTCTGAAGGCAGAAGGAGTGGTGGTCCCTGTTCCTCTTCAGCAACAGGGCCACGGTTTTTACTCCAACTTGTTTGTGGTCCCAAAGAAGGACGGGTCTTTCCGTCCTGTCCTGGACCTGAAACTTCTCAACAAACACGTAAAGACCAGGCGGTTCCGGATGGAATCCCTCCGCTCCGTCATCGCCTCAATGTCCCAAGGAGATTTCCTTGCATCGATCGATATCAAAGATGCTTATCTCCACGTACCGATTGCCCCAGAGCACCAGCGCTTCTTGCGCTTCGCCATAGAAAACGAACACCTGCAGTTCGTGGCACTGCCGTTCGGCCTGGCAACAGCCCCACGGGTTTTCACCAAGGTTATGGCTACTGTAGTAGCGGTCCTCCACTCTCAGGGTCGCTCGGTGATCCCTTACTTGGACGATCTCCTGATCAAGGCACCCTCTCAAGAGGCATGCCAACACAGCCTCGACGCTACCCTGGAGACTCTCCAGAGTTTCGGGTGGATCATCAATTTTCCAAAGTCAAATCTGACACCGGCCCAATCGCTCACATACCTTGGCATGGAGTTTCATACCCTCTCAGCGATAGTGAAGCTTCCGCTGATCAAGCAGCGGTCACTACAGACAGGGGTACAATCTCTCCTTCAAGGCCAGTCACACCCCTTGAGGCGCCTCATGCACTTCCTGGGGAAGATGGTGGCAGCAATGGAGGCAGTTCCTTTCGCGCAGCTTCACCTGCGTCCTCTTCAATGGGACATCCTACGCAAATGGGACAGGAAGCCGACGTCCCTCGACAGGAACGTCTCCCTCTCTCAGGCGACCAAAGCTTCCCTTCGGTGGTGGCTTCTTCCCACTTCATTATCGAAGGGGAAATCCTTCCTACCCCAATCCTGGGAGGTGGTCACGACGGACGCGAGTCTGTCAGGGTGGGGAGCGTTTTTTCTCCACCACAGGGCTCAGGGTACGTGGACCCAGCAAGAGTCCTCGCTTCAGATCAATGTTCTGGAAATACGGGCAGTGTATCTTGCCCTGAAAGCGTTCCAGCAGTGGCTGGAAGGCAAGCAGATCAGAATTCAGTCGGACAATTCCACAGCGGTGGCATACATCAACCACCAAGGCGGCACACGCAGTCGGCAAGCCTTCCAGGAAGTCCGGCGGATTTTGATGTGGGTGGAAGCCACGGCCTCCACCATATCCGCAGTTCACATCCCAGGCGTGGAAAACTGGGAAGCAGATTTTCTCAGTCGCCAGGGCATGGACGCAGGGGAATGGTCCCTTCACCCGGACGTGTTTCAGGAGATCTGTTGCCGCTGGGGGGTGCCGGACGTCGACCTCATGGCGTCCCGGCACAACAACAAGGTACCGACGTTCATGGCACGGTCTCAAGATCCCAGAGCTCTGGCGGCAGACGCCTTTGTTCAGGATTGGTCGCAGTTTCAGCTCCCTTATGTGTTTCCTCCGCTGGCACTGTTGCCCAGAGTGTTACGCAAGATCAGGGCCGACTGCCGCCGCGTCATCCTCGTCGCTCCAGACTGGCCGAGGCGGTCGTGGTACCCGGATCTGTGGCATCTCACGGTCGGCCAACCGTGGGCACTACCAGACCGACCAGACTTGCTGTCTCAAGGGCCGTTTTTCCATCTGAATTCTGCGGCCCTCAACCTGACTGTGTGGCCATTGAGTCCTGGATCCTAGCGTCTTCAGGGTTATCTCAAGACGTCATTGCCACTATGAGACAGGCTAGGAAACCAACGTCCGCCAAGATCTACCACAGGACGTGGAAAATTTTCCTGTCGTGGTGCTCTGCTCAGGGTTTTTCTCCCTGGCCTTTTGCCTTGCCCACTTTTCTGTCCTTCCTTCAATCTGGACTGGAAAAGGGTTTGTCGCTCGGCTCCCTTAAGGGACAAGTCTCAGCGCTCTCTGTGTTTTTCCAGAAGCGCCTAGCCAGACTTCCACAGGTACGCACGTTCCTGCAGGGGGTTTGTCACATAGTTCCTCCTTACAAGCGGCCGTTAGAACCCTGGGATCTGAACAGGGTGCTGATGGTTCTTCAGAAACCACCATTCGAGCCAATGAGAGATATTTCTCTCACGCCTTTCGCAGAAAGTGGTTTTTCTAGTAGCAGTCACTTCACTTCGGAGAGTGTCTGAGCTAGCAGCGCTGTCATGCAAAGCCCCTTTCCTGGTTTTTCACCAGGACAAGGTGGTTCTGCGTCCGGTTCCGGAATTTCTCCCTAAGATGGTATCCCCCTTTCATCTCAATCAGGATATCTCCTTACCTTCTTTTTGTCCTCATCCAGTTCACCAATGTGAAAAGGATTTGCACTTGTTAGATCTGGTGAGAGCACTCAGACTCTACATTTCTCGTACGGCGCCCCTGCGCCGCTCGGATGCACTCTTTGTCCTTGTCGCTGGCCAGCGTAAAGGGTCACAGGCTTCCAAATCAACCTTGGCTCGGTGGATCAAGGAGCCAATTCTCGAAGCCTACCGTTCGGCTGGGCTTCCGGTTCCCTCAGGGCTGAAGGCCCATTCTACCAGAGCCGTGGGCGCGTCCTGGGCTTTGAGGCACCAGGCTACGGCTCAGCAGGTGTGTCAGGCGGCTACCTGGTCGAGCCTGCACACTTTCATGAAACACTATCAGGTGCATACCTATGCTTCGGCGGATGCCAGCCTAGGTAGACGAATCCTTCAGGCGGCGGTTGCCCACCTGTAGGAAGAGGCCGTTTTACGGCTCTCTTACGAGGTATTATTTTACCCACCCAGGGACTGCTTTTGGACGTCCCAATTGTCTGGGTCTCCCAATGGAGCGACAAAGAAGAAGGGAATTTTGTTTACTTACCGTAAATTCCTTTTCTTCTAGCTCCAATTGGGAGACCCAGCGCCCGCCCCTGTTTTTTTGTGTACACATGTTGTTCATGTTGAATGGTTTCAGTTCTCCGATATTCCTTCGGATTGAAGTTACTTTAAACCAGTTTATAATTCTTTTTCCTCCTTCTTGCTTTTGCACCAAAACTGAGGAGCCCGTGGGAGCACGGGGGGTGTATAGGCAGAAGGGGAGGGGCTTAACACTTTTAAGTGTAATACTTTGTGCGGCCTCCGGAGGCATAGCCTATACACCCAATTGTCTGGGTCTCCCAATTGGAGCTAGAAGAAAAGGAATTTACGGTAAGTAAACAAAATTCCCTTCATTTATTAGTTTATTCATTATTATTCAGGATATTTTTTTATACAATTTTTCTCTTTAGATTCCAAAAACCAGACACCATTTAGGAACACTGTTGATTTTTTAGCTGAAACACAAGGACCTGAAATGGATGAATGCTTATGAATGGTGACTGGATTACAAGGATTTCCTTTTTATTCTTACTCCTTTCCCTGATCTTGATTTATTTGTAGGGCTGCTCAGTTTTTACGAAAAATGGCAGATCCACAATCGATCCAGGAGTCCCAGAACTTGTCAATGTTTCTCGCCAATCATAATAAGATAACTCAGGTGTGTGCACAGTGCTTCAATATTCCCTCCATAGACTGGTATACTGATGATGTGTAAGGTGGGGTACTGATTTAATGTATTCTTCTTGCACGTTATTGTGACTCCATACTGGCTTTCTCCTCAGGATCCGCTCCCCCTCATTTGCTGTATTGTTCTTCACTTTGCAGTCATTGCAGCAGCAGTTGGAGGTCATTCCCGGCTATGAAGAACTCCTCGCTGACATTGTGAACTTGTGTGTGGACTACTACGACAACAAAATGTACTTGACGCCTGGGGAGAAGCACATGCTCCTAAAAGTAAGGAAGCCACAGACTGTGTTTATGCTTAGTTGGTAACAGAAGAGGCATTTCTCTCGGTATTAATGAAGGTAGCCCACCCACCAAGTGGAATACTGACTAGTGGTAGAAAATGTAGTACCGTAAGATTGGCAGCTCATTATATTGCATCCACTTCACGTGCCATTTTCATTAGAAGGAATGTGCGCATTTATTATTTTTGGGGCACATATCAGTAAATTGGTTCTGTAATAGTGCACCCCAAAGGTCTCAGAACAAGGTCATCATCATCTTCTTGTTTTTATTTTGTGGCTTCAGAATCCCACTATTATTTAAAGGGGTTTCCCTATTCACAGTCCCATCTTATGTTCTATATTGCCCAAAATAAAAATAAGAAAGTAAAATGCCTCATGCGCAAGTGACTTTGAAGAGACGTCAGTGCTGAGATTGGCTTGATATGAGTCATCACTAATACGCCAAGGTTTGTCTGATGAAAGTGTAATTAAAGCAGTCCACTATCGAGCAATATTAAAAAACTGACCCGCACATCCAACAAATGGGAACAGGTGCTAACTGAAAAAACATAGTAACTATAAATGCATACAGTTGCACACTGAAAAAGCCAAAAATGTACAAGGGAAAATATGGCACTGCATTACTGCAAAAGAGAGATATTTAGTTTATGTATTGGCCAATGCATGTAAGCCCGGAAACCAACGGCAAGGTATATCTCTGTAATCCGGGAACCACTAACCACTATCGAGCATTGACTACAGTGCTCACTTAGCATAACAATGTCACATGAGCATTGGGAGAACCGGCGCTCACATCACTGGAATGACGTCGGTATATAAGGTGTTGATTTTATTTTACATTGGGGAATATAATATTTAAGAAAGAATTGTCCCAAGTAATGGAGAACGCCATTAAAGGGACTTGTCAGCACAGAATCACTATTCAAACCAAGTCCAGGCGCTCCTGCATCATTGCGAGGCTAATCATTTATAAACACTATCCACCTGCTTGTTTTCCCTCTATCGCCGCCCTCCCCTCTTCTTTGATTGACGGCTCTAACTGTATAGAGTCAGAGAATAGTTGAGATAGGTGGAATGGTGTAAATATTTGCCCCCGCCATGATGCAGGAGCGCCGGTACTTGGTTTGAACAGTCATCCTGTGCCGATAGTCCTTTTAATTCTGTTAGTTATTCTACATCACATGTAAAGGCCCCCATATGTATTAGACTTAAGCGTGGTGAGGAGCCTGTCACATTTGATGGGATTCGCGGTGAGTCTGATGTGTACAGAGGCTTCCCGACTCTTCCCCAACAGATGTTTGGGACATGAGGATTGGGCAGTTTGACTTTAACACCCAACCATTTTGTTATTCAGGACATAAGCTTTTTGGTAGTGACTTTCTCCACTTTCCGGTTTTAAAAGCCATGAGTGTTCAGGAGAGACAAACGTTCATGTTTAATGGGGGGGTCCGGAGAGGTAATTGTAGCCATTGTGCTGTTAGGCATCGTGGGTGTTTGGCCAGCTTGTCCCAGTATCATAATAAATGACCGTCCTCATAGTGCCATATCTGTGCCAGGATATTACATGATTCGATTTCTTTTTTATTTTTTTTAAGGTTATGGGATTTGGTTTGTATCTTATGGATGGGAACTTAAGCAACATCTACAAACTCGATGCTAAGAAGAGAATTAATCTCACCAAAATAGACAAGTTCTTTAAGGTAAGGAAGGGTATTGAATAGCACACAGATAATAAGCAGCAGCACAACTCTATAGACTGTGTCTGGTATTCATGATCCCCCTCTGTCACCAGAATTGGGGTCAGCTGCAGTACCAGACGCGGCCCATGAGTAAGAGGGGTGCTGTTTCTTTATCATATTGGTATTGGAAGAGCAATCGTGCCAGGCTTTCTCAGGGCTAACCTCTTTCTGTGTTTTTCTTTTCTTGCCATGTCTGAGCGCAGCAGCTGCAGGTTGTGCCTCTTTTTGGGGACATGCAAATAGAACTGGCAAGGTACATTAAAACCAGCGCACATTACGAGGAGAACAAATCCAGGTAAGCTTTCCTAGGGTCTGTCTGCCTTTTATTCCCATAGTAAATAACCATAATGTCATATGTGTTGACTAAAAATGAAAACAAAAACAAAAAAAAAACAAACCTCCATTAAGGCCAAATTAAGTTACTGTTAAGTGGTCATTAGCTGCTTGGCTGGTTAATATTCCTAAATGATTTCTCATTTGTGCATTTGTTCTTTATCCTAATTTATACCATTTTTCGTTAAGTGCTTTTTTTTTTTTTTTTTTTTTTTTTTTTTTTTTTTTTTAGCATTTCTTCCTTTGTAATGCACTAGTTTATTCTCTCCGACAGATGGACATGTACGTCGTCCAGCAGCAGTCCTCAGTACAACATCTGTGAGCAGATGATCCAGATTAGAGAAGACCACATGCGCTTTATCTCCGAGCTGGCACGGTACAGCAATAGTGAGGTGCGGTCTTACCCAGGGCCGGTGGTTTACGAGTTGGAGGTCTCAAAATATTTACTAACTAAAGGGATTTCACAGTCGGTGTAAATCACAGGGATCAGGCAGTGCTTTTAGCCATAGACTTCAGTATTTCTGGTGTGAGGCTAATTTCCAGTAGTATTCAAACAATGTGCAATACAAGGTAATATTGTAGTACCGTGTTAGCCAGAAAAATCAATTGAAATACTATGTCCCAAGAATGACAAAAGTATTTTAAAGGTATCACTCCTAAAATACTTTTCTTTATCGTTCCTATGGGAGACCCAGACAATGGGTGTTTAGCTTCTGCCTCCGGAGGACACACAAAGTACTACACTTAAAAGTGTAGCTCCTCCCTCTGAGCTTATACACCCCCTGGAGAACCAGATCTAGCCAGTTTATAGCTTTGTGTTCATGAGGCATACATCGACACAAGCGTTCTCATCTGATTTTTGATTTTTGGAAAGAGTTTGAAGAAAAGCGGGTCCAAGTCTGGACCCCCGGCATGTCCCTTCTCACCCCACTGTGTCGGTGTTGTTAAGGTTGATTCCAAGGCTGGAGCCTCCTTACATGCCGCGCTCCTTCACCATCCCTCCTGGGCTCTGGCTTGAAGTGGGAGCCAGCACGGTTCTCCATGCTTGGCAGTAGACCGGTCTCCATCCGCAGCCCTTCAGGATCCTGCTGGACCGGAGCACTCATCCCCAGGGATTTGGAACCCTGCGTCTCAGCAAGCTAAGTACCTGAGACATTTATATATTGGGGGTCCCTGTACTTTATTGTTGTGGGAGAGTGTGCTGATTGTGTTTTATGACATTTCCGGCGGGTTCTCTGGCTGTCGCCTGAGAACCGCGCCGATGGTGCCTGCGCGCCGGCCGCACCGCTCAAATTTAGGCCCCGGCTTTGCCGGAGGCCTAGTTTCGGTTTCTCTGCCCTCGCATGTCACTCGTGCAGAGGGACAGGCTCTGCTCCGCCCGGCGGCCGTTCTGCACAGGGGAGGGACACTCCTCACTGCAGTGTATGTCCCCTCCCCTGTAGGTCTCTATGGCCCTCCAGATCCCGCTCCTAAGCAAGTCTCGCCCCCTCTCTTCGCTCCGGCGGCCATTTTCTCAGCGTTCCCCCTGCGATCAGACATTGCAGCGCTGGTCTGCAGCATCCCTTCTGAGGTGCTGTGCTTGGGGTCCGGGCTTCGGGATCTGGAGGGCACACAACACCGCTCCAGCGGTCTGGTAAGCCACAACCTCTGGTTGTGGACCTCTGTATATACTCTCTGGGGTTCCTTCTCTGGCAGAGCCCCTACTCCAGCAGCATGTCTCACACGAGGAGCAAGGCTCCAAAGCTGTATTCAGTATGCACTGCATGTAAGCTCCTACTGCCAGAACCGAGCACCTATCCACATTGTGATGCCTGCTCTAACCTGACGGTGCCTCAGCCTGGAGTCTCACTCCCAGTGGTCTCTCAGGCTGCTCCTGCTCCTATGGCTGAACCCCCGGCTTGGGTAGAATCCTTTTCTAGGTCTATCTCCCAGTCTTTTGCCGACTCCATGGGACTTCTGTCCAGGACTTTGCTGAATATGCATCAGCCCCCTTCACAGGGTGCCTCTGCTGCTAGGGGTCTCTCAGGACCGGAGCTCACAGAGGATTCATCATCTGGTCCCAGACCCCGTCCTTCTAAGAAGAGACACAGGGTTCCCTCTCCTTCCTCGTCCCGCGGCTCTGATTCAGGAGCTGACTCGCAGGACAAGGAGGATGCCTTTACAGGGGGCTCGGAGGTTAACTCCGTGTACCCCATTGATCTGTCCGAAAGTGACTCAGATGTTAGTGATTTGATTGCGTCCATTAATTCTGTACTGGATCTCAATCCGCTAGTAACAGAGGAACAACCCTCTCTGGCAGAAAAGCACCAGTTTACCTCGCCTAAAAGGGCAAAGAGTGTGTTCTTTAACCACTCCAGTTTTCAGGCCGCTGTGACCAAGCCCAGGGCCTGTCCTGACAAACGCTTCCCAAAGCGCGGTTCTGATGACCGTTTTCCATTTCCACCTGAGGTGGTCAAGGAGTGGGCTCATTCCCCAAAGGTAGACCCCCCGGTGTCTAGACTCTCAGCCCGGACCGTTGTATTGGTGGCTGATGGCACCTCTCTTAAGGATTCCACTGACCACCAGATTGACCTTCTGGCCAAATCTGTATATGAAGCGGCAGGGGCCTCGTTCTCCCCGACTTTTGCAGCAGTGTGGGCTCTCAAAGCCATCTCTGCTTCTCTAGAGGCGATGCATTCCCTCGCCAGGGAATCTATGCCCGAAATGGTTACCTTAACTTCCCAAGCTTCAGCTTTTTCATCCTATGCCATGTCTGCCATGCTGGAGGCTTCTCACCGCACTGCGGTGGCTTCGGCTAATTCCCTCGCTATCCGCAGGATCTTGTGGCTTCGAGAGTGGAAGGCAGATGCTTCTTCAAAGAAGTACCTTGCTGGACTCCCTTTTGCTGGGTCCCGACTGTTCGGTGAACAGCTGGATGAAATTATTAAGGAAGCTACTGGCGGGAAGAGTACTTCCATGCCACAAACCAAATCCAGGAAACCTGTCCAGGGCAGGAATCAGTCGAGGTTTCGTTCCTTTCGTTCCTCCAACTGGTCGTCCTCTAAGCCCTCGGCCTCATCCACTAACTCAGCCAAGGACCAGAAATCCAACTGGCGCCCAAAAGCGCGTCCACAAAAGACCGCAGGAGGTGCTGCCGCCAAGGCAGCGTCCTCGTGACTATCTGCCCGCTCCAGCAACATCCTTAGTCGGTGGCAGGCTCTCCCACTTTGGCGACGCGTGGTTTCAACACGTCTCCGATCAGTGGGTGCGGGATATCATCTCCCACGGCTACAGGATAGAATTTTCTTCCAGCCCGCCAAACAGATTTTTTCTGTCAACTCCCCCCTGCTCCAAGGCCGCCGCCTTCTCTCAGGCCGTGGCATCCTTGCAGGCCAACGGAGTAATTGTGCCGGTTCCCGCCCGGGAACGGTTCAGAGGTTTCTACTCAAATCTCTTCCTAGTCCCCAAAAAGGACGGTTCCTTCCGGCCCATCCTGGATCTCAAGCTTCTCAACAAGCATGTTCAGGTGCGGCATTTTCGCATGGAGTCCCTGCGATCAGTCATTGCCTCAATGACCCATGGGGATTTCCTGGCATCCATCGACATCAGAGATGCCTATCTGCATGTGCCAATTGCAGTTTCACACCAGCGTTGGCTACGTTTTGCAATCGGAGAGGAACATTTCCAATTCGTGGCTCTCCTCTTCGGGTTAGCCACGGCCCCTCGGGTATTCACCAAGGTCATGGCAGCAGTGATTGCGGTTCTGCACCTCCAGGGGTTGGCAGTGATTCCTTACCTGGACGACCTTCTAATCAAGGCTTCATCCAGCGCAGACTGTCAGCGGAGTGTCTCGCTCACTCTCGCCACTCTAGCCCAATTCGGGTGGCTTGTCAATCTTCCCAAATCCACTCTGACTTCGACCCAGAGTCTCACGTACCTAGGGATGAAGTTCGAGACTCTGCCGGCACTTGTGAAGTTGCCCTTAGTCAAACAGCAGTCCCTCCAACTGGCGGTGCGCTCTCTGCTGAGGCCCCGCCGTTATTCCCTCAGGCGCCTGATGCAGGTGCTGGGTCAGATGGTGGCGTCAATGGAGGCTGTTCCCTTTGCCCAGTTCCATCTGCGTCCCCTGCAGCTGGACATTCTCCGCTGTTGGGACAAGCGGCCTTCCTCCTTGCACAGGTTAGTGGCTCTGTCGCCACAGACCAGGAGCTCTCTTCAGTGGTGGCTTCGGCCCCTCTCTCGGTCTCAGGGGCGCTCCTTTCTGGCCCCGTCCTGGGTGATCCTCACCACGGATGCCAGTCTATCCGGCTGGGGAGCGGTATGTCACCACCACCGAGCGCAGGGCACTTGGACTCCGTCCGAGTCAGCCCTTTCGATCAATGTGCTGGAAACCAGAGCCGTGCTTCTGGCTCTCCTAGCTTTTCACCACCTGTTGGCGGGCAAGCACATCAGAGTCCAGTCAGACAACGCGACAGCGGTTGCCTACATCAGTCACCAAGGCGGGACACGCAGCCGCCTGGCAATGTTGGAGGTACAACGCATTCTTCAATGGGCGGAGGACTCCAAGTCCACCATATCCGCAGTCCACATTCCAGGCGTGGAAAACTGGGAGGCAGATTATCTCAGCCGTCAAACCGTGGACAATGGCGAGTGGTCCCTGCACCCGGCAGTTTTTCAGTCAATCTGCCGCAAATGGGGCACTCCGGACGTGGACCTAATGGCATCCCGTCACAACAACAAAGTTCCCGTTTACATGGCTCGCTCCCACGATCCTCAGGCATTCGCCGCGGACGCTCTGGTTCAAGACTGGTCCCAGTTTCGTCTGTCCTACGTGTTTCCCCCTCTAGCTCTCTTGCCCAGAGTCCTGCGCAAGATCAGAATGGAGGGCCGTCGAGTCATCCTCATTGCTCCGGACTGGCCCAGGCGAGCTTAGTACCCAGACCTGCTCCATCTGTCCGTAGAGGTGCCGTGGCATCTTCCGGACCGTTCAGACCTTTTCTCACAAGGTCCTTTTTTCCGCCAGAATTCTGCGGCTCTCAGATTGACGGCGTGGCTCTTGAGTCCTGGATCTTGACGGCTTCTGGTATCCCTCCTGAAGTCATCTCCACTATGACTCGGGCCCGTAAGTCTTCCTCCGCCAAGCTCTATCACAGGACTTGGAAAATGTTCCTGTCCTGGTGTCGCTCTTCCGGCCATCCTCCTTGGCCTTTTTCCTTGCCGACCCTTCTGTCCTTTCTACAGTCCGGTCTGCAGCTGGGACTGTCCCTCAACTCTATCATGGGACAAGTCTCGGCTCTGTCAGTGCTGTTCCAGCGGCGTATCGCCCGGCTGGCTCAGGTCCGCACCTTCATGCAGGGCGCGTCTCACATCATTCCACCTTACCGGCGGCCCTTGGATCCCTGGGACCTCAATTTGGTTCTCACGGTTTTGCAGAAACCCCCCTTTGAGCCTCTTAGGGAGGTTTTCTTGTTTCGTCTTTCACAGAAAGTGGTCTTTCTAGTGGCCATATCTTCCCTCAGGAGAGTCTCCGATTTGGCTGCGCTCTCTTCGGAGTCACCTTTTTTAGTTTTTCATCAAGATGAGGTGGTTCTCCGTCCGACTCCGGACTTTCTTCCTAAGGTGGTCTCTCCTTTCCACCTTAACCAGGACATTACCCTACCTTCCTTTTGTCCGGCTCCTGTTCATCGCTTTGAAAAAGCGTTGCATACTCTGGATCTGGTGCGTGCTCTCCGGATCTATGTGTCTCGCACCGCTGCTCTTAGGCGGTGCACCTCTCTTTTTGTGCTAACCACAGGTCGGCGCAAGGGCCTCTCTGCTTCTAAGCCGACCTTAGCCTGTTGGATTAGGTCGACCATTTCGGATGCCTACCAGTGTTCTCAGGTGCCTCCCCCGCCGGGGATCAAGGCACACTCGACCAGAGCTGTCGGTGCCTCTTGGGCTTTCAGGCACCAGGCTACGGCTCAACAAGTCTGTCAGGCTGCCACTTGGACTAGCCTGCATTCCTTTTCAAAGCACTACCAAGTGCATGCTCATGCTTCGGCAGATGCGAGCTTGGGCAGACGCATCCTTCAGGCGGCTGTCGCCCATTTGTGAAGTTAGGCTCCGCCTACTTCTTAGTTTTTCTGTTTCTTCCCACCCATGGACTGCTTTGAGACATCCCATTATCTGGGTCTCCCATAGGAACGATAAAGAAAAAGAGAATTTTGTTACTTACCGTAAATTCTTTTTCTTATAGTTCCATATTGGGAGACCCAGCACCCTCCCTGTTGGCAATTTCTTGTTCCGCGTGTTATCACCGGCTGTTGTCGTGGACAGAGTCTCCGGTTGTTCCGATTCTTGCTCTGTTTTACTTGTGGGTGGCTATTCTCCTTCAGCTTTTGCACTAAACTGGCTAGATCTGGTTCTCCAGGAGGTGTATAAGCTCAGAGGGAGGAGCTACACTTTTTAGTGTAGTACTTTGTGTGTCCTCCGGAGGCAGAAGCTAAACACCCATTGTCTGGGTCTCCCAATACGGAACTATAAGAAAAAGAATTTACGGTAAGTAACAAAATTCTCTTTTTGTCATTCTTGGGACATAGTATTTCAATCCAGTAGTATTCTACTAGTAATCTAAGTTCATATACTGCCATTATTTTATTGACAACCATTAAAAGTTCTTGGTAACTATTTTCACCTTTTCCTGCACATTAGGTGGTCACTGGATCTGGCCGCCAGGAGGCCCAGAAGACTGATGCGGAGTACCGGAAGCTCTTTGACTTGTCCTTACAAGGACTTCAGCTGTTGTCCCAATGGAGTGCACATGTGATGGAAGTGGTACGTCCTAGAAAAGCACCTAGTTCAATTGACTCATTGTCCCCCCTTTTACAAATTTAGGCCTCTTTCAGGCAGCAGTATTCTGCTTTGTATCTTTTATCCACATTTAGCCTATTTACATTCACTTATGACAGATTTGCTAGCCCTAAAGTGTATCTCCACTGTGAAGAGAAAGGAACAATGATTAGGAATCCTATGTATTGAGAGAACCTATTAATACTGTTTAAAAATATTCTTTAGGATTTCTTCCGAAATTTCAACTGGATATATTGGACTTTGTGCTGTACACCGCTTCTATCTCCAAGGCCGTGTGCACACAATGTCTTATGGAAGGTGTCAGAACCATATAGTTTATGTAGCAGAAGACCCTTCAGGAAACTGCCAGTGGTACTTTTCTTGAACCTGCTTTTTTGTACTTGTCCTTTTTGCCTTTGGCATCTACATTTTTTTTTTTATATCTTTAATATTGGCTTCTTCCAAGCGAATGTTTCCAAACGAATGGACTGATCACTTATTTTAGCTTTTGGTGGAAGTTAAATAAGATGTAACATTTATACCAGTCACTGACGTTACTGTGCATATGTTATTAATTTTTAGCGTTTGAGCGCTTTTTCAGACTGGATACAGGCAGAATCTGTTAGTAAAAGATGTCATGTGCACTTACCCCTTCTCCCCAGCTTTCTTTATGGTTAGCCTTGCTCTTACTCATTGTTATGAGAGCTGTTGTACGATGCTACCCGTACTAAATATGTAGGAGAATGGAAAGGTTGGAATTGTTTTGGAGCAGAATTCTTAGGGGTACTTTGCACACTATGACATCGCAAGCCGATGCTGCGATGCCGAGCGCGATAGTCCCCGCCCCCGTCGCAGCAGCAATATCTTGTGATTGCTGCCGTAGCGAACATTATCGCTATGGCAGCTTCACATGCACTTACCTGCCCTGCGACGTCGCTCTGGCCGGCGACCCGCCTCCTTCCTAAGGGGGCGGGTCGTGCGGCATCACAGCGATGTCACACGGCAGGCGGCCAAAAGGAGCGAAGGGGCGGAGATGAGTGGGATGTAAACATCCTGCCCATTTCCTTCCTTACGCATAGCCGGTGGATGCAGGTAAGGTGATGTTCCTCGCTCCTAAGGCTTCACACACAGCTATGTGTGCTGCCTGCTGGAACGAGGAGCAACATCGTACCGTCGCTGCTGCTAAATTATGGAAATGTCGGGCCCTACACCGATCATACGATAACGACGCTTTTGCACTCGTTAATCGTATGTAAAAGGATTCACATACTGCGATGTCAACAGCGACGCCGGATGTGCGTCACTTTCGATTTGACCCCAACGACATCGTACCTGCGATGTCGTAGTGTGCAAAGTACCCCTGAGTCTTCTAACATCACTTTTTTGTACCAAGCAACAGATTCATCTTATAAGACCTGATTCTTAGAGTAACGTCTTCGTCCTTTTACCTTTTCCTTGTTTTATCATTAGGTAGATAAAGCCAGAAAATTATCTTTATGGTAAATCAATGGCTATGCTTTTCTGTGTTTCGATTACTAGTACTCATGGAAGCTTGTGCACCCGACTGATAAGTATTCCAACAAAGACTGCCCCGACAATGCCGAAGAGTACGAGAGAGCCACGCGGTACAACTACACCAGCGAAGAAAAGTTTGCTCTTGTGGAAGTATATAACCTTTATTATTATTTATCTTTTAATATGTGATTAGTCTTTATTAGAGGTAGTTTAAATCATGTTCTTAGTACCAGAAGCTGAAAACTGTTCCAACAGAATCTGCTACTACAACAAAGCTTTTTTCTTTCCTAATTTTTTTTTTTTTTTGCATAACTCCTTCATGAGCTTGGACGCACGTTTACGTCCAAGGTTCTGTCCATGCATTTGATGCAGGCTAGCACGCCAAGCCCGCATCTTTCCCTGTACCTCGGCTGACCTGATCAGCCGACATGTGCCTCTATGACGCTGCGCTGAAACGCACGTCGGGCTCTGGCGCCATTACAGCAGGAGAAGCATATGGGTAATTACTTCATGTGATCATTCTGTCTGCATTGACTGTTCACTGTGATTTTGAGATTTTGTCTCTGCACAATTTATGCATATTATATCAAATGCAAATTGGATGTTATACCGCCTTCATTTTGCATTTTCCAGACAGGACATTATTACTATTAGTCATATATTATCTGTAATCACCTTATCTCCCTGTATGTAATTCACTTTATAAAGTCCCTATCTCCTCCTGCTGTTTGGCACCTCAAGAATTGCGTGACCCATTTATTAATCATTTTAATCTGATATTCAATAAAGATTTACCTTTTTATATTATGGCTTTGGATGTCCTTTTCTATTATTGATTTATAGACTATTATCGGCACATTTCCCTGTCTCTAGGTCATTGCCATGATTAAAGGCTTGCAAGTTCTGATGGGCCGCATGGAGAGTGTGTTTAACCATGCCATTCGTCATACTATATATGCAGCCTTGCAAGATTTTGCTCAAATTACCCTACGAGAACCACTGAGACAAGCTATAAAGAAAAAGAAAAATGTTATCCAAAGGTACACAAAATGTTTGAGATGTTTATACTTTTAGCTTTCTTTGTCACGCTTTATTACACACATGCCTTTGTGTCTGTATAATCAATGAATGGTGATGCCGAATTGGCCATCAATGTGAAGTTCATCCAAAATGGTTTATTTTTTTGATTTTTCATTGCATCATATTCCACATTGTCTTCGAAGGTGTTAATAATCCAGACTCCCCATTTAAAATTCACACACATTTACTATGGCCAACTCTATAGCTAGTAACTTATCTTATTAGTATTGGAATGTAGAACATAATTAGATACGACATGCAAACCAAGGGTAGAAATAGAAGAAGCCCCAGTGCAAGACCGGTATAGGGGCCCTTTGCAGTCTGATAGCACGCCATAATGCACAATTCCTCTTGCTTTTGAGGTAGTTATGGACCCCCTTACTACTTGGGCCCCTCTGCGGCTTTACCGGTTGCACTAATGGTATATCCGCCCCTGATGCACACACAGGGTAACGTATAGACCCCATGAAGAATATATGCTATCTTGTGGCTTAATAGTATAGTATACAACAGTATTTGCTTGTGGCTTTATAGGATACCTGTCTATTTTAGTGTCCTTCAGGCAATCAGAAAAACGGTTTGTGACTGGGGTTCAGGATGTGAACCATTTAATGACCCCGCTCTTAGAGGAGAGAAAGATCCTAAGACTGGTTTTGATATCAAAGTTCCCAGACGTGCAGTCGGACCATCCAGCACTCAGGTACCCACCTTTATAGCAATCCTAGTGGCGTGGATCGTATTTATGCGCTTTTTATTAATACCAAGCAGTAATATTATCAGTAGGGTACTTACATATTTACTCATTAAGAACCATTGTATTGTTAGTGCTAGCTTTCTATTGCTAATAAATTATTTCTCATCTGTTTACTGTAATTGCTAGGAAATATATCTTTTCTATTAAGTTATACTAGTAATATAAAGATCTAGTGGCCAATATACCATAATCAATAGTGACAATTCTGTGTGGGTATATTTTCTTTTGCATGAATTAATTGGAATGCATGTTTTTAGGTCTTGGCCATTGTTTAATTTTGAATTGTTGAGAATATATAAATTGCTATTAATTTTACCTAATTGTATTTTTTTTTTTTTTTTTGTTTGGAATTTTAATAAAATGATGGCTGGGAATTGGGAATGGAGTGATTTCAGCTGCTTCAGTTTTTACAAGGATGAAAAGGTTAATTTTCCATTACAACCAATCGATTACCACCAATGTTTTCTTCTGTTTTTTTCTTTCTCCTCTTGCTTTGCTTTTGATGGCTGGAAGGGATGTGCTTCTCTTTGGGCATTGCTCTGCGCCTTCTGTCTGTGGCTGTTCTGCTAATAACCCTCGGGCTGTTATTTTTATCTGGTAACTATACTAGCAATCTGCAAATCGTACAAATTGCCAATAACAGCTGTTGCATGCTCTCGTCATTTATTACTCAAATTGATCTTCTAATCCCTAGAAGCAGATGTCTTATGAAAAGCAAAATGTTACACATGAAGCACAGAATAAAACCACGGCTGACCCTTATCACTGCAGATTGCCCATAACTGTGCCCCGAGATGATAGATAATCCACCAAAGGCCCTGATTCATCATTTGCAATTGTTTTTTATAGTGAATTTTTTTTTTTCTCTTTTGGCATTCACTGCCTTTTTTGTGCCAAACTTACATGTGTTGATTATTTTTCGCCCAAATCATATATGCTTTTGTTTTTATATTTTTGTGTGCATTTTTTGAGCTAAAAGTTGCATAATTTTATGAACTTTTGCACATTAGTCCTCAACGGCGCAAAAATAAAATGAGATTTTGTACTCCATTAAGGGAAATGGAATAAAATTGCATAACAATATTGCAGCATATAAAAAAAAAAATTGCAAATGATGAATTAGGCTAAAATCTCTGGATAAGGAAAGTCACGGCTATAATACAAAAAAAAAATAAAGTGAAGTTAACCTATAACAAGGTGCAAATAATATAACAAGACACAAACATTAGAGCCATTTTTGTTTCAGAAAAGAGGTTCAAAAACTACGATGTATCAGGGCCTTATGCCGGCGTCACACGGTACGATATATCGGCGGGGTCACAGAATTCGTGACGCACATCCGGCATCGTTAGAGATGTCGTACCGTGTGACACCTCCGAACGACTGTGAACGAGCAAAAATACTCGCCTTATCGTTGCTCGTTGACACATCGTTCATGTTCAAAATGTCAGTCCTCCTTCTGTGCTCCGGTGGTTCATCGTTCCCGAGGCAGCACGCATCGCTCCGTGTGACACCCCGGGAACGACGAACACAGCTTACCTGCGTCCCGCCCGCAATGCGGAAGGAAGGACGTGGGCAGGATGTTACATCCCTCTCATCTCCGCTCCTCCGCTACTATTGGCCGGTGGCTGTGTGACGTCGCGGTTACGCCGAACGTCCCTCCCCCTTCAGGAAGAGAATGTTCGCGGCCCACAGCGAGGTCATCCGGGAGGTAAGTGCGTGTGACGTGGGTTAATGACTTTGTGCGCCACGGGCAACTAATTGCCCATGACCCACAAACGACGGGGGTGGGTACGATCGCTTGTGCAATCGCACGATAGATCGTACCGTGTGACGCCGGCATTAGACTCAGACTTGATGCCACTTAAAGTACGTCCTGATTTATAATTTCTTTCTTGGTTTGGTTAGCCTATGTGCCCACGTTGCCTTTTTATGTGCTTCTTTCCTGCACACACAAAGCATGTTTTGGCAGGAAAAGCACAACAGAAAAAAAGCGCACATTTTTTATTACGTTTGCGGTTTTTTTTTTCATATGCGTTTTTTTCCTGCTTTTTTGTAGTTATGGCAATCGCGGGGTTCAGTCGCCGTACCCCCGTGATGGCCATTGGGTGTTTGCCTGACGTGACAGCCAGGACCTGGCTCTCACTGCCCGGAGTGGTGCCTGTGCTGCTCCTGGCAGATTAAACCCATAAATGCTGCAGTCAGTGCGATCACAGCATTCAGCAGGCATGGAGAGTAATCTCTTACCTGTCCCTGGTGAGTCGATTGCTGCCATGGTAACCCTGTGTCATCACCATAATGTCCCTGGGTTACTGAGCTACGGAGAGCCTCACACACCATGCTGATGCACAGTGTGGGAGGCGAAGGGCTGCGACATAATCCACTGTAGTGATGAAACATTGCAGGGGATTATAGAAACTGAAACAATTGACATGCTGCTGCTTTTTACAGCAACAAAATCTGCAAGGAAAAAAGAAGCAGCGTGTGCACAGCATGTCACGATTCTCATAGACTGTGCTGGGTTGCTTTTTCCTTGCTTTTATTGATTAAAAAAAGCCAGGAAAAATGCATGAAAAAAGACAAAACACCATGTGGGCACATAGCCTCAGATGGTAAAGTTATAATTCATCTGATTTGCAAAGAAAGTAAATTACTGAGCACCAAGTTTTAATTACTGTTGATGAAGAGTATCATCACGCGGTGTATGGAGTTGCTGTAAGGCCGTTTTAGTACAACTCATTTTGCATTGGGTTTTCAAAACTTCATTCCCTTTTACAGAGAAAAAAAACCATACAGCGATATGATCAGACCATGTCCTTGTACAGTCATACACGGCCATTACACAGTACATAACAAGAACACGCACACGCAAACACACACACACGCATATGATTATCTCAGCACAGGAACATGGAACATTTTTTTAAACACATCCAATTGTAAACATTAATATTATTATAAGATCTATTAATTAAATTCAAGTTTTAAATTATTTTGTTTGTGAAAACCCCTTTTAATGTAATAGTTACAATGGCTCCAAGTCTGAGATTCACTACCATGTGCCTTAGGGTAGGTTCCCCGTAGGTTTTGGATTTTTTTCTGTTCCTACTCTAGAATTTTAGATTTGTCCCATGAGGGATGCAATTGTTGACTATTACATACCAGGTAGGGTTTCCTTAGGATTTTCCTTCATTTTAATGGCACATAGAACAGCATGTCACACTCTTCGAGACTGTAACCGTGAATTTTACACAAGCGTTCTAGCCTTAGAATTTGTTTTTTGCACAGTCCTGTTCCAGTAAAACATTTGGAAATTGGTTTGGCGTCTGCTTTGTTTTGCTAACACACTAATCTTTTCTTTCCTTTCCGATTCCCTCCTTCTACCTCTTCCCCCTTGTGTTCTTGGTCTCCTTTCGTCCCCACCCGTTGGTTTCAGCTCTTCATGGTGCGCTCAATGGCAGAATCCCTGAGCTCTGCAGAGCTGTTCAAACAGCTCAAGTCTCTGGGGATGGAAAAGTTGTTGCTTGTGGTAAAAAAGTTTCTGAGGCAGTCCTACTCCTATCCAACTCTTTTAAACTTTGGTGGTAAGCCGATATTTATTTTACCTTGTTTAAATAAAATGTTCATGTCCCTATTTCCATTAAAAGGGTCATCCGACGAGTGTGCAGGTCTCATCTCCAAAAAATTGCAAATTGTTGTCTTCAATATTCCACCCTCCAGTCTGTCATTTATGTATTCTACTTGGAGGCAGTAATACAGATCATGACAAAGGCCTTAATGGATCAAAATAGAAAAATTGGGCCATAATAACAAGAGATTGTTCTAAACGGCAGTGGATTAATGGCTTGTGTTGGTGTCTACGGGGCAACATGGCCACTGATTTATCCCGGGGCCCTTGGCCCCTAGTGTCCACTGCTGGGATGTGATAAAAACCACAAGTGTTAACTCTTGGCTTCTCCAAAGTCTGATATCTAAATGACATGGAACTGAACATAAGAGGTGGTAAAATTGATTATTTTTGTCTGACGATGCTTGTGATTTAATGTACTTTTCTCCTCTTGTATCCCTCCATCTGTGAATATCTTTCCTTTTAAATGACACAGCTGTACATGGTGAGAACCATGCTAGAGTCACTCATTGCTGATAAAAGTGGTTCCAAGAAAACGCTCAGAAGTAGCCTAGAGGGTCCCACCATATTGGATATAGAAAAGTTTCACCGTGAATCATTCTTCTACACACACTTGCTTAATTTCAGTGGTAAGATTTTGGTATGAACGGTGTGCGACTTATATGTCCTCATGAGTCCTCTAACCACGTGGCCAATGTGTTTTCTGTAATATGTCCCAGTGATGCTTTGCATGTCTGGATAGGGCGCACACAACAACAGCATGGTACTAAATCAAAGAGAACGGATATGAGCAAGATCCTAAGGGCTTCAGATTTATTTTGTGATAACCAGATTCTTTAGGTTTGCTCTTCCATGGAATGACGGATTTTTTTTCCAAGGGTCTGGTTAGTACCACGCCTAATAACTAGGGGATAAACAGGCTTCTATAACAATGCGTGTAAATATAAGCATTCATTTGAATGATGTTAATTTATATGCTCAAGACGTTCCATGGTAAACACATTTAATCTTTATCTCTGTTGTTAATGGGATTTTACACTTGAATTGGAATAAGAGACTATTGTAGGGGCAAACATTACAAGGATCTACTTGTATTAAAAGAAACATGTCACATGATTCATACTGCCTGAACAAATTGCATGAATTAGAGTCCGGCATTCTGTTTTAATTCGTGCACTTTTTGGTTGCCAGTTGAGGACATCTTAGAATAGGCATGTGATATAAGTATCCTGTGTAAATCAATATATTAAATATAGTACACTGAATATTAAGCCCCTAGATCTTAACAAGCAGTAAATCTAAATTCCACAGCTTATCAGAGAAATTTGTTTTATCAAGTGGGTTTTCTGGGCTCAAGATACATTCCTGTAGTCACTGTATGTAAATTGCAGCTTGCCTGATCTTGACAGTGTGCAATATAAACACTGTCAGGATCTGCATCTATTTCCAGCAGGATTGGGCTATTTGCATTTTGGCACTAATTATCATACACTTCTCTCAATAGAACCCTGATAGAAATGTCTCTTGATCCTGAAAACTCCCTTTAAAGGGATTCTGTCAGCAGGATTCCCCCCCCCCCCCCCCCCCGAAAAAAAAGCTATTTATATCCACACATAGTTTATGCAAAGACAAATCCAGCCATACCTTTACCTAGACAGTAGGTTCCTCTATTTCTGGAAATTTTGAGATCCAAATGATGTTGAAGTGCTTTTGACGCATGAGAACTCTTCCCAATACTCTGTCACTCCAGATCTATTTCTACCCAACACTAGGTCGGTCTGTTTGACTATTCAGAATGTGGAACTTCAAATGATCTGTCAGTCGAGCAGAACGGGGTGGGAAAAAGAGCTTGTGAAGAGAATCCATGTGGTGAAAGCCTTTCAACCTCCTATATCAAATCAAACGCTGATTTTTCAGAAACAGAGGAGTGAACTGGTCACGTAGAGGTAGTGCTGGACTAATCCTTGGTTAATCCTTGGTCATAGAGACACTGGACTTGATATTTGGTCAACCGTAAGTGTAGTGACAGTAGTCTCCTCTTCCTAAGCGGTAATCGGCTGTTTAAAATTAAAAAAAATGTCCCCTCCTTCTGTGAACTGCCGTCTGCACACTCCCTTGTTGGCTGACCCCACTAATGTACAGCTTATTGGAATGTAATAATATTACAATCAAAATTTTATATAAATCTGTTTCTTAGCAAAACTTCCAAACTTTCTGCTGTTTGAAATATAACCAATCAAACAAGAAGAATTTAAATATCTAAACACAATTAATATAACAAGTGGTTTCTCCAACTGCAATCTCAGAATTCTTCTTACAAGCTTAGTACTTAGTAGAGCACCTCTGGCTGTTATTACCTGCTGTAAACATGAAGCATTAATAGACTGCAGCATCATTTCTAAGGTATCGTAGCCCATTCCTCATGAGGAATGGCCTCCAGTTCACTACTACTACTCTGGCTTGCGTGTTGCAGCCGCCTTTTTTAAAATCTGTTTTATATACAATTATATATATATATAATATTATATATTTTCCAAAAATAAGACACTGTCTTATATTTTTTTTTTGCCCCTCAAAAAAGCACTAGGGCTTATTTTTGGAGGAGGTCTTATTCTTGGAGAAACACGGTTGGGGGTAAGTTTACCCCCTCAAAAAGCATACCCCCCCCCTTCCCAGGAGACTCATACTCACCAGACCAGGACGTCTGCGTGGCTCCCAGGTCCTCCTGTGATCTCCGGTCGGTGCTGCACGCCGTCCTACCCTGCTGCTAGCTGACATGCTGAAACACACAGAAGATCCCAGACACACACAGCAGATCTCTCACACACACACACACACACACACACACACACACACACACACACACACACACACACACACACACACACACACACACACACACAGAGAAGATCACAGATATACACAGCAGATCCCAGATATACACAGCAGATCACAGATATACACAGCAGATCACAGATATACACAGCAGATCACACACAGCCGATCGCAGGCACACACACAGCCGATCGCAGGCACACACACAGCCGATCGCAGGCACACACACAGCCGATCGCAGGCACACACACAGCCGATCGCAGGCACACACACAGCCGATCGCAGGCACACACTCTCTCTCACATCGCATCGCCTCTCAGGATTCTCCCGGCGAGAAGACATCGGTGTTGCTGGATGAGGAGAGTGTGTATGCGATCCGATGTGTGTGTTCCGATGTTTGTGTGTGAGATTTGGTGTATGGGTGTGTGATCACTGCAGGTCCTGCTGCTTGGCGTCTGGTGAGAGTGATTGCCGGGTGCCGCTGTGTTTGTACTTTTTTAGCTGCACGGACACTTCATTACTGATCAGGGACTAGGGCTTATTTTCAGGGGAGGGCTTATATTTAAGCCTTTCTCCGAAAATGCTGAAAATCCCTGCTAGGGCTTATTTTTGGGGAGGTCTTATTTTTGGAAAAACACGTTATAGATATACTAGCTGTACTACCCGGCTTCGCCCTGGTTAATAACTGTTGTTAACAAAATAGAATGTATTAACAAAAATTTATTCTGCACACAAAAACCACAAAACAAATAGAAATGTAATTATTAAAAGGCAAAAACTAAGCTAATAGAAGCATTTCACAACATATATTTCAACACCACAGACATTCCACACAGATTTAACTAAATTGCCCAAGTAATGTGCTCCGTCTGCCTCTTTCCCGGTCTGCCTCTTTCCCGGTCTGCCTCTTTCCCGGTCTGCCTCTTTCCCGGTCTGCCTCTTTCCCGGTCTGCCTCTTTCCCGGTCTGCCTCTTTCCCCTTCTCGGTCTGCCTCTTTCCCTTTCTCGGTCTGCCTCTTTCCCTTTCTCTGTCTGCCTCTTTCCCTTTCTCTGTCTGCCTCTTTCCCTTTCTCTGTCTGCCTCTTTCCCTTTCTCTGTCTGCCTCTTTCCCTTTCTCGGTCTGCCTCTTTCCCCTTCTCGGTCTGCCTCTTTCCCCTTCTCGGTCTGCCTCTTTCCCTTTCTCGGTCTGCCTCTTTCCCTTTCTCGGTCTGCCTCTTTCCCTTTCTCTGTCTGCCTCTTTCCCTTTCTCTGTCTGCCTCTTTCCCTTTCTCTGTCTGCCTCTTTCCCTTTCTCTGTCTGCCTCTTTCCCTTTCTCTGTCTGCCTCTTTCCCTTTCTCTGTCTGCCTCTTTCCCTTTCTCTGTCTGCCTCTTTCCCTTTCTCTGTCTGCCTCTTTCCCTTTCTCTGTCTGCCTCTTTCCCTTTCTCTGTCTGCCTCTTTCCCTTTCTCTGTCTGCCTCTTTCCCTTTCTCTGTCTGCCTCTTTCCCTTTCTCTGTCTGCCTCTTTCCCTTTCTCTGTCTGCCTCTTTCCCTTTCTCTGTCTGCCTCTTTCCCTTTCTCTGTCTGCCTCTTTCCCTTTCTCTGTCTGCCTCTTTCCCTTTCTCTGTCTGCCTCTTTCCCTTTCTCTGTCTGCCTCTTTCCCTTTCTCTGTCTGCCTCTTTCCCTTTCTCTGTCTGCCTCTTTCCCCTTCTCTGTCTGCCTCTCTCTGTCTGTCTCCCCACCGACATCTTATTACCTCAGATATAATCTTCTACTATGAACGTCTTTTGTTCCTATAGCAATATATATATACACACATAACATATATATATATATATATATATATGTGTGTGTATGTGTGTATATATATATATATAATGTAGGATTAGATTAGATTGTATATCTGTATCTAGTCGTATGAAAAAGTTTGGGCACCCCTATTAATGTTAACCTTTTTTCTTTATAACAATTTGGGTTTTTGCAACAGCTATTTCAGTTTCATATATCTAATAACTGATGGACTCAGTAATATTTCTGGATTGATATGAGGTTTATTGTACTAACAGAAAATGTGCAATCCGTATTGAAACAAAATTTGACCGGTGCAAAAGTATTGGCACCTCAACATAAAAGTGACATTAATATTTTGTAGATCTTCCTTTTGCAAAACTCACAGCCTCTAGTCTCTTCCTGTAGCTTTTAATGTGTCTCTGGATGAAGGTATTTTCTTTGTCGCTCCATTGGGAGACCCAGACAATTGGTGTATAGCTTCTGCCTCCGGAGGCCACACAAAGTATTACACTTTAAAAAGTGTAACCCCTCCCCTCTGCCTATACACCCTCCCGTGGACCACGGGCTCCTCAGTTTTATGCTTTGTGTGGAAGGAGGCACACATCCAGTCATGCATTCTCATACTTAGTTATGTCGGTTGGAAGAAAAGAGGGCCCCCACGGGGCCCCCGGCATGTTCCCTTCTCACCCCACTATGAAGGCGGTGTTGTTAAGGTTGAGGTACCCATTGCGGGTACGGAGGCTGGAGCCACATGCCGTCTCCTTCACCATCCCTTATGCGGCTCTGGGAGAAGTGGGATCCAGAGCGGTCATCCATTTGCTGGGACCGTGCTCCATCCGCAGCCCCTGGTGGCACCTGCCGGTTCGGAGCCTCTTCAACCTCAGGGACCGGGCCCTGCAACTTAAAGGTACTCTGTGTCCCCATAGGGGACTGTGCAGGGAGCGCACCTTCTTCCCGGAAGCCGCGGTAGTTGTGAAATTGAGGAGGCCGGTGGACTTCCGCGCCGACCGTGCCTGCTTGTCGGGCGCGGCCTCAAATTTATTCCCCGGCTTCACCGCGGGCTAGTCGCGAAAATCCCGCCCCCGGGCCTGCCTGTCAGGGGTAAGGGCGGGATTACCGACATGACGTCGGATGTGAGGGCTGGAGCATCCTGCATGTCTTCCTCCCCCCTCACTGACCACTGTGGGGACCCCAGATTCCCGCTCTTTGCTGGCGCCGCCCTCGGCCCCACTCCTCCCCTGAGAGCTCCGGCGGCCATTTTCTGCCATTCTGCCGGTGGATGCTTCTCAGTGAAGCAGCTCTGCAGCTCTGGGGGATCCACGACAGGGAATCTGGAGGACACACTCCGCTCGTTAGCGGTCGGTAAGCCACACCGGTCACCCGGTGCTGGTCCCCCTAGGGTGCCGGAATAGATACATATATATATAATAGATATATATATATATCTGTTCGGTCAGGCTGTATACCCTTTTCCCATATACCCTCAGTGGTCACTCTCCTAGGAGACAACAGCATGTCGTCCACAAGGAGCAAAGCTACTAAGGCACAGGTTTTTTTCGCGGCCTGTACCTCTTGTGGGGCTATGTTACCTGCGGGTTCCACCTACCCTCACTGTGAGCAATGCTCGACTCCTGCCTCGCTTGCTCAGCCGGAGCCTCGGGCACTGGTGGGCCCCTCGGCTCATGTAGACCCCCCTGCTCCCCCTGAGCAGGCTGCAGGGACAGAGTCACCGGTGTTGGCCTCTTTTGCTGAGAAACTCTCTGTCACTTTCCCAATCCATTGCACTGTCTATGGACAAATGGTCTTCTAAACTCCTTGAGGCATTGCAGTCCAGACCGGACCTTCCACAGGCCCCGGCCCCTGTTAGCTTGTCTCCTCCAGGCCCCTCTCGGTCTGCGCCGCAGCGCGCTCCCAGGTGGGCCCCTAGGTCTCAGGCGGAGGACTCCTGCCCGGACCGCAGTCCCAGACTGGCTAAGCGGTCTCGCTGGGACTCTTCCCCGAGTTCCTCACGCTGCTCGGGATCCCAGCTTGAGGACTCTCAGGAAGACGAGGCGGACGTCGGAGCTCAGGGCTCTGACCCTGACTTCGCCCTTAACCTTGATACACCTGAGGGGGACGCCTTAGTAAATGATCTTATCTCGTCCATCAACCAGGTGTTGGATCTCTCACCTCCGCCTCCTCCTGTAGAGGAGTCGGCGTCTCAGCAGGAGAAACACCAGTTTCTGTTCCCCAAACGTACGCGCAATACGTTTTTTGATCACTCTAACTTCAGGGATGCTGTCCAGAAGCCCAGAGCGGTCCCGGACAAGCGCTTTGCTAAACGTCACACTGACACGCGTTACCCCTTTCCATCTGAAGTCGTTAAGGGTTGGGCTCACTCTCCCAAGGTGGATCCTCCAGTCTCCAGATTGGCTGCTAGGTCCGTTGTGTCTGTTGCAGATGGCTCATCCCTGAAGGATGCCACTGACAGACAGATAGAGCTCTTGGTGAAGTCCATCTATGAGGCCACGGGCGCGTCTTTCGCCCCAGCCTTTGCAGCCGTGTGGGCTCTCCAAGCAATCTCGGCTTGTCTGACTGAGATTAATGCTGTCACACGGAATGCTGCTCCGCATGTTTCGTCTTTGACCTCTCAGGCATCAGCCTTTTCGTCCTACGCCATGAACGCCGTCCTGGACTCCACTAGCCGTACGGCTGTAGCATCTGCTAACTCCGTGGCAGTCCGCAGGGCCATGTGGCTGCGCGAATGGAAAGCAGACTCGGCTTCCAAGAGGTTCTTAACTGGTTTGCCTTTTTCTGGCGACCGTTTGTTTGTCGAACGATTGGATGAGATTATTAAGGAATCCAAGGGAAAGGACTCCTCCTTACCCCAGTCCAAACCTAAGAGACCTCAGCAGAGAAAAATCCAATCGAGGTTTCGGTCCTTTCGTCCCTCCGCCAAGCCCCAATCCTCTTCGTCCAACAGGCCGGAGAAAGGCCAGAGGAACTCCTATGCGTGGCGGTCCAAGTCACGCCCCCAAAAGGCCGCAGGAGGCACTGCCTCCAAGACGGCCTCCTCATGACTCTCGGCCTCCCCTAGCCGCATCCTCGGTCGGTGGCAGGCTCTCCCGCTTTGGCGACGCCTGGTGGCCACATGTTCAAGACCGATGGGTGAGAGACATTCTGTCTCATGGTTACAGGATAGAGTTCAGCTCTCGTCCTGCGGTTCGTTTCTTCAGAACCTCTCCGCCCCCCGCTCAGGCCGACGCACTTTTTCAGGCAGAGGACGCTCTAAAGATAGAAGGAGTTGTGATCCCCGTTCCCCTTCAGGAACGTGGTCGCGGATTTTACTCCAACTTGTTCGTGGTGCCAAAAAAGGACGGGTCATTCCGTCCAGTTCTGGACCTCAAGCTACTCAACAGACATGTGAGAACCAGACGGTTTCTGATGGAATCTCTCCGCTCGGTCATCGCCTCGATGTCACAAGGAGACTTCCTAGCATCGATCGATATCAAGGATGCTTATCTCCATGTACCGATCGCACCTGAACATCAACGTTTCCTGCGTTTCGCCATCGGGGACGAACACCTTCAGTTCGTGGCATTGCCTTTCGGCCTGGCGACAGCCCAACGGGTTTTCACCAAAGTCATGGCATCCGTCGTGGCGGTCCTGCACTCTCAGGGCCACTCTGTGATTCCCTACTTGGACGATCTCCTAGTCAGGGCCCCTTCTCGGGTGGCGTGTCAACAAAGCCTTACCGTCGCTCTGGCGACTCTCCAGCAGTTCGGGTGGATCATCAACTTCCCGAAATCCAAGTTGACACCGACCCAATCACTGACTTACCTCGGGATGGAGTTTCATACCCAGCAAGCGTTAGTCAAGCTACCGAGCGACAAACAGCTTTCTCTGCAGGCAGGGGTGCAATCACTTCTTCGGAGTCAGTCACACCCCTTAAGGCGCCTCATGCACTTCCTGGGGAAGATGGTGGCAGCTATAGAGGCAGTGCCGTTCGCTCAATTCCATCTACGGCCACTCCAATGGGACATTCTCCGCAAATGGGACAAAAGTGCGGCTTCCCTCGACAAGAACGTCTCTCTTTCCCTTGCAACCAAAACATCACTTCAGTGGTGGCTCCTACCCACATCTCTGTCGCGGGGAAAATCCTTCCTACCCCCAACCTGGGCTGTGGTCACCACGGACGCGAGCCTGTCAGGTTGGGGGGCGGTTTTTCTCCACCACAGGGCTCAAGGAACCTGGACTCCGATAGAATTGTCCCTTCAGATCAATATCCTGGAGATAAGGGCAGTATATCTAGTCCTATTGGCTTTCCATCGGTGGCTGGAGGGCAGGCAGATCCGTATCCAGTCGGACAACGCCACTGCCATCGCCTACATCAACCACCAAGGCGGCACTCGCAGTCGTCAAGCCTTCCAGGAAGTCCGACGGATTCTGCAGTGGGTGGAAGCCACAGGCTCCACCATCTCCGCAGTTCACATCCCGGGTGTAGAAAACTGGGAAGCAGATTTTCTCAGTCGTCAGGGCATGGACGCGGGGGAATGGTCTCTGCACCCAGACGTGTTTCGAGAGATCTGTCGCCGCTGGGGAACGCCGGACGTCGATCTCATGGCGTCACGGCACAGCAACAAGGTCCCGGCCTTCATGGCACGGTCTCAGGATCACAGAGCTCTGGCGGCGGACGCGTTAGTCCAGGATTGGTCGCAGTTTCGACTGCCTTATGTGTTTCCCCCTCTGGCGATGCTGCCCAGAGTACTACGCAAGATCAGGTCCGACTGCCGTCGCGCCATTCTCGTCGCTCTAGACTGGCCGAGGCGGTCGTGGTATCCGGATCTGTGGCATCTCACGGTGGGTCAACCGTGGGCACTTCCAGACCGCCCAGACTTGCTGTCACAAGGCCCGTTTTTCCATCTGAATTCTGTGGCCCTCAACCTGACTGTGTGGCCATTAAGTCCTGGCTCCTAGCGTCTTCAGGGTTATCTCAGGATGTCATTGCCACCATGAGACAAGCCAGGAAGCCAACGTCCGCCAAGATCTATTACAGGTCTTGGCAAATCTTCCTATCATGGTGCGCTGTTAACGGTTTTCCTCCATGGCCGTTTGCCTTACCCACTTTTCTTTCATTCCTTCAATCTGGAATGGACAAGGGTTTGTCCCTCGGCTCTCTCAAGGGCCAAGTATCGGCGCTCTCCGTGTTTTTTCAAAAGCGTCTAGCCAGGCTTCCGCAGGTCCGCACGTTCCTGCAGGGGGTTTGCCACATGGTCCCACGTTACAAACGTCCGCTGGAACCCTGGGATCTTAACAGGGTTCTGTCGGCTCTTCAAAAACCACCTTTCGAGCCGCTGAGGGATGTCTCGCTCTCACGTCTTTCGCAGAAGGTGGCCTTCCTAGTGGCAGTCACATCACTTCGGAGAGTGTCTGAGCTCGCAGCGCTGTCATGCAAAGCCCCCTTCCTGGTTTTTCACCAGGATAAGGTGGTTCTGCGTCCTGTCCCGGAATTTCTCCCTAAGGTGGTATCCCCTTTTCATCTCAATCAGGATATCTCCTTGCCTTCCTTTTGCCCTAATCCAATTCACCAGTGTGAAAAGGATTTGCACTCTTTGGCTCTAGTGAGAGCGCTCCGGTTCTACGTGTCTCGCACGGCGCCCCTGCGCCGTTCAGATGCGCTCTTTGTCCTTGTCGCTGGCCAGCGTAAGGGCTCTCAGGCCTCCAAGTCAACCTTGGCTCGGTGGATCAAGGAACCGATTCTCGAGGCCTACCGTTCTTCCGGGCTTCCGCTCCCTTCAGGGCTGAAAGCCCATTCTACCAGAGCCATGGGTGCGTCCTGGGCATTGCGGCACCGGGCTACGGCTCAGCAGGTGTGTCAGGCAGCTACGTGGTCTAGTCTGCACACTTTCATGAAACACTATCAAGTGTATACCTATGCTTCGGCAGATGCCAGTCTAGGTAGGCGAGTCCTTCAGGCGGCGGTTGCCCACCTGTAAGAGGGGGCCGTTTTTGGCTCTTTATCGAGGTATTCTTTTACCCACCCAGGGACTGCTCTTGGACGTCCCAATTGTCTGGGTCTCCCAATAGAGCGACAAAGAAAAAGGGAATTTTGTTTACTTACCGTAAATTCCTTTTCTTCTAGCTCCTATTGGGAGACACAGCACCTACCCCTGTGCCCTTCGGGCTACTTGTTCTTTTGTGTACACATGTTGTTCATGTTGAATTGTTCTTTTGGTTCATGGTCTTCAGTTCTCCGAACATCCTTCGGATTGAATTTACCCTAGACCAATTTATAAGTTTTCTCCTTCCTGCTTTTGCACCAAAACTGAGAAGCCCGTGGTCCACGGGAGGGTGTATAGGCAGAGGGGAGGGGTTACACTTTTTAAAGTGTAATACTTTGTGTGGCCTCCAGAGGCAGAAGCTATACACCAATTGTCTGGGTCTCCCAATAGGAGCTAGAAGAAAAGGCATTTACGGTAAGTAAACAAAATTCCCTTTTTTGACCATTCCTGTTTACAAAACAATTCCAGTTCAGTTAAGTTTGATGGTCGCCGAGCATGGACAGCACACTCCAAATCATCCCACAGATGTTCAATGATATTCAGGTCTGGGGACTGGGATGGCCATTCCAGAACATTATAATTGTTCCTCTGCATGAATGCCTGAGTAGATTTGGAGCGGTGTTTTGGATCATTGCCTTGCTGAAATATCCATCCCCTGCGTAACTTCAACTTCGTCACTGATTCTTGCACATTATTGTCAAGAATCTGCTGATTCTGAGTTTAATCCATGCGACCCTCAACTTTAACAAGATTCCCGGTGCCGGCATTGGCCACACAGCCCCAAAGAATGATAGAACCTCCACCAAATTTTACTGTGGGTAGCAAGTGCTTTTCTTGGAATGCCGTGTTTTTTTGCCTCCATGCATAACGCCTTTTTGTATGACCAAACAACTCAATCTTTGTTTCATCAGTCCACAGGACCTTCTTCCAAAATGTAATTGGCTTGTCCAAATGTGCTTTTGCATCCCTCAGGCGACTGTTTGTGGTGTGCTTGCAGAAACGGCTTCTTTCGCATCACTCGCCCATACAGCTTCTCCTTGTGCAAAGTGTGCTGTATTGTTGACCGATGCACAGTGACACCATCTGCAGCAAGATGATGTTGCAGGTCTTTGGAGGTGGTCTGTGGATTGTCCTTGACTCTTCTCACCATTCTTCTTCTTCTGCCTTTCTGATATTTTTCTTGGTCTGCCACTTCTGGGCTTAAGAAGAACCGTACCTGTGTTCTTCCATTTCCTTACTATGTTCCTCACAGTGGAAACTGACAGTTTAAATCTCTGAGACAACTTTTTGTATCCTTCCCCTGAACAACTATGTTGAATAATCTTTGTTTTCAGATCATTTGAGAGTTGTTTTGAGGAGCCCATGATGCCACTCTTCATAGGAGATTCAAATAGGAGAACAACTTGCAAGTGGCCACCTTAAATACCTTTTCTCATGATTGGATACACCTGCCTATGAAGTTCAAAGCTCAATGAGGTTACAAAACCAATTTAGTGCTTTAGTAAGTCAGTAAAAAGTAGTTAGGAGTGTTCAAATCAAGAAATTGATAAGGGTGCCCATACTTTTGCACCGGTCAAATTTTGTTTAAATGCAGCTTGCACATTTTCTGTTAGTACAATAAACCTCATTTCAATCCAGAAATATTACTGAGTCCATCATTTATTAGATATATGAAACTGAAATAGCTGTATATATTTATTTCAAGTCCTATCACTGTGACGACCTCTCCAGAATAATTGACACATCAGTGGTCAATTTGTGTGCAGTTCGGAGAAACCAATTATTTTTAGTTTTTTTGAGGTATTTAAATTGTTCTTCTTTAATTGATTCATTGAAAACAGCAGAACGTTTTTTAAACTTTGCTAACAAAATGAATTTTGCAATGGGAGTTGAATTATTTGGATTACATCTATATGAGCATTGTGTTTTAATGTCTTTTTGTTATAAAATATAAGAACTTGTACTGTGACATGTTTGAAACACCGAAAACCATCGAAGATGCTGATAATAAAAGGAAGTTTTCTTTGACACCAAATCAATTTAGCTAACTTTTTTGCTTACTGTTTGGCTTTGGTTCTTTGTACAAATTTTTTTAAAGGGCTGGTCCAACACCTAAAATGTATTTTTTAACTATCTTTACCGCTAATCACTTTTGTATTTATCTTTATTATACATTTCCCTACACTTCTTCCCTAACTATATAATTCCTAAAGGTGTTTATGTACTGCACTTCATGTGACATTTCGTTTGAGAGACGTCTCAAACGTGACGTCACAGGAGGCTGGAGCTGCACTCCCCAGAGTGTCATTTACCCTTCCTGGAATAGGACGTCACCAGGAGGCAGCGCTGCAGTTAAATACTAGTTTATTTCATCATCACAGTTAACAGAAAAAGTTCAAATCCCTTAAAATCCAAAATTTTGTTTATTGATAGATTAAAACCACCCAAGTGAAAAAAACCATAGCAAAAAATTAGTCAAGGGTAGTTATACACAGGGACTACAGGCAGGGCCTCGGCTCTAGTAGGCAACGGGTAGCAGTAGGAACAGCAAGCAATTATGAAGGCAAGCACAGATCCTTAATAGGGACTGTGGATAATAATAGCCCTATTGATACCCTAGGACTCGCTCCTACCTTGCAACGGAGGGTATGACACCCTAACTTAGCCTGGTGCCCCCGTTCCTTGTCAACTCAACCTACAGTGCCCTGGTGTGTATGTGTGTGTCTGTGTGTGTGTGTGTGTGTGTGTATATATATGCATATATATATATATATATATGTGCATATATATATGTATATATGTGTATATATATATGTAAATATGTGTGTGTGTGTATATATATGTAAATGTGTGTGTGTGTGTGTGTATATATATATATATATATGTGTATATGTGTGTATATATATATATATATATATATATATATATATATATATATATATATATATATATATATATATATATATATATATATATATATATATATATATATATATATATATAAAAATGTGTGTATACATGTATGTGTGTGTTATATATATATATATATATATATATATATATATATATATATATATATATATATATATATATATATATATATATATATATATATATATATATATATATATATATATATATATATATATATATATTATATGGTATAGTGTAGTGCACTGAAACCGAACCGGACATCCACAGTGAGCACAAGGGAGGGGAAATTCTCTCCAAACGAGTGCCCTAAAAAGGGTTCAATGTTATAATAAACGAACCAGTGCACTACCTTATGCACAAAGCCCTTATGGACTAATGTAACTGAACAACCAAAGATATAAAATGGGAACAGTGCATGCTGAAGTCCCCAAAATACAAGCAGAGTTTTAGCAAATTGTGCATATTGATAATAGAAACATACTGTTCAAAGGTACACTTCCCTTAGGGGTACTTTGCACACAGAGATAAATCTTTGGCAGATCTGTGGTTGCAGTGAAATTGTGGACAATCAGTGACAGGTTTGTGGCTGTGTACAAATGGAATAATATGTCCACAATTTCACTGCAACCACAGATCTGCCAAAGATTTATCTGTGTGTACAAAGTAGCCCTTATTGTCGGTGCAAATATGCACAGCCTCAATGCGTTTCCCCGCCCACAACGGATCATCAGGAGGCTCAGGGGAAAAAGAAAAGGTCCATGTATCCTCAATGGTCGTTCAATGGGCGACCATTGAGGATACCTGGACCTTTTCTTTTTCCCCTGAGCCTCCTGATGATCCGTTGTGGGCGAGGAAACGCGTTGAGGCTGTGCATATTTGCACCGACAATAAGGGAAGTGTACCTTTTTGTATTCATTTTAATGGAATAATGTTTCAAAAATTGTTTTACCATTTTCCAAAAGCTAAATTTCTTTTTCTCTTCAAAGACTGTCCACGTTTTAGAGCGTTTGATCTTTGCATGCCGGTTGCTGCCACAGACGAGCTGGATTACTTTCACTGTCCTTGCCACCAGTTACTGCCTCTAGTACCACCCTCAAGCGAAGTGTCATTAGGGTGGGTGCTGGTGTCACTCACTACTTCTAGCACCGCCCCTGATGACTCTTCATTTGAGGGTGGTGCTAGAAGCATTACGTGACACCAGCTCTGATGAAGCCTTGTTTGAGGGTGGTGCTAGAGACTGTGGGGTGGCACTGGTGTCACTAACTGCATCTTTCATCGCCCCCAGCCGACGTCTTTCATACAAGCAATGGAAACTGTGGCAGAGATTTAAGTGACAAGTGCTCCACCAACCCTGGGCACAACTTCCATCATCCAGGATCCATGACATATTCAGGTGGCGACGATATGAGAAACTAGTAAGTAACTGTAGCGCTGCCCCTTGGTAACCTCCTGTTCCAGAGGGGGTGATGGATGCTGTGTGGAGTGACTGCAGCTCCAGCCTCCTGTGACGTCATGTTTGTGACTCCTCTCAAATAAAACGTCACAGGAAATGTAGTGAACAAAACACCTTTAGAGATAGGGGACAAGTGTAGGTAAATACATTTTGGGTATCGGACTACCCCTCTAATCTTTCCTCGTGTTTGTTAAGGAAATAGCATATTCTAAATGTCCAACGCTTCACTGCTTCCTAATATTCTTTTGATTAATACTAGGCTGAGGTCCCAGTGATTAACTCTTTGTCTGCTCCTTCCTATAGAGACCTTACAGCAGTGCTGTGATCTCTCCCAGCTGTGGTTCAGGGAGTTCTTCTTGGAGCTGACTATGGGTCGTAGAATTCAGTTCCCCATTGAGATGTCAATGCCTTGGATTTTAACAGATCATATTCTAGAGACAAAAGAAGCATCGATGATGGAGTAAGGACTCACATTGTACATTATTCTAATCTATGACATCTGGGCAGTACCTTCTTTCTTAGAATTGTAGATAAAGGAGTTTTAGTTATCATTATTATTATTATTATATTATCATTATTATATTATTATCGTTATTCATTGGCTCTGCAGTCAGGATCGTGTCATAGGCCTCAGTAGTTGGCACTGTAGAGATGAACATTGTCATTATTAGAATTGATAATATTGATGGGTTTTCTTTTTCGCTCTATTGGGAGACCCAGACAATTGGGTGTATAGGCTATGCCTCCGGAGGCCGCACAAAGTACTACACTTAAAAGTGTTAGGCCCCTCCCCTTCTGCCTATACACCCCCCGTGCTCCCACGGGCTCCTCAGTTTTTTGCTTTGTGCGAAGGAGGTCAGACACACACAGCACAGCTCCACAGATTAGTCAGCAGCAGCTGCTGACTATGTCGGATGGAAGAAAAGTGGGCCCATATAGGGCCCCCAGCATGCTCCCTTCTCACCCCACTCTTGTCGGCGGTGTTGTTAAGGTTGAGGTATCCATTGCGGGTACGGAGGCTGGAGCCCACATGCTGCTTTCCTTCCCCATCCCCCTCTGGGCTCTGGGTGAAGTGGGATCTTACCGGTCTCCAGGCACTGAGACCGTGCTCCATCCACACCTCCTGTGGAGCCTGATGGATAGGAGCCGAGTATCGTTCAGGGACATGGCCCTGCATCTTGGAGGTACTCTGTATCCCTGTGGGGACCGCGCACGGCATCACCTCAGCTTTGCTGGGTGTGCTAGTGCACCGGGGACCACGGCGCTGACCGGGTCTATATGTGCCATTACACACTCAGCGTCGCTGAGTGTGTTTATATGTAAGGGCTACCGCACTAACCGCCGCTGCCATGGGACACTGCGGCGCGGCTGGGACTTGTAGTTCGCCGGGGACTTTCACGCCGGCCGCGCTTTTACGGCGGCCGCGTTTATTACTAGAGTCCCCGGCTTCCTTGCGGCCTAGTTTACTTTTCTCCCGCCCTCAGCCCTGACAGGCAGGGGGAAGGGCGGGACGCTGCACGGAGCGAGCAGCTCTGAGGGCTGGAGTATGATTTACATACTCCACCCCCCTCACTGTGCACGGTGTGAGCACCAGTTCGCGCTCTTTCTCGGCCACGCCCACAGCTCCCTCATCTCGTCAGGACGCCGCAGCCATTCCTGTCAGCTCCACCGACGCTGCAGAAGAGGGACAAGTCCTGGGAGACCCAGACACGGTCTCTGGTGGCCTCACAACCGCTTTAGGCGGCTGGTAAGCAGCACCTGTTGGTGCTAGCCCCATGGTGCTGTAGTATATTGGTACATTATTTGTGTATTGTATATACTTTACATTGTATGAGCACAGTGCATTCTGGCTATATACCCTTTTGTGTAACTCAAGGAAAACTATAGCATGGCGCCCACAAAAGGCAGGGGTGCCAAAACACAGGCTTATTATGCTGCCTGCGCCACTTGTAAGACCCCACTACCGGCAGGTTCCACTGACCCTCATTGCGTGCAGTGTTCGACCCCTGTGCCACTTCTTCAGCCGGAGCCTATGCTAAGAGGGGCCCAGGGGGAGACACCTGTTGACACTGTCCAGGTGACGGGGACTGAGTTTGCTAAACTCTCTGAGACTATGGCTAAGATACTAGAAGCCTTGCAGTCCAGGCCGGTATCTCAGCAACGGGACCCTGTTGAATCGTTGTTCCCGGGCCCCCCTCAGTTGGACCAACAATGTCCTCCCGGGGTATCTCCTACATCCCAGTCTGAGGGTTCTGACTTAGACCCCAGCCCCAGATTGACTAAGCGGGCTCGCTTAGAATTTCCCTCGACATCATATTGTTTTTAGGGTCTCAGCGGGGGGAATCTTTGGTTGATGATGCGGAGACAGCTGATCAGGATTCTGATCCTGAGAGCGCTCTCAATCTTAATACTCCAGACGGGGACGCCATAGTGAACGATCTTATTGCGTCCATCCATCAGTTGCTGGATATTTCTCCCTCAGCCCCTCCGGCGGAGGAGTCAGCTTCTCAGCAGGAGAAATTTCGTTTCAGGTTTCCCAAGCGGACACAGAGTATGTTTCTAGACCACTCTGATTTCAGAGAGGCAATCCAGAATCACCATGCTTGTCCAGATAAGCGTTTTTCTAAGCGCCTTAAGGATACACGTTATCCTTTCCCCCCGGACGTGGTTAAAGGTTGGACTTAATGTCCCAAAGTGGATCCTCCAATCTCCAGTCTGGCGGCTAGATCCATACTTGCAGTGGAAGATGGGGCCTCGCTCAAAGATGCCACTGACAATCCATCTATGAAGCTATCGGAGCTTCTTTTGCCCCAGCATTCGCAGCCGTATGGGCGCTGCAAGCTATCTCAGCAGGTCAAGCGCAAATTGAAGCAGCCACTTGCACGGCCGCGCCACAAGTGGCATCCATTACCACCCAGACCTCGGCAATTGCGTCTTACGCTATTAATGCTGTCCTGGACTCTGTGAGCCGTACGGCGGTGGCGACCGCCAATTCGGTGGTACTCCGCAGGGCCTTGTGGCTACGGGAATGGAAGGCAGATTCTGCTTCCAAAAAGCGCTTAACCAGTTTGCCAATTTCTGGCGACAGGCTGTTTGGCGAGCGTCTGGATGAAATCATCAAACAATCCAAGGGAAAGGATACATCCTTACCCCAGCCCAAACAGAACATTCCCCAACAGAGGAGAGGGCAGGCGAGGTTTCGGTCCTTTCGGGGCGCGGGCAGGTCCCAATTCTCCTCGTCCAAAAGGTCTCAGAAAGAACAAAGGAACTCTGATGCATGGCGGTCTAAGTCACGTCCTAAAAAGAACATTGGAGGCACCGCTAACAAGGCGGCTTCCTCATGACTTTCGACCTCCTCTAGTAGCATCCTCGGTCGGTGGCAGGCTCTCCCGCTTTTGCGACGCCTGGCTGCCACAAATAAAAGACCGCTGGGTGAGAGACATTCTGTCTCACGGTTACAAGATAGAGTTCATCTCTCGTCCCCCGACTCGATTCTTCAGGTCTTCTCCGCCTCCCGAGAGAGCCGAGGCTCTTCTGCAGGCGCTGGGCACTCTGAAGGCAGAAGGAGTGGTGGTCCCTGTTCCTCTTCATCAACAGGGCCACGGTTTTTACTCCAACTTGTTTGTGGTCCCAAAGAAGGACGGGTCTTTCCGTCCTGTCCTAGACCTGAAACTTCTCAACAAACACGTAAAGACCAGGCGGTTTCGGATGGAATCCCTTCGCTCCGTCATCGCCTCAATGTCCCAAGGAGATTTCCTTGCATCGATCGATATCAAAGATGCTTATCTCCACGTTCCGATTGCCCCAGAGCACCAGCGCTTCTTGCGCTTCGCCATAGGAAACGAACACCTGCAGTTCGTGGCACTGCCATTCGGCCTGGCAACAGCCCCACGGGTTTTCACCAAGGTTATGGCTACTGTAGTAGCGGTCCTCCATTCTCAGGGTCACTCGGTGATCCCGTACTTGGACGATCTGTTGATCAAGGCACCCTCTCAAGAGGCATGCCAACACAGCCTCGACGCTACCCTGGAGACTCTCCAGAGTTTCGGGTGGATCATCAATTTTCCAAAGTCAAATCTGACACCGGCCCAATCGCTCACATACCTTGGCATGGAGTTTCATACCCTCTCAGCGATAGTGAAGCTTCCGCTGATCAAGCAGCGGTCACTACAGACAGGGGTACAATCTCTCCTTCAAGGCCAGTCACACCCCTTGAGGCGCCTCATGCACTTCCTGGGGAAGATGGTGGCAGCAATGGAAGCAGTCCCTTTCGCGCAGTTTCACCTGCGTCCTCTTCAATGGGACATCCTACGCAAATGGGACAGGAAGCCGACGTCCCTCGACAGGACCGTCTCCCTCTCTCAGGCGACCAAAGCTTCCCTTCGGTGGTGGCTTCTTCCCACTTCATTATCGAAGGGGAAATCCTTCCTACCCCCATCCTGGGAGGTGGTCACGACGGACGCGAGTCTGTCAGGGTGGGGAGCGGTTTTTCTCCACCACAGGGCTCAGGGTACGTGGACCCAGCAAGAGTCCTCGCTTCAGATCAATGTTCTGGAAATTCGGGCAGTGTATCTTGCCCTGAAAGCGTTCCAGCAGTGGCTGGAAGGCAAGCAGATCCGAATTCAGTCGGACAATTCCACAGCGGTGGCATACATCAACCACCAAGGCGGCACACGCAGTCGACAAGCCTTCCAGGAAGTCCGGCGGATTTTGATGTGGGTGGAAGCCACGGCCTCCACCATATCCGCAGTTCACATCCCAGGCGTGGAAAACTGGGAAGCAGATTATCTCAGTCGCCAGGGCATGGACGCAGGGGAATGGTCCCTTCACCCGGACGTGTTTCAGGAGATCTGTTGCCGCTGGGGGGTGCCGGACGTCGACCTCATGGCGTCCCGGCACAACAACAAGGTACCAACGTTCATGGCACGGTCTCAAGATCCCAGAGCTCTGGCGGCAGACGCCTTAGTTCAGGATTGGTCGCAGTTTCAGCTCCCTTATGTGTTTCCTCCGCTGGCACTGTTGCCCAGAGTGTTACGCAAGATCAGGGCCGACTGCCGCCGCGCCATCCTCGTCGCTCCAGACTAGCCGAGGAGGTCGTGGTACCCGGATCTGTGGCATCTCACGGTCGGCCAACCGTGGGCACTACCAGACCGACCAGACTTGCTGTCTCAAGGGCCGTTTTTCCATCTGAATTCTGCGGCCCTCAACCTGACTGTGTGGCCATTGAGTACTGGATCCTAGCGTCTTCAGGGTTATCTCAAAAAGTCATTGCCACTATGAGACAGGCTAGGAAACCAACATCCGCCAAGATTTATCACAGGACGTGGAAAATTTTCCTGTCGTGGTGCTCTGCTCAGGGTTTTTCTCCCTGGCCATTTGCATTACCTACTTTTCTGTCCTTCCTTCAATCTGGACTGGAAAAGGGTTTGTCGCTCGGTTCCCTTAAGGGACAAGTTTCAGCGCTCTCTGTGTTTTTCCAGAAGCGCCTAGCTAGACTTCCACAGGTACGCACGTTCCTGCAGGGAGTTTGTCACATCGTTCCACCTTACAAGCGGCCGTTAGAACCCTGGGATCTGAACAGGGTGCTGATGGTTCTTCAGAAACCACCATTCGAGCCAATGAGAGATATCTCTCTCTCACGACTTTCGCAGAAAGTGGTTTTTCTAGTAGCAGTCACTTCTCTTCGGAGAGTGTCTGAGCTAGCAGCGTTGTCGTGCAAAGCCCCTTTTCTGGTTTTTCACCAGGACAAGGTGGTTCTACGTCCGGTTCCGGAATTTCTCCCTAAGGTGGTATCCCCCTTTCATCTCAATCAGGATATTTCCTTACCCTCTTTTTATCCTCATCCAGTTCACCAATGTGAAAAGGATTTGCACTTGTTAGATCTGGTGAGAGCACTCAGACTCTACATTTCTCGTACGGCGCCCCTGCGCCGCTCGGATGCACTCTTTGTCCTTGTCGCTGGCCAGCGTAAAGGGTCACAGGCTTCCAAATCAACCCTGGCTCGGTGGATCAAGGAGCCAATTATCGAAGCTTACCGTTCGGCTGGGCTTCCGGTTCCCTCAGTGCTGAAGGCCCATTCTACCAGAGCCGTGGGAGCGTCCTGGGCTTTGAGGCACCAGGCTACGGCTCAACAGGTGTGTCAGGCGGCTACCTGGTCGAGCCTGCACACTTTCACGAAGCACTATCAGGTGCATACCTATGCTGCGGCGGATGCCAGCCTAGGTAGACGAGTCCTTCAGGCGGCGGTTGCCCACCTGTAGGAAAGGGCCGTTTTACGGCTCTCTTACGAGGTATTATTTTACCCACCCAGGGACTGCTTTTGGACGTCCCAATTGTCTGGGTCTCCCAATAGAGCGAAAAAGAAGAAGGGAATTTTGTTTACTTACCGTAAATTCCTTTTCTTCTAGCTCTAATTGGGAGACCCAGCACCCGCCCCTGTTTTTTTGTGTACACATGTTGTTCATGTTGAATGGTTTCAGTTCTCCGAGTTTTCCTTCGGATTGAAGTTACTTTAAACCAGTTTATAATTATTTTTCCTCCTTCTTGCTTTTGCACCAAAACTGAGGAGCCCGTGGGAGCACGGGGGGTGTATAGGCAGAAGGGGAGGGGCCTAACACTTTTAAGTGTAGTACTTTGTGCGGCCTCCGGAGGCATAGCCTATACACCCAATTGTCTGGGTCTCCCAATTAGAGCTAGAAGAAAAGGAATTTACGGTAAGTAAACAAAATTCCCTTCTTTTTGTTTATTTTTAGGTATGTTCTTTACTCCCTGGATCTGTATAATGACAGTGCGCACTATGCCCTCACAAAGTTCAAAAAGCAATTCCTGTATGATGAGATTGAAGCTGAAGTAAGTGATCCGATCTGTCAGTCAATCCTGCAGGACTTCAGACTTGTATTTAATAATCTCCTCTTCCACTTGTGACCTTTTGTTCTTACACTGCCTACAGGTAAACCTGTGCTTCGACCAGTTTGTATACAAATTGGCGGACCAAATATTTGCTCATTATAAAATTGTAGCTGGAAGGTACGTACGTCACCATTGTACACAAATGCCTCCTCATGTTGGGTGATTAGGGTTCTTACTTCATCTTCTTTTATGCAGTTTACTTTTGGAAAAACGTCTCCGATCGGATTGTAAAAATCAGGGAGTGAATCTTACACAGCCAGCATCCAACCGTTATGACACGTTACTAAAGCAGCGCCATGTTCAGGTTTGTATTTGAGTCAAAAGGCCAAACCACAATGGAGGAAATTTACAAAGACTGGCAATTATTTTGCAAATCCTAACCAAAAGCATTTGGAGTTAGGCTGCTTTCACAGTACGTTTTTTTTGACATGCGTCATGAACGTTTTTTTGCTGTAAAAGTGGATCCTGTTTTTACAAAGAAAAACGCATGCAAATGCATGTGTTATTTTGCAGGATCCTGCCACTTGAAGTTTATGGGCGGGCATTGAAGTCATATGATCGGGAGTGAGGGGAACTGAACGTGATAGACTGGGAGCCAGCATCTGACAGCTGCAGACGATGATAACCAAGGTAAACATAGGGTTACTTAGCGAAGTGCTTTGCTTGGATACCCGATATTTACCTTTGTTACGAGCATTAGTAGCTGCTAGGAGCCGGGCTGCCTGCTCCCTGCATACGTAACCAAGGTAAACATATGGTAACTAAGCGAAGCGCTTTGCTTGGTTACCCGATATTTACCTTGGTTACGAGCGTCCGCCGCTCTCAGGCGGGGGGGAGAGAGCAGGGGAGAGAGAGAGGGAGGGAGAGAGAGAGACTGATCACGCCATTCTAGTTTCTGGGCATGCTCATTAGAGCAAGCAGGATCCTCTCTATCAGCATGCCAGCGTTCACATGCGTTTGTGTGCAGTATAGTCAGGATCCAGTGAAAAACAGTATTTGGACACAGCTCAAAAACGCTACAACTAGCGTTTTTGAAAAAAGTTAAAAAACTGCAAGTTGCTGGATCCTCACTATAACGCACGCAAACGCATGTGAACGCATGTTGACGCAAGTCCATTACGAATGAATTGAAATGAAAACGCATTTGCAATGGATCCGTTTTTGCGTTAAAAAACGTTCATGACGCATGTTAAAAAAACGTAGTGTGAAAACAGCCTAAAATGCGCTGAACTATTGTTGCACACTATTGCCTGTCTGCGAGCAAGTGAAAGACATCAATGCCTGCTCTTAACAGCTGTAGTTTTGCTGTATGAGTATGTCCACACTGGGACTTTCTGTGCGAAAAACACAATGTGTTGATTTTGAATAGCTAAGAGAACAAGAAATATTTAGTTTTGGACAGTTGGATTTATCCCCATGGGATATATGTTGTATTTAGCATAATCCGAGTTGAGATACGCATATATACAGTGGTACTTCAGTTTTCGTTGATCTCCGTTATCGTTGGTTTCAGTTTTCGTTGATTTTTTTTTTTCCACTAAAAATTTTCCTCGGTTTTCGTCTGTTTTTGTCTGTATGCCCATGTGACTACACTGCTATATTTGCAACAACAAAGGGTGATCCATGCGTTCTCCTGCTCTGTGTGGCATTGTGTGAGTGTCACCCCGCTTGTAAGTTTCAAAAATATATGTAATACTTGTAAGATAAAATGTATTTATTCTTTACATTAGTGTTTTCAATTCATTTAATATTCCTTTTATATTCCTTTTATATTCATTTCTTATTGTTTTTAGTATTGGACACTATCTTTATTCCCTGTAAAATGTGTTTTTTGTATGTATTTTAGAGCGTCTAAAACAAATTAATTATATTTACATCATTAATTCCTATGGAAATAATTGCTTCGGTTTTGGTTTTCATTGATTGTATTCAGATGGATTATCAACGAAAACCGAGGTATCACTGTATATAAAAAAAATAATTTTAAACTTTACTTTGTATCATTACTCTCATTGCTCCCGAAAATCTATCAATTCGTTGACAACTGAGTTACTCTTCCTTTGTGAGCCCCTATACGATGACATTGTCAACAATAACTCAACAGGGCTAATAAAATGGCCATCAACAAGATGATAAATGGAAACTCCACATTTATATTCCAGAAGGAATAGCGGAGGTATTGCATAACACACCGATTTAAGTAAAAAATGCTCCATAAGTGTGTGAATTTTTGTGCAGACTGTGTATTTTCTAAAACGGACATGTTGGTGGAGCTGCTAGATCCTGACTGTATAAATGTTACTTACATTATTCAGACCCAGAAGATTGCTCTCACTCCTTAAGACCATGTTCTGAAAGTGTTTATTAGTGGCTTCCATTATGTTTTCTTCTTTTAGCTCTTGGGACGATCTATTGATCTTAACCGATTGATCACTCAGAGAATTACTGCAGCAATGTACAAATCTTTCGAACTGGCAATTGGACGATTTGAAAGTGAAGATCTTACATCCATTGTGGTAAGTACTGCCTTCTATCCACCTGAAAACAAGCATGGACCGAATTGTGTTGGGGCTATTTACCCTTAAGGTTTATCTATATGAGCAGATAAATGATGAATGATGTGATCGGAACTCACGATGAGCAGACAATGTCAGACAAGTGTTTACACAGGACCAGAACTGTGAATTAAATAGTTAAATAGTGATCGGTGTACCACACCCAACAGTATGGGTGTGTTGAATTTTCCGCACCTTTTTTCTGGCTGTGGGGCCAAGAACTTACTGGCAGGCAGTTGCTAACTTCCTGCCTGTTCTGCCCTGTGACGATCTGTTACAGTTGAGAGTGATCAGACTTCTTGCTAGAGCTTAGATGCTTCTGGTGACGTAAAATTGACAGAGCAGCTTCTTCTCTTCCACTCTGCTCTGTGGATGGGGCTTCACGGCTAGTGTCATCCTGATTGACAGCTCTTCGCTATCTAACTTCAGGAAGCAGGATGTCAATCATCATGAGATTGACAGTGACATCCCGTCGACCGAGCATATGGGAAGAGAAAGAGCTGCTCTGTTGACGTGAGGTCAAATGAAGTTGTCGAATTGCCGCCTGAATTGGGAAAGATTATCGCAGGGCAGATCAGGCAGCCAGGTAGCAACTATCTGCTGGTAAGAAAAAAAGTCATGGACAACCCCAGAAGTTGGTTAAAACCATGGTGTGTGTCTATGAAATACCTGATCATTTAGAACCATAATACTGCAGGTTGCAGATTTACACTATGGATATCACACAGTGGAATGCTTTGTAATTCATTAGGGTAAAATCCATGTTCATGGTGTGTAGATTTGTGGCCAAATCCAAAGCTGAAATTTTCTGCCATGTATGAACATAGCCTAAAGAGTTTTAGGGTGACCTGTAGCAGCTGTGCTGTTTTTTGTGCTCTGTTGTAATGTTGATTACTAAAAATTCCACAGGGTTTTACAGCAAAATAGTGCAATTTCTTAGTTTTCATGAGTTCTCCTGTGCTGGTTGTAAAGCAGCGAGCAATTCACCATGTGTGATTTTTAGCTGTGTAGCAATAATAGCTGCATAGGCCTTAGTCATCTAATATATAAAGCTGTGTGTGTGTGTGTGTGTGTGTGTGTGTGTGTGTGTGTGTCTGCTAAAGGAATCCACACCGTCTCATTTACAATCACATAATTTTGCACAGACACCCAATGTGACTCAGGGAACGTCATAGACTATGTTTTGATGGGAAAATTTAACCCCGTGCTTTACAGTTACTCTTCAAAAAGTCAATTTTGATTAAAGTCAATGGAGCTGCGAGTTATTAATAGGAGCTGTAATTGGTTTCTATAGGAACAAAAGACATTGTTAGTATAAGAAGCTTATGTGTGAGGTAATATGATGTCGGTGGAGAGACAGAGAGAGGGAAAAAGACGGATAGAGAGAGACAAACAAAGTTACAGACAGAGGCAGACAGACACAGACAGACAGGGAAAGAGACAGGCAGTCAGGGAAAAAAACAGAGTGAGAGACAGGGAAAGAGACAGACAGAGAGACAGAGATAAGGAAAAAGACAGGGAAAGAGTCAGACATTTAAAGAGACAGACAGACATGGGGAGAGAAACACAGTTACTATCCCGGGTAATGCCCGGGTACTACAGCTAGTAAAGTGTATAAATGCAAAATAGGGAGCATTAAAATCCACCTCCTGTACATGTTCCTTATCTAGAAAGTTATTGCATTTCACTAGAAGGTTCTGAAACATGAACTTTGTTACTCTTAAAACTTTGAGGCGACCTGATGTTTTTGGATGAGTGCAATGTAAGATGTTCACTAAAAAGTTGAATTGCCTCCCTTTTTAAAATACTTTTCTGTCCAGATATTTCTGAATGTGAACTTGTGTTATTCCCTAAGCCATAAATAAGTGACACATTCACAACATGCAGGAAGGATGAGATTGAGTTACGTAGCAGTTGTTTTCACAGCTGCTTTAGCTGAAATGTAAGCCTGAAGTCTTACCATGCCTCAGCCATGGCTTGTATTTGTTTTTTAAGACGCTTGGAATGGGTTTGTGTGTGCTATTAGCCATGTATCAAGTGTGTGGCTTACACTTCTCCGCCTAGGATGGTGGCATCAAAGGGAGGGCTAAAGTACAAAATCCAGCCAAGTCATGTCTCCATTTGTTTTTGGCGTCGGGTTTGGAGTAGTTGCTCTCCTCATAGTTCACTCATAATGCACACATTTCTTCTGGAGTTAATCACTAAAATTTCGAGTGCCTCATATGTCAGGTGTGTTTTTGATTCTTCAGTGGTTAAAAAGTATCCAAATGTCAGTATGATGTTGTGACTCTATGCAGAATGTCTGTACTTTTCATTCTCCATTTATTAAAAGCAAGTGGCAACGCAACAGGAGTAGAGTTTAATGTAGTATTCAGTTTGTCTTTGAAGGGGTAGTTTGGTTCTGCTCCTTTTCCCTTTTTGGGGAGGATGGGTGCCATGGATGTCTTGCCTTCACATCCCTTACTAAGAATGCACCTCCGGTATCCTGCACCTGCCGATTGTACACATCCCAACAGGAAGCAGAATCGTTGGCAATACACCCTTCATGTTTTGCTCTTAAAAGTTATGGGCATTGTTCCTAAATTTTAACCTAAAGGGGATCTCTCATCAGATTTTACAATACAGGCTGCATACATTATTAAAAGATCTCTTAAACTTGATAAGGCTGGTGTAAGGGTACCGTCACACTAAGCGACGCAACCAGCGATCCCACCAGCGATCTGACCTGGCAGGGATTGTTGGTGCGTCGCTACATGGTCGCTGGTGAGCTGTCAATAAGGCAGATCTCCACAGCGATCAGAGATCAGCCACCAGCAACCTGTGTAACGACGCTGTACTTCGTAACCATTGTACACATTGGGTTACTATGCAAAGCGCTTTGCTTGCATACCCGATATGTACCTTGGTTACCAGCAGCTGCCAGAAGCCAGCTCCCTGCACACGTAACCATGGTACACATCGGGTTACTAAGTAAAGTGCCTTGCTTGGATACCCTATATGTACCTTGGTTACCAGCTTACCGCAGGCTGCCAGAAGCCGGCTCCCTGCACATTCAGATCGTTGGCTCCCGCTGTCAAACACAGCTATGTGTGCTTCACAGCGGGAGAGCAACGACCAAAAAAATGGTCCAGGACATTCAGCAACGACTGGCGACCTCACAGCAGGGCCAGGTCGTTGCTGAATGTCACACACAGCGACATCGCTAGCAAGATCGCTGTTGCGTCACAAAAACCGTGACTCAGCAGCGATGTCGCTAGCGATGTTGCTTAGTGAGACGTGGCCTTTAGTATTGCAAAATCCAGTTTGATTAGCAGATAACTGTATAATCCATTTTGAAAGTTTAAAGTTAATCTCTGCCTACCTCACCTGATGATCCGCTCCTCAGGGAACCTCCTCCCTGCTGCTATTTCACTCTGCTCCATTTAAGCTGTGGTCATCAGTCAGAAATGATGAGTGAATAAACTTGGACTAATGAGTTCTCTCACTTCCTAGTGAAGACTCTTAAAATACTTATTTTAAAATCAGGATTTTATAGCCACTGTGACATGAATTTTCAAAGTAAATAAACCATTCTTTTCAGGTTGAAGATTTAGTAAATCCCTTATACAGTTTATATCATGAAAATTGGAGACCGAAATGCTTTACTCTACGTTTGGCTGCATGTATTTAATTGCTGCTGCGTCTTGTTTACTCCCCAGGAGCTAGAAGGCCTTCTTGAGGTGAACCGAATGACTCATAAGTTGCTGAGCAAATACCTGACTTTGGACAGTTTTGATGCCATGTTCCGAGAAGCCAATCATAATGTTTCTGCCCCCTATGGCAGGATCACACTGCATGTTTTCTGGGAGCTCAACTATGATTTCCTCCCCAACTATTGCTACAACGGTTCCACCTACAGGTACTTCCATTTCCCAGGACTATTCTGCCTACATCCTAATATTCCTTCTTATGCATAAATCAAGGAAGTTTGTGAGATTTATCATCACTAGTGTAAGGACAGAAAAGATTAATTACTAATGACAACCAACTGCATATACGCTCCTTCTCAGGCCCCTTTTAGACTTGTTTATTTTTGTGAAATATTATATTTCTAGGTAACCGATGTGAGAAGTATTCTTTCAAATACACATTTATTATGTGTTCATCCATCCAAAATTTTGAAGATTTTGTTTTTTTTTTTCCCCATGCTAAACCTAGGAATTACTTTTTAAGTTAAAGAAGGTATATAGTTGCCTTCATTGTTTGTTAGTCTGTAGTACAGTGGAACCTTGGTTTACGAGAACAATCCGTTCTGGGAGTGTGCTTGTAAACCAAGTTACTTGTCTAGCAAAGCAAAATTTCCCATAGGAAATAATAAAAGCTCATAATTCGTTCCACAACTTGTGCAGTGTCCCCTATTGTGCCATACACACACTATGCTCACCTTACCCTCTGTTCCCTCGCCGGCCTCCTGGTTCCTGTAGTCTGCAGGTACAGTATGTGTATCGGGTAACCATCGCGACCGATGCAGGAGCTTACGCTATCAGCGTCAACGTCATACGCAGGAGCCGCTTGCCTCTGATTGGCCAGCGCGTTGACGTCAAAGGCATGAGCCGCTTGCCTCTGATTGGTCAGGATGCTGCCTTTGAGGAGCGGCTGACAGCAGAAGTTCCTCCATCGTTGCCATGGTTACCCGATACACCTACTGTACCAGCGGACTACAAGAACAAGGAGGCCGGTGAGGGAACGGAAGGTAAGGTGAGCATAATATGTGTTTGTGCGTGCGTGTTTGTGTGGACTACAAGAGCGGGTCAGAGCGCTGTGAAAGTACAGAACCGGAAGTGTGTGCGTTTAGTATTTGCTCGTACAGCAAGGATTGCTCAGAAACTGAGTTACAAATTGACAGCAAGCTTAGATCGTATAGCGAAATACTCGCACACCAAGTTACTCGTAAACCGAGGTTCCACTGTATTCTCTTCATGATGCTGAAACAGTTTTATAGAAATGGGGTTAATCTGCTGCTCTGTTTCATTTTTGGCTGGAGGCTAATGGTAGTCCTTCTTCCTAATGAAGAAGGTAAAGGTAGCAATGTTTTGTCCTAATGGCAGGGAGGGTTCTGATGCAGCTGCTTGTATTACAGCCAGACTGAGACTATAGGCAATGAGGAAGGCACTACAATCAGTCACAATGTTTCTCTTAAGGTACCGTCACACATATCGAGATCGCAGCTGAGTCACGGTTTCTGTGACGCAGTAGCGATCCCGTTAGCGATCTCGTTATGTGTGACATCTACCAGCGATCAGGCGCCTGCTGTGAGATCTCTAGTCGTTGCAGAATGGTCCAGGCCATTTTCTTCAAAGGTGATGTCCTGCTGGGCAGGACACATCGCTGTGTTTGACACTGTGTGACAGGGTCACAGTGACTGCTGAGATCGTTATACAGGTCGCTACTGTGACCTGTAATATTCCTGCATCGTCTGTAAGATCTGACTGTGTGACATCTCACCAGCGACCTCCCAGCGACTTACCTGAGATCCCTATCAGGTCGCATCGTTTTCGGGATCGCTGGTAAGTCATTGTGTGTGACTGGGCCTTTACATAAGACATTTGCTTTTTGAAGATTAGAATAAGATAAAACCTGTGGATGGAGAGTGCAGTAATTAGAATATTTAAGTAATTTGAGTGTACTGCCAGTCTGGAGGGGATTTTGTGGGTACAGACAGTGAGGGGTTTACATCAGCCAGCATTTTTGATAATGACTTGCCTTATTTTGCTGGTATTGAACACTGTTAGAAATGTAAGCCCCCTTTCTTTTTCGCTCCTAATTGGGAGACCCAGACAATTGGGTGTATAGCTATTGCCTCCGGAGGCCACACAAAGTATTACACTTAAAAGTGTAAGGCCCCTCCCCTTCTGGCTATACACCCCCAGTGGGATCACTGGCTCACCAGTTTTGTGCTTTGTGCGAAGGAGGCAACACATCCACGCATAGCTCCACTGTTTAGTCAGCAGCAGCTGCTGACTATGTCGGATGGAAGAAAAGAGGGCCCATACAGGGCTCCCAGCATGCTCCCTTCTCACCCCACTTCATGTCGGAGGTGTTTGTTAAGGTTGAGGTACCCATTGCGGGTACGGAGGCTGGAGCCCACATGCTGCTTCCTTCCCCATCCCTTTTCTTTTTCGCTCCTAATTGGGAGACCCAGACAGTGGGTGTATAGCTACTGCCTCTGGAGGCCGCACAAAGAACTACACTTAAAAGTGTAAGGCCCCTCCCCTTCTGGCTATACACCCTCCCGTAGGAGTACAGATTCCTCAGTTTTAGCTTTGTGCGCAAGGAGGTCAGACACGCACGCATAGCTCCATTGTTTTTAGTCAGCAGCAGCTGCTGACTATGTCGGATGGAAGAAAAGAGGGTCTATACAGACTCCCAGCATGCTCCCTTCTCACCCCACTTATGTCGGAGGTGTTTGTAAGGTTGAGGTACCCATTGCGGGTACGGCGGCAGGAGCCCACATGCTGATTCCTTCCCCATCCCTTTTTACAGGGCTCTGGGTGAAGTGGGATTTACCGGTCTCCAGGCACAGAGACCGTGCTCCATCTACAGCCCCTGGAGAAGATGCTGGATGGAGCGGAGTACATCAGGGACATGGCCCTGCTTCCTCAAGGTACTCTGTGTCCCCGTGTATCTGGCGCTCACACCGCAGCATGCTGGGTGTTGTAGTGCGCCGGGGGACATCAGCGCTGCGGCGCCTGTGCCATGGCCTCATTCAGCTCTGCTGAAGCAGGCACATTTATGGGAATAGGCCGCGCCGGCCGCTGGGACTGCGGCGCGGCTGGCACTTGTAGTGCGCCGGGGACTTCAGCGCGGCCTGCGCTTTTACGGCGGCCGCGCTGATAACTACAGTCCCCGGCTTTTGCGGCCTGCTTCCTTTCGTTCCCGCCCCCAGACCTGCCAGTCAGGAGAGGGGCGGGACGCTGCCCACGTCTAGAACTCGGGCGCCGGCCGCTCGAACAGCGGCGCGGCTGGCACTTGCGGTGCGCCGGGGACTTCAGCGCGGCCCGCGCTTTTACGGCGGCCGCGCTGATAACTCGAGTCCCCGGCTTTTGCGGCCTGCTTTCGTTCGTTCCCGCCCACAGACCTGCCAGTCAGGAGAGGGGCGGGACGCTGGCCAGTGCATCAGCGCTGAGGGCTGGAGTCGTTTTTACATACTCCAGCCCTCACAGTCAGCACAGAGGGGACACTGTTCCCGCACTTTTGTTTGGGAACTCCCACGGACTGCCCCTCTCCACAGAAGCCGGCAGCCATTCTTGCTGACACGCTGAGCTGCAGAGGGGAGCCGGGGAGACCCAGACAAGGCATTCTGCAGCCTCTTACCCGCTGTTCAGCGGGCGGTAAGCAGCCCTCAGGGCTCACCCCCTCTTGTGCTCGTAGTATTCTTAGTATTTTGTTTCTACAAATACTTTGTACTGCATAGCGCTGGTCGCCCTTTGGCTATAGACTCTCTCACATGCAGAGAGCCAGCAGCATGTCGCCCGTAAAACGCAAGGGTGCCAAGGCACAGACATTGTATGCTTCCTGCACCGCATGTGGGACTTTTCTACCGGCAGGCTCCACGGACCCCCATTGTGTGCAGTGCTCGGCCCCTGCGGCGCTTGCACAGTCGGGACCTCTGCTGGACGTGTCCCAGGGTGTACCACCTGTGAATGCTGTCCAGGTGACAGGAACTGAGTTTGCAGCTTTTGCTGACAGAATGTCTCTCACTATGTCACAAATTCTTGACACATTGCGAGCTAGGCCTGTACTTCAGACCACGGACACTGTGCATGTATTGCCCCCTGGTCCCCCTCAGCTCCTAGCTCCGGGACGGGCATCTACACCTCAGGGTGAAGACTCTGACTCGGACGATGGCCCCGGGCAGCCTAAGCGGGCTCGTTATGACGGGCCCTCACATTCATCTCAATGGTCTGGATCCCAGCGGGATGAATCTATGGGTGATGAGGCGGACTTAACTGATCAGGATTCTGATCCAGGGACCGCTCTCAATCTAGATACACCAGATGGTGACGCAATAGTTAATGATCTTATATTTAACATCAATAAGATGTTGAATATTTCCCCACCAGCTCCTCCTGTAGAGGAGTCAGCTTCGCAGCACGAGAGAATCCATTTCAGATACCCTAAGCGTACATTAAGCACTTTTCTGGACCACGCTGACTTCAGAGACGCAATCCAGAAACCCCACGCTTATCCTGAAAGGCGTTTTCCTAAACGACTTAAAGATACACGCTACCCTTTTCCCTCTGAAGTGGTCAAGGGTTGGACCCAGTGTCCAAAAGTGGATCCTCCAATTTCCAGGCTTGCAGCCAGATCCTTGGTTGCTGTTGAAGATGGAGCGGCACTTAAAGATGCCACTGACAGGCAGATGGAGCTCTGGCTGAAATCCATCTATGAAGCGATTGGAGCGTCATTAGCGCCTTCTTTTGCGGCCGTATGGGCACTCCAAGCTATCACGGCCGGGCTTGCGCGAGTCGACTCAGTCACACGTGCATTTGCCCCGCAGGTAGCACCATTGACCTCGCAAATGGCGGCATTCGCGTCGTACGCGATTAATGCTGTTCTTGACGCTACAAGCCGCACGGCAGTGGCGTCAGCCAACTCAGTTGTTTTGCGTAGGGCTCTGTGGTTGAGACATTGGAAAGCAGATTCTCATTCCAAGAAGTGCTTAACCAATTTGCCTTTTTCTCGTGACCGATTGTTTGGAGAGCGTTTGGATGAAATCATCAAACACTCCAAGGGTAAGGACTCTTCCTTACCGCAACACAGACAAAACAAGCCCCAACAGAGGAGGGGTCAGTCTGGTTATCGGTCCTTTCGAGGACAGGGCAGGTCCCAATTCGCCTCGTCAAAAAAGACTCAAAAGGACCAGAGACGTTCAAATTCTTGGAGGTCTCAGTCACGCCCAAAAAGACCAGCCGGAGGAACCGTTGCCAAAACGACGTCCTCCTGACTTGCGGTCTCCGATGCCCACACCCGCGGTCGGTGGGAGGCTGTCCCACTTTGGCGACATTTGGCTAGCAAATGTCAAAGACCGTTGGGTGAGAGATATTCTATCTCACGGGTACAGGATAGAGTTCGGTTCTCGTCCGCCAACTCGTTTCTTCAGAACTTCTCCACCACCAGACCGAGCCGATGCTCTGTTGCAGGCGGTGGCCGCTCTAAAGGCGGAAGGAGTGGTGACCTCCGTCCCTCTTCAGGAACAGGGTCACGGTTTTTACTCCAATCTGTTTGTGGTCCCAAAAAAGGACGGATCGTATCGTCCCGTCCTGGATCTGAAGTTGCTCAACAGACACGTAAAAGTCAGGAGGTTCCGGATGGAATCCCTACGCTCCGTCATAGCCTCAATGTCTCAGGGAGATTTTCTAGCATCAATAGACATCAAAGATGCGTATCTCCACGTGCCGATTGCACCAGAGCATCAGCGTTTCCTACGTTTCGTCATACACGACGAGCACCTACAGTTCGTAGCGTTACCCTTCGGTCTGGCAACAGCCCCCCGGGTCTTCACCAAAGTCATGGCAGCAGTAGTAGCTGTTCTGCACTCGCAGGGTCACTCGGTCATCCCGTACCTAGACGACCTGCTTATAAAGGCATCCTCTCAAGAAGCATGCCAACACAGTCTGAAGGTGGCGCTAGACACTCTCCAGACTTTCGGGTGGATTATCAACTTTCCAAAGTCTCATCTAACCCCGACCCAATCTCTGACTTATCTTGGCATGGAGTTTCATACTCTATCAGCGATATTGAGGCTTCCACTGGACAAGCAGTGCTCGCTACGGACTGGAGTGCAATCTCTCCTTCAGAGCCAGTCGCACTCACTGAGGCGCCTCATGCATTTCCTAGGAAAGATGGTAGCAGCAATGGAGGCAGTCCCGTTCGCGCAGTTTCATCTGCGCCCTCTCCAATGGGACATTCTGCGCCAATGGGATGGGAAATCGACGTCCCTCGACAGGACTGTCTCCCTCTCTCAGACTGCCAAGGACTCTCTACGTTGGTGGCTTCTCCCCAACTCATTGTCACAGGGAAAGTCGTTCCTTCCCCCGTCCTGGGCAGTGGTCACGACAGATGCGAGCCTATCAGGGTGGGGAGCGGTGTTTCTCCACCACAGGGCTCAGGGGACGTGGACTCAGGAAGAGTCCACCTTGCAGATCAATGTTCTGGAAATCAGAGCAATCTATCTTGCCCTGCGAGCCTTCCAACAATGGCTGGAAGGCAAGCAGATTCGGATTCAGTCGGACAATTCCACGGCGGTGGCGTACATCAACCACCAAGGGGGAACACGCAGTCGCCAAGCTTTTCAAGAAGTCCAGCGGATTTTGACGTGGGTGGAAAGCAGAGCGTCCACCATATCTGCAGTTCACATCCCAGGCGTGGAAAACTGGGAAGCAGACTTTCTCAGTCGCCAGGGCATGGACGCAGGAGAATGGTCCCTTCACCCGGACGTGTTTCAACAGATCTGTTGCCGCTGGGGGTCGCCGGACGTCGATCTGATGGCGTCACGGCACAACAACAAGGTCCCAGTTTTCATGGCACGGTCTCACGATCACCGAGCGCTGGCGGCAGACGCCTTGGTTCAGGATTGGTCGCAATTCCGACTCCCCTATGTGTTCCCACCTCTAGCATTGTTACCCAGAGTTCTCCGGAAAATCAAGTCCGACTGCCAGCGAGCCATACTCGTCGCTCCAAATTGGCCAAGAAGGTCGTGGTACCCGGATCTGTGGCATCTCACGGTAGGCCAACCGTGGGCACTACCAGACCGTCCAGATCTGCTGTCTCAAGGGCCGTTTTTCCAGGTGGATCAAGGAACCAATTCTTCACACATACCGTTCTGCTGGGCTTCAGATTCCATCTGGACTGAAGGCCCATTCTACCAGAGCCGTTGGTGCGTCCTGGGCGTTGAGGCATCAGGCTACGGCTCAGCAAGTGTGCCAGGCGGCTACCTGGTCGAGTCTGCACACGTTTACCAAACACTATCAAGTGCATACCTACGCTTCGGCAGACGCCAGCCTAGGTAGACAGGTCCTTCAGGCGGCGGTGGCCCACCTGTAGGAAGAGGCTGTATGACAGCCCGTTCATGTGGTATCTTTTTACCCACCCAGGGACTGCTTTTGGACGTCCCACTGTCTGGGTCTCCCAATTAGGAGCGAAAAAGAAGGGAATTTTGTTTACTTACCGTAAATTCCTTTTCTTCTAGCTCCAATTGGGAGACCCAGCACCCGCCCTATCTGTTTTTAGGGTTTCGTTTTTTCGGGTGCACATGTTGTTCACGTTGTTTCTTAAGTTCTCCGATCTAGTTATCGGATTGAATTTGTTTTTGAAACTGTTATTGGCTTTCCTCCTTCTTGCTTTGGTACTAAAACTGAGGAATCTGTACTCCTACGGGAGGGTGTATAGCCAGAAGGGGAGGGGCCTTACACTTTTAAGTGTAGTTCTTTGTGCGGCCTCCAGAGGCAGTAGCTATACACCCACTGTCTGGGTCTCCCAATTGGAGCTAGAAGAAAAGGAATTTACGGTAAGTAAACAAAATTCCCTTCTTTACAGGGCTCTGGGTGAAGTGGGATTCTATCGGTCTCCAGGCACTGAGACCGTGCTCCATCCACAGCCCCTGGTATCTGCTGGACATGGAGCGGAGTATCTTCAGGGACATGGCCCTGCTACATGGAGGTACTCTGTGTCCCTGTGGGGACCGCGCAGACACACGGCAGCACTGCTGGGTGTGTTAGTGCGCCAGGGACAGCGGCGCTGTCCGCACTAGTGCCATCGCACACCACAGCGTTGCTGGGTGTGTTAGTGTATTGGGTGACTACTGCGCTAACCGCCGCTGCCATTTTTATTTAAGGCGCCGCTGGGATTTGTGGTGCGCCGGGGACTTCCGCGCCGGCCAGCACTGATATGCCGGCCGCGCTTATTAACTCGAGTCCCCGGCTTCTGGGCCTAGTCTCCCTTCGTTACCGCCCACAGGCCTGACAGTCAGGGTAGGGGCGTGACGCTGCATAGCACAGCAGCGCTGAGAGCTGGAGTATGTTTTGCATACTCCACCCCTCTCACTGGGTGCACTGTGAAACCGGATTCCCGCACTTTCTCAGGCACGCCCACGGCTTCCTTCTCTACAAGGACGCCGGCAGCCATTAGTGTCAGTTTCTGTACGATACAGAGACAAGTGTGGAAGACCCTGGCATTCTGTTAGTCACACAATCGCTGCAACAGGCGTTAAGCAGCACCTGTGGTGCTAACCCCACTAGTGCAGAAGTGCACTTATAGATATGCTTGTACTATATACATTGCACTGTTTGGTCGCACGTTGTATATACCCTCCTGGATTGTGCGGAGGAGTTATCAGCATATTCTCTGTGTAAAACAAAGGTGCAGAACCACATGTTTTTCTATGCAGCCGGTACAGCATGTACGGCTATACGGCCGGCAGGTTACATAGACCCCCATTATATCCAACTCAGCCGGAGTCTCTGCTAATGGCCAGAGGATGAGGACAGTGTCTGCAGTATTTACTGACAGATTTTCTGAGACTATGGCTATGATACTAGAAGCCTAGCAGTCCGGACATGTCTCTCACAACATGGGCACTGTTGAATCATTGATCCATGGCCCCCCTCAGTGTGAACAACTAACAGCTCCGGGAATGTCACACGCATCCCAGAGTCACGGCTCTGCACAGACGTCAGTCCCAGACAGCCTAAGCGGGCTCACTATGAGCGGCCCTCGGTTTCATCAGGGTCCTAGCAGAAGGAATCTCTGTGTAATGAGGCGGAAGTAGCGGCTCAGGATTCTGATCCTGAGACCGCTCTCAATCTGGATACACCTAATGGTGACGCCATAGTGAATAATCTTATAGCGTCCATCAATAGAATGTTGGTTATTTCTCACCCAGCTCCTCCAGTGGAGGAGTCAGCTTCACGTATTTTTCTGGACCACTCTGCCTTCAGAGAGGCAGTCCAGGAACACCACACTTATCCAGATATGCGCTTCTCCAAACGGCTTAGGATACACGTTATCCCTGCCCCCTGACGTGGTCAAGGACTGGACCCGGTGTCCCAAGCGGCATCCTCCAATCTCCAGGCTTGTAGCTAGATCCATAGTTGCAGTGGGAGATGGAGCTGCACTTAAAGATGCCACTGACAGACAGATGGATCTCTGGTCTAAATCCATCTATGAGACTGTCGGCGCACCGTTGGCTCCAGCATTCTCACCCTTGGGGCACTCCAAGCTATTTCAGCTTGTCTTACACAGATTGACACGGTTACACGTACATCTGTGCCGCAGGTGGCATCCTTAACCTCTCAAATGTCTGCATTTGTTTCTTACGCGATTCAGGTTGCCCTAGACTCTGCGAACCGTACGGCAGTAGCCTCCGCTGCTCCGTGTTTTTAAGCAGAGCCTGGTCTGCTCGTTAAGTGAATGGAAGGCAGATTCTGCTTCCAAAAAAGGTTGCTTAACCAGTTGCCTTTTTCTGCTGACCGACTGTTTGGTGAGCGTTTGGATGTAACCATTAAACAGTCCAGGGGTAAGGATTCATCCTTTCCTCAGCCCGGACACAACAAACCCCAACAGAGCAGGAGGCAGTCGTGGTTTCGGTCTTTTCGAGGCTCGGGCAGGTCCCATTTTTCCTCGTCCAATGTGGACTCAAAAGGATCAGAGGAGCTCAGATTCTTGGCGGGCTCAGTCACGCCCAAAAAAGAGACAGTCTGAAAACCCGCTTCCAAGGCGGCTTCCTCATGACTTGCGGCCTCCACTCTCCGCATCCTCGGTCGGTAGCAGGCTCACCCGCCTTGGCGATATTTAGCTGCCATAGGTCAATGACCGTTGGGTGTGAGACATTCTGTCTCACGGGTACAGGATAGAGCTCACTTCTCGTCCTCCAACTCGATTCTTCAGAACTTCTCCACCTCCCGGCCGAGCCGCTGCTCTTCTGCAAACAGGGTGCACTCTATAGGCAGAAAGAGTGATGACCCCCGTTCCTCTTCAGGAACAAGGTCACGGTTTTTACCCCAAATTATTTGCGGTGCCTATAAGAACGGGCCGTTCCGTCCCGTTCTGGATCTAAAACTGCTCAGCAAGCTCGTGGACACCAGGCGGTTCCGGATGGAATCCCTCCGCCATGTCATCGCCTCAATGTCCCAAGGAGATTTCCTAGCATCATTAGGCATCAAGGATGCTTATCCACACGTGCCGATTGATCCAGAGCACTAGCGTTTCTACGCTTCGTTATAGGAGACGAACACCTTCTGTTCGTAGCTCTACCTTCCGGCTAGCGACAGTCCCACTGGTCTTCGCCAAGGTCAGGGCAGCAGTAGTCACAGTCCTGCACTCTCAGGGTCACTCTGTGATCCCATATTTAGACGATCTACTTGTCAAGGCACTCTCTTAGGAAACATGCCGACACTGCCCGAACGTTGCGCTGGAGACTCTCTAGAGTTTTGGGTGGATCATCAACTTTTTGAAGTCAGATCCGACCCCGACCCTATCGCTAACATATCTAGGCATGGAGTTTCATACTCTCTCAGCGATAGTGAAGCTTCCGCTAGACAAACAGCATTCACTACGGGCTGCAATCTCTTCTTTAAGAACCAGTCGCACACATTGAGACGCCTCATGCACTTCCTACGTAAGATGGTAGCAATGGAGGCAGTTCTTTTCGCGCAGTTTCATCTGCGTCCACTACAATGTGACATTCTCCGCCAATGGGACGGGGAGTCGACCTCCCTCAACAGAGTCGTCTTTCTTTCTCAGGCGGCCAAGGAATCTCTACGGTGGTGGCTTCTTCCCACCTCATGGTCAAAAAGAAGGTCCTTCCTATCCCCATCCTGGGCGATAGTTACGACAGACGCGAGTCTATCAGGGTGGGGAGCAGTTTTTCTCCACCACAGCGCTCAGGGTACGTGGACTCAGCAAGAGTCCACCCTTCAGATCAATGTTCTTGAACACAGAGCAGTGTATCTTGCCCTACAAACCTTCCAACAGCAGCTGGACAGCAAGCAAATCCGACTTCAGTCGGACAACTCCACAGCGGTGGCATACATCAACCACCAAGGAAGAACGCGCAACCGGCAAGCCTTCCAGGAAGTCCGGCAGGTTCTGATGTGGGTGGAAGACACGGCATCCACCATATCCACAGTTCACATCCCAGGCGTGGAAAACTAGGAAGCTGACTTCCTAAGTCGCCGGGGTGTGGCCGAAAGGGTATGGTCTCTTCACCCGGACGGGTTTCGGGAGATCTGGCGCCGCTGACAGAGGCCGGACGTCGATCTAATGGCGTCACGGCACAACAACAATGTGCCAGCTTCATGGCACGGTTTCACAATCATCGAGCTCTGGCGGCAGACGCCTTAGTTCAGCATTGGTCGCAGTTCCAGCTACCTTATGTGCCACCTCTGGCATTGTTGCCCAGAGTGCTGCGCTAGATCAGAACCGACTGCGGCCGCGCCATCCTCGTCGCTACAGATTGGCCGAGGATGTTGTGGTTCCCGGTTCTGTGGTGCCTCACGGTAGGCTAACCGGGGGCACTACCAGACCAATCAGACTGGCTGTCTCAAGGGCCATTTTTCCATTTGAATTCTACGGCCCTCAACCTGATGGTGTGGCATTGAGTCCTGGAACCTAGTGTCGTCAGGATTACCTCAGGACGTGGTTGCCACCATGAGACAGGCTAGCATACCAACGTCCGCCAAGATTGACCACAGGACGTGGAAGATATTCTTATCTCGGTGCTCGGCGCAGGGTGTTTCTCCCTGGCCGGTTGCATTGTCTATGTTTCCTTCCTTCCTGCAATCTAGGTTGGAAAAAGGGTTGTCGCTCAGTTCCCTTTAGGGACAAGTCTCAGCGCTATCTGTATTTTTTCAGAAACGACTTCCTCAGGTACGCACGTTCCTACGGGGAGTTTGTCGTCTCAGCACTCCGTACAAGCGGCCGTTAGAGCCCTGGGATCTGAACAAGGTTCTAATTGCTCTCCAGATGCCGCCTTTCGAGCCTTTGAAAGAGGTCTCCCTTCCCGCTTTTCTCGGGAAGTGGCCTTCTAGTAACGGTCTCGTCTCTTAGGAGAGTTTCCGAGCTAGCAACGCTCTCATACAAATCTCCCTTCCTGGTCCTTCACCAGGACAGGGTAGTTCTGCGTCCGATTCCGGAATTTCTCCCTGAGGTGGTATCCCACTTTCATATCAATCAGGATATCACCTCACCTTCTTTGTGTCCTCGTCCAGTCCATCAAGTTCAGAAGGATTTGCATCTGTTGGTTCTGGTGAGAGCACTCAGGTTCTACTTCCCGCATGGCGCTCCTGCGCCACCCGGATGCACTCTTTGTCCTTGTCGCTGGTCGGCGTAAACAGTCGCAAGCTTCTGAATCCACCCTGGCTCGGGGGATCGAGGAACCAATTCTTGAAACCTACAGTTCTACTGGGCTTCTGGTTCTCTCAAGGCTGAAGGCCCATTCTACCAGAGCCGTGGGTGCATCCTGGGCATTACGGCACCAGGCTACGGCTCAGCAGGTGTGTCAGGCACCTACCTGATTGAGTCTGCATACTTTTACCAAGCATTTTCAGGTGCATACCTACGCTTCGGCAGACGCCAGCCTAGGTAGATAAGTCCTTCAGGCGGCGATTGCCCACCTGTAGGAAAGGGCTGTTTGACGGCCCTATCACGAGGTATTGTTTTACCCACCCAGGGACTGCTTTTGGACGTCCCAATTGTCTGGGTCTCCCAATTAGGAGCGAAAAAGAAGAAGGGAATTTTGTTTACTTACCGTAAATTCCTTTTCTTCTAGCTCCAATTGGGAGACCCAGCACCCGCCCTGTTTTCTCGGGGTTTTTCTGTTTTTTTCGGGTACACATGTTGTTCATGTGGTATGGTTCAGTTCTCCGATGTTTCCTCGGATTGAATTGGTCTTTAAACCAGTTATTGGCTTTCCTCCTTCTTGCTTTGGCACTAAAACTGGTGAGCCAGTGATCCCACTGGGGGTGTATAGCCAGAAGGGGAGGGGCCTTACACTTTTAAGTGTAATACTTTGTGTGGCCTCCGGAGGCAATAGCTATACACCCAATTGTCTGGGTCTCCCAATTGGAGCTAGAAGAAAAGGAATTTACGGTAAGTAAACAAAATTCCCTTCTTTTGTGCAGGGCTGTTGCGCAGTTATTACATTCGAGTTTATGTAGGTATCTGGCAAAGCTTCTGATTTTCATTACAATTACTCTAGAAAGTAGTAAGAGTATAAGCTTCTGTTTCTTGGCAGCTCATAGTCTGCATTGCTTAATTGTGCCCTCTTTATCCATCCAGGTTTGTTCGTACGGTTCTGCCTTTTTCTCAGGAAATTCAGCGTGACAAGCAACCGAACGCCCAACCACAGTATCTGTATGGCTCCAAAGTAAGTAGGTCCTCCGTGTGTACACGATAGATGTCATATTCTTGGTTTGGAGGAGTCTACAATTTTTGTCACCACTTGCAGTATAGCTTTGTCTAAAGTGACTACACTAAAATAGATTTCACGTCTTATTCCTACTTCATAACTGTTCTGGCATTCCTAATATTTAACAGTCCAGAAATTGGCTAAACCACAGTAATCACATTATCGATTTTGAGCGATTTGGGCATCTGTGTTTTAAAGCTTTAAATAAAAAGTGAACGAAACCAAACTTGTTCTGTTTTTACAAACCTGTCTCCCTATGGCACTATTCATGTTATCTTTATAGTTTGTGAAGGCATAGACATTAGAATACTATGTCTCTCTGGAATACCCCTTTAACCCCATCATGCGGCATATTGTACTGCAGAAGTCGGGGTGGAAACATTCATTGGACTCAGTAGTCCAATTCATGCATACAATTGGTAGCCTCCTCGAACTGCTGATTGTGTAAGGTTAACCTTGTAGAAACCACCGGCAATAGCAAACACAACTGGTTAAACATATAGGGGAGACACTTTGATACCCTACAGCACACGGACACTCCACTTTCCACGAAGCGCTTGAAGCATTCTTTTGGATTATCGTGGGGACAGTTTTCTAGTCCCCTAAAAAAAAAAGTGACACTTTTAAAAACTAAAATGAAAGCTTTGTGAGGTTCCCCATACCAAACAAAAAAAAAAGTAAAAAAAAAAAAGCCAAAAACAAAAAAATAAAACCACACACTTGGTATCGTCAGGAAATGTCCAAACTTTTAAACTGTTGCATTATTTGTCCCATGTGGTAAATGCCCTAAAAACCGGTGTCAATAGGCATGGAGTATTGTCTGGGACAAGCACCAAAGTTAGTTCTACTACTTTTCGGAAAATCTTCCAGATTCTGGCATTCTGCTTCCTGCTCTCTATAAAGTTTCTAATTATTATTTAGTTGGTTTTTTTGGCAATTATTCAGACATACTGTAAAATCATTTGTCTCCAGTTTGATCTTTTTATTTACAGAAATACACTCCATAAAAACATTGAGAGAGATGGGATTACTTGTGGGTCTGTGATGTGATATTTACCTTATGGGTGCTTTACACGCTGCGACATCGCTAGTGATCTCATTAGCGATGTGACACGCCAGATCGCAGATAAGATTTGCCGAGATCGCACATAGGTCATTTTTGTAGCGCCGATCGCATGTGCGTTCTCGGTAAATCGTATGTGCGATCTGGCGTGTTACATCGCTAACGAGATCGCTAGCGATGTCGCAGCGTGTAAAGCACCTTTTAAGATTTGCTTATCCTAGGTTCAGTTGTATTCAAAATATTAATGGGGCTGACTAAGATATGACAGCAATAGTGGGTGCTTTTCTTTCCTCCTACAAAACCTTAATCCTCTGTCATTGGTTTGATGTACAGAAATGCCCTGGTCTGTAATCATTCCTAGTGTATTGCTAAAAATGTGCCTACATGTTCAATGTTTAATTCTGTCAATCAACAATTTGTAGTTCAATTTGGCTGGCGACTACAGAGTAAAGGTTCTTATGAAACATTATATACAGTATTTGTATGCTGGATTAAGCAGAGATTATTAAAAAAAAATCTTTAATCTGTTAGTTCTAAACTTAACACAAGCGCATTCACCAATGCAAGAGTGGGGAGGAATGCTTCAGATACTACATCGGGCACCAAATATTCCTCACCATACACGAGTGTTGGTTTATGGGGTAAGGCCATTTCCAATGGCAAGTAAGATGTATACCTTTCATTGCACATGACTTAACGGTATTTATAACCAGTTACAAGAAAGTGTCATGTACTGTGGCTGCTTTGTAGCAATTTATTTTCTTTATCTAAACATTTACCATATTGATGTTTCTCCTATTATTTTTTTTTTTTTTTTTCTTCAAATTTCTTGTTACTTTTGATTATTTCTAATCTCTAGCATGTTGGATTCGCATAATATTTAATCAATGTAAACCGTATCGTCCTTAACAGTGATACTCTGTCACCATTGTTATCTAGGGAAACACGCAGTAAATAAAAAAGAAATACGTACAAATTTAAAGGATGATAAATCAAAGAGGAAAAACCACTGTCCAACATCAGATTCTTGTCTTTAACAAGCAAAAATCACATAAATGCAAGATCACAACTTCACATCCAAGCTAAATTAAAATCCTAAGCAAATGCGTTTGTCAACTGACCTTAGTCATTTTATGGATATTTTCATAGATATACAATGATCAAGGTCGTTTGACCGAAACGCGCTCGCTTAGGATCTTAATTTGCCTTGGATGTGAAGATGCGACTTCTTTGAATTTTGCTTAATAAAGACAAGGGTTTTTTAACAGAAGAATCTGATGCTGTTCAATCTTTTTTTTTTTTTTTTCCCTCCTCCTGCTTTTTTTTTGCCTCTCATTGAGGGTGCACTGACTTACACTTTGTCCAAAAATAAATCAGAGTTGCAAGAGTCAGACAGAAAAATATATGTTCCAGTTGGTAACTTTTTTAATAGTGTCAGCTGGGTGATGAAGAGCGGAAATTTTCACTTTTAGGGTACACTCACACGAGCGTGCAAAACGGACGAGTGCAATGCGAGAAAATCTCTCATTGCACTCGGACCAATGTTAGTCAGTGATGAAGAGCAGCTGGTCAGCTTTTTTTCTAATCCAGATTCTGGATGCGAGAAAAGTCGCAACATGCTGCGATTTTGATCCAGAATACATTCGAGACTCGCCAATACAAGTCAATGGGTGTGAGGAAAAAACGGATTGCACACGAATGACAAGTGAGAAAAAAATTGTCCTACTCTCCCAAACGAGAATGGAACTGTTTTTTCATAAGTTCGTGTGAGTCCAGCCTTAAAATCGTTTTCTCACCTAAAACATTACCTGTCCATTAGATGCTATGAAGTTACAACTTCTTGGATCCCATGTATATACAGAGTGGAGGACGCCCACCACAAGTCACAACTAGGAGTTTGAATGGAGCTGCAGTCGAGCATGGGTCCTGTTGGACCTCATTGGAATAGACAAGTTAAGCACTTGACTGAATTAAAGCACTTGCATTAATTCCTCTTTATTTTCAAGATATCTATTTGCTGTCCGTGAATTGACCACTCTTCAGATTCCCAGACTGCAGTCCTATACATATCTATCCCTAATCATACATGAGAAATAGATACAACTGTGTCTGGTCTAGGCAATTCTCTGTAAGCTAAATGGCTCAATTGTAGCAAAATAACCTTGAAACCAGCAGTTGCTGTTGGTTAGCCTGGATGAAATAGTTTTTTTAGAAGGGGTCTGGCTTGGCTATGAAAATAAGACAGCCAGCCCCCTTCATTACATTACTGAAACAAGGACAAGTAAGCTCCTTGCCTAAAATCAGGACATTGATGCATATTTCACACTTAGTATTACTAAATTCTATTAATTTTCATTTTCAAAAAAATCTAAGCAACTTTGCGTTGCCTTAAAGGGGTTTTCCCACGAACAAAGTACATGTTAATCAATATATTTTGGAATAAAAATAAGTTCCGCCATTGGCTGTGGTAAAAATAATGTTCCTGTGGTGGGGAAATAAGCTTAGAAATGCGCCTGCTATGTACGGTGTAATTGCCGTGTCTAACCGTGTAGGAACATGATGTGAACAGACAACATCTCTTGTTCCGGAATGGTAGGAAAAGGGAGTATACAGATATCACAGCTGCTACTTTTTGTGAGGTAAAACATTTCTCTGCCGAAAGGCAATGTTTTACCTCACAGAAAGCAGCAGCTACGATCCTATGCTGTCTTATTCATATACTCTTTTACTTCTGCCCCGCCTCAGGAGCTGTGGTATAATCAGACAGTGTCTCTGTACAGTCAGACACAGCCATTACACAGTACACAGCAGGGACACCTATCTAAAATTATCTCAGCACAGGAACATTTTTTTAACATATCCAATTGTGGATTTTATTTTTATTCCAAGATTTATTGATTAAAATGTACTTTGTTCATGGCACAGCTCCTTTTAAACCTTATGTACTAATAAATAGAAAGCCCTTTAAACTATTAAGAAGTCTAAAATGTTTAACAACCTTTTACAGATGTAATGATGCTCTTGATGATGAAGCCATCTTTATTGGACTAATTGGCTGGCTTATACTTTCTGCAGTATCGGGATGTTGGCCCCAATATTCCAGGATGTATGATCTCCAATTTTTGATCTCACTGACGTCCTTATTGTAGTATGATTATATATATCTATATATATATATATACATAATCTCTCGCTCTACATATATATATATATATATCCACATATATATATATATATATATATATATATATATATATATATATATCAGTGTAAAGTTCACAGTAAAAAAAATACCGAAGATGTGTCAGAACGTCATCTGTTGCTTCTGCTCATATGTATACCAGCATGCACTTAATCCATTGTATTGATCATGGTGGCACAAAGAGATCAGTTCACCTCAGTCGGTTGTATAGCTACTTCCTCATGGTCATTATGAGTAAGGCTGTTGGTTTCCTCAACAGTTAATGGATCTTTGGTCGTAGGGGCCACATGGCTCCCATCTGTGCTTGCCTCTTCTCTCTTTTCCTCTTTCACAGGTAGCAGGCTTGGCTTTTCATCATTCTCGTCTGGCTTCTCATCTTTTGCCCATGCTTGCCTCTTGTCCATGTCATTGCTTTCTACATTCTGTGCTCTTGCACGTTCTTGACGTTTACGCCACCATATATGCAGGCACCCATAGAGAAGGATGCAGGCTATTATAAGGAGTATGATGCTGCTAGTGAGCCAGATGCCTAAAGCGAGATCCTTTTTCTTACTGTTGACTGATGACGGATCTTGTGCTAAAGTATGGAAGATCTTACATTGGTCACTGGAGGGGTTGGCCGACTGACAGGTTACACACAGAATATAAGTTGTCAGAGGGGTGAGGTTTTCCACAACATACAATGTCCGGCTGCCGGGAATCCTCTCTTGCATTTGAAAGTGTTCTCGGGAGTATCCGGACATCATTGTGTTCCAGTTAGACTGGTACATGATACTGTAGAAGCTGTCCACACAGCTGGGAATTGTTGGCCAGATCACCATGGCTGTATTGGCAGTGACATTCTGGACAGAGATCACCATCGTAATGTCCTAGGTTCCTTCAGATGAGCACAATAATGAGATGCCAGCCAAAATCTAAAAAAAAAAAATAGTAATTAAATTGTAAATATTTATCTGGTATTAAACCATCTGCTTCAAAATAATACTTAGATGTCTAAGGCTATGTTCACACAGTGTGTTTTTACTGCATTCCTTTTGCTGCGCTTTTAATGCAAATTTAGGCTATGTGCCCACGATGCTTTTTTTGTGCTTCTTTTCTGCACACAAAAAAGCATGGTTTGTCAGGAAAAAAAACAGCTGAAAAAAAGTTCATTTTTTTATTGCGTTTGCATGTTTTTTCCTGCTTCATTTTGTGCCATTTATTTATTTATTTATTTATTTTATTTATTTATTTGTTTGTTTTCAAGTCCTGGTGATCACGGGGGTTTAAGGCCCCGTCACACTAAGCAACATCGCTAGCAACATCGCTGCTAACGAACAACTTTTGTGACGTTGCTAGCGATGTTGCTGTGTGTGACATCCAGCAACAACCTGGCCCCTGCTGTGAGGTCGTTGGTTGTTGCTGAATGTCCTGGGCCATTTTTTAGTTTTTGCTGTCCCGCTGTGAAGCACACATCGCTGTGTGTGACAGCGAGACAGCAACAACTAAATGTGCAGGCAGCAGGAGCCGGCTTCTGCGGAGGCTGGTAACCAATGTAAACATCGGGTAACCAAGAAGCCCTGTCCTTGGTTACCCGATATTTACCTTCGTTACCAGCGTCCGCTGCTCTCACTGTCAGTGCCGGCTCCTGCTCTGTGCACATGTAGCTGCAGCACACATCGGGTTAATTAACCCGATGTGTGCTGTAACTAGGAGAGCAAGGAGCCAGCACTAAGCATTGTGCGCTGCTCCCTGCTCTGTGCACATTTAGCTGCAGCACACATCGGGTAATTAACCCCATGTGTGCTGTAACTAGGAGAGCAGGGAGCCAGCGCTAAGCAGTGTGCGCTGCTCCCTGCTCTGTGCACATGTAGCTACAGCACACATCGGGAAATTAACCCGATGTGTGCTGTAGCTAGGAGAGCAGGGAGCCAGCGCTAAGCATTGTGCGCTGCTCCCTGCTCTGTGCACATGTAACTGCAGCACACATCCTGTAATTAACCCAATGTGTGCTGTAACTAGGAGAGCAGGGAGCCAGCGCTCAGTGTTCGCTGCTCCCTGCTCTCTGCACGTGTAGCTCCGTGCGGTGGTAACCAAGGTAAATATCGGGTTGGTTACCCGATATTTACCTTAGTTACCAAGCGCAGCATCTTCCACGCCGCGCTGGGGGCTTGTCACTGGTTGCTGGTGAGCTCACCAGCAACTTGTGTAGCGACGCTCCAGCGATCCCTGCCAGGTCAGGTTGCTGGTGGGATCGCTGGAGCGTCGCAGTGTGACACCTCACCAGCAACCTCCTAGCAACTTACCAGCGATCCCTATCGTTGTTGGGATCGCTGGTAAGTTGCTTAGTGTGACTGGACCTTTAGGTCTTATACCCCCGCAATCGCCACCGGGTCTCCTGCTGATGCTACAGCCGGGACCTGACTTACTGCCCGGATCGGCGCCTGTGCCACTTCTGGCAGTTTAATTCCCTGAATGTTGCAATCAGTGCCATCGCAACATTCAGAAGGCAGGGAGAGGAATCGCTTGCCTCTCCCTGGTAATCAGGATCCCTGTAATGCCATTCACTGGGACCCGATTGCTGCCGTAGTAAGCTTGGGTCATCACTATGACGACTCTGGGTTACTGAATTACGGAGAGCCTCAAGAGCCTCACATACCACGCTGTATGCACGGTGAGTGAAGCAAAGTGCTGCGCTATAATCCCCTGTAGTGATAAAGCTCTGCAGGGAAGTATAGAAAAGCAGAAAAAGAACGCTGAAACAATTCACATTCTGCTGCTTTATTCAGCAACAAAATCTGCAAGGAAAAAAGCAGCGTGTGCACAGCAAGTCAGGATTCCCATAGACTGTGCTGGGATAATTTTTTTTTTTTTTTTTTTTTTAAATAAGCAATGAAAAAAAACCCGCAAAAAACGCCACGTGGGCACATAGCCTAATAGCTGCTTTTTATATTACCAGCAGAAGCTATGAGATTTCCTAAATCTCGTGCATACACTTTTTTTTTTTTTTTCGATCGAATTGGAAAACTTCTATTTTTTATTTTTTTTTTTTAAGTCTGCAGCATATCAATACTTTTAGCGTTTTTACAGTGTTTTTTTTCACCCATGGAAATGAGTAAGTACAATACCGCTATCTTTGGCAGCGTTTTTGGTGAATAAAAGGTACAGCAAGATGTAAAATCTGTTTATTTGTGCTCAAGTATAAACCATAACGTCTTGATCTCCTCGCATGAGCATTGATGTTCCACGTGTAAGTATTTTTATTGTAAAATAATTTGCACTTAAAAGCCAAACTTTTGGGATCCTGAAAAACACAGCAAAAAATTGCCGCAAAGCCTGCATTTTGATTGCAACCTTTTTTTTTTTTTTTTTTTTCCTTTTAATACTACCAAGAGGTCAGGTTTTGGCTAGAGAAAAAAAATCACAAAAAAACAACCTGTGAACATAGCCTGAAACGATGTGCAGCCAAGTTTTGAGGCTTTCAAAAACGACAAGTTTTCAAGTGAATAGGAAAGGATTCTTTACAGTTAGTCAGACTGTGAAATGCCCTACTACAAGAGGTCGTAATGGTTGACATTATAACAGCCTTTAAAAAATGAAGGATGATTTCCTCAGTACACACTATATTCTCGGTTAGAGATGATTTAGTGACAAAATGTAGAACTGGTGGTGGAAGGTTCAACTAGATGGACCTAGGTCTTTTTTTCAAACTATGTAAGTATGTAACAAACATAGTTGTTTGAATGCTAATGGATTTTCAAAATATTAAAAATTAGTAACACTTTCTGCGGTTGAGTGTTTAGAACAGAAGTATATTAAAAATGACATAACACACAATTGTTTTATTACACTGCTGTTACTCTGCACAGATATAAACTGTAACCAGGCTCTGTACATTCCCTTTATAGCTGGATCCTAGCTGCACTGATATGTAGGTTTTTAACCCAGATAGAGACATTTGAGTTGGGGTTCCGGTATATTGAGATATGCCTTGTCGCTGGTTTCCAGACTCGCATGCATTGGCCAACACATTAACTAAATATCTTTTTTTTTTTTCTTTCTTCAAATAATCCCTTAGCAGTAATGCAATGCCAGAGTTCCCTTATTCATTGTTAGCATTTTAGAGTGCAGCTGTTTGTGTTTTGTAGATATAAACTTGACTCTAAGTTCCCACAAACCCCAGTTAAGAGCTCACTCAATGTCAGTTTTTCCGCTTAGGAGTGCTATGGGAGTTTTTTTGCGGATCGCATTTATAACAGTGATTGTTTACGGGGCTGTTCGCTTATCTTTGATTTTTTTTCACAGACTGAGCGATCCATGCAAAATTCTGGAGATCTGTACAATATTGATTAGTGATGGATCAAACTCTGTGATATAAGTCTATGGGTCTGTGAAAAAATTGTCCAGCACTCAATGTCGTCCGTCTGCTATCTGTGTTTTACAGACTTTTAGATGTTTGGGTTTTTTTTTATTTTCATATATGAGAAAAACTGATGAAAATGGGATCAAGTGAAACTCTGATGTAACTAGTGACAATCACTGATGATGGAAAAAATGCACACTGAATGAGTAATTATGGTTAATTAAATCTAAACATGCCATTCTTGACCTCTCACTGCCGGACATGTTCCTGGATATATGAAATTTACCTGACCGACTTTAATTGCGCATCTATAATTTGAAAACTGCAAAATTAAATAAGTTCTCTCATCATTAAGAAAATAATTAAGGATTATGTAATACTTTTTACTCTGAAAACAGTCATCAGTATCCAATCACCAGAAGTACACCCCTTTGACAAGAGCCAGATTTTCAGTTCCCATGTATATTGTATATACTGGCTATCTTCTTTGATGAGTCCCATAAATGACCACTTTATAATGCAATCTTTGGTGGCTGTCCGGAGAGATTTTACAGTATGTTACTTGACATTTTAGAATTAGTCTCTGATTTCTTTTATTATTAATATCAATGCAGGATACGCAAGCAATGGGTATTATTAGAAAGCTTTTCCTTTTGTGTTTCTGTTGTGCTAATGTCCTTTCACACATCACTTTACAGTATTCTTTGACCTGAAATTCAGCTGTAAATGGTTATCTTGCGATTGACGAGCTGCCTCTTATTTCAGCATTGTATAAATAGATCCATTATACCTAATACACTACTTGAGATTCATTAATCTACACTAAGTATTCTCTCTAGAGCCCACATGCTGATGGCAGAGACAAAGTTCTGTTCCGACAGCTGCAATAAAGGATGAGCCGTGGGGCTTTATGGCAGCGTTACTTACAGATTTAGCTCTATATTATTATTTTTGTTGTTATTATTATATTATCATTTATTCAATGGTACATGTGAAAAGGAGTATATAAAATAAAACCAGTACAATAATAATTAACAATTCAGGGCACAGGAGGAGAGAGGGCCCTGCCTGGAGGACTCCTGCTATAGGGGACAATGTGCAGAATAACCATTGGGAACATGAGGCTTTGGTGGTATTCAGATCTCAAAACCTGATATTGGTTTATTACATCTACTGTTCTGGAGGATGTATGCTATTAATACACCCAGACATTGTTATTATCATCTGCTCATACGATTTACAGAGGAGACTCGTTATTACTGCATTAGGAGACCTATTTTTTCCATCCACGTGATGTCTCCAATACAAGAGTCTAAATGATCTGTGCTCTCCGCACACAATGAGGTCATTTCATCAGTAGGGTAAACTCATTATGCACAATAGACAGGTCTTAATTTCTTAAATAAGAGCTCCGCATATTAAATCCAATGAGTGACTCCTATATATGAGCAAAAAAAAATTACCATTGGGAACATATCCCTTTTTCTGAGATACAGAATCGTTCTTTAATTGTGGTGGTCCAAGTTATAAAGTAATTGCCTACCTGGAACGCGCTGGCAGAAGTGTACTTGTCTTGTGCAGGATGAATGTGATCTCACTGCTCGCGGTGATAAATTTGATGTGACTTGCACCTGTGGCTGATCAGTTCCCGCATTCCTCAGTCTGCCAGCTCCCTGTGCCCGTCACTTGTGTTCCCGTCCTCCAGGGACACTGGTGAAACGATTCCTTTGTCTCTGCTGCATGAATTCACATGTGAGCGCATATTCCCCGAGTGCTCTGTTGCCTTGGTTTTTAAAAGACATAAAAAGATTATTTCTTTTTTTTCCTTTCAACCCTCCCCCCTCTTCAGCTCGTCTCTCACTCGCCTTATGTCCTCTCTTCTCCTTTAGGGAGAGCGCAGAACTCTAGAACTGCCCCCTTCTCTTTGAGATCATCACCACTGGATCTAGCTGTCATTAGGATAGGACAGATTTTCTTTTCAAGGCAATCAACTACTCCAGGCTCTGCCAACTGATTATGAGCCGCATATAACTTTATACATTTCCTGAAATCCTTTATTGCTATTGGCCTATTTATATTCCTCAGACGCTCATGGATCACTTCTATCTCTTTTCTATGGTATTCAACCGTTCAATATTTAGGAAGAGGGGATATTAAATTATGAGACTGATGTGTGCTGTGCACAGCACTGCAGAACATGGTGGTGACTGGCCGACGTGTACTGATCTGTCCACCCACAGGGATGATTCTCTACTTTCATTATTTATATTCCTCAGATGCACATGGATGATTTCTATCTCTTTTCTATGGCATCCAAGTGTGCAACAGTTAGGAAGCTGGGGATATTAAATTATGAGACTGATGTGGGCTGTGCACAGCACTGCAGAACATGGTGGTGACTGGTTGACGTTACCTAGCTGTCCAGCCACAGAGCATATTCTCTACTTTCCTGTTTTCTTATTATGTTAAACATAAATTTAAACATTTATTTTAAAAATGAATTTAACGATCTTGCGCTAAAGGGAAAAAAAATCCTCCTAAATCCTTATGGTCCTCCCAAATCACACTACCATGACCATTGAGGCCAGTGGTTAGCTGCAGTGGTGCTACAGTACACGCGACCAAAGACTGGCTCAGGAGTATTGGATGGCAGGGCACAGGCATCGAGTACATTTCAGAGAAGTTGGAATAGAATATATATTATTTCATGCAGTTATCCAGAATTGGCATTTATTGAGGAATTTTGTTAACCCCTTAACGACCGCCAATACGCCTTTTAATGGCGGTAATTAAGGGTGGTACTTCTGATCCGCCGCTTTTTAACGGTGGTCGGAAAAAAGGGTATAGCGCCCCCCAGAGTCAGAAAATCTCCGGGATTTCAGCTCAGACCCTGGAGATCATGATCAGGGTCGGTTTTTCTGATCCCCATTCATGTGATCGCCGTTCAAACAGTGTAACAACGACGACGTTTAAGTTAATGTCGCGCCGGTAAAAAAATGATTCTTCTTCCATCTGGCATGATCAAACATGTGAGATGGGAGATGAAAGTCCTCCCCGATCCCCGGTGTGGCCAAAATCTCTGCACCCCTCCGGTCTCCGTCCCCCTTCCCATGATCTAAAATGGCCGCCGCCGCATTGATCTTTCTCTTTTGATTTCTGTGCCATCTGACATGTCAGATGGCACAGAAAGGTCCTCCCAGGTCACCCCCTGTCAGGCTGTCACCCCGGTCTCCGCCGTTCACTCTCGTTACCTCCTGCAGCTTCGGTCCCCCGCGCCCCTCCTTCTCCTTGTCTTCAGAGAAATGCTGGCCGCATGCGCAGAGCGCCTGTCAGCCGGCTCTCTGCAGGTTCACACTGCTGTACTGTGGACCCGGGAAGCATGCTGGGGAGTGTGAGTGCAGTATCGCTGCACTCACACTCCTCACATAGAGTGCCTGCACTTCCAGAAAATGGTGGATATGTTCCCTGAGCGTTTCCCTATATCCTGGAATATAGAGTCGTCGTGGGACCTCCAAAATGGATTACGGCGGACCAGATTTTTTTCTTCTTCTTTCAATAAATTGGTGAAAGAGGGAATGTGTTGGAGTGTTTTTTTTTTTTTTCCAAATAAAAATTATTTTTTTTTTTTTTTTTTATTGACTGGGTTTTGATGTCGGGTATCTGATAGACGCCGTGACATCACTAACCGCAGTGCTTTATGCCAGGTGACATTACACATCTGGTATCAACCCCATATATTACCCCGTTTGCCACCGCACCAGGGCAACGGGATGAGCTGGAGTGAAGCGCCAGGATTAGCACATCTAATGGATGCGCTACTTCTGGGGCGGCTGCGGCCTACTATTTGTAGGCTGGGAAGGGCCAATAACTATGGACCTTCCCACCCTGAGAATACCAGACCACAGCTGTCCGCTTTACCTTAGCTGGTGATCCAATTTGAGGGGAACCCCATGTTTTTTTTTTTTATTTATTAAATCAGCAGCCAAGGTGAAGCTGCGAGCTGTGGTTTGCAGGCTGCAGCCGTCTGCTTTACCCGAGCTAGGTATCAAAAATGGGGGGACCCCACGTTTTTTTGTCTAAATATAAGTCTAGGCACTAGTGTTGAGCGGACCCGAACTGTAAAAGTCCGGATCCGCGCGGTTTCAGCGTCCGATCCGGGTCCAACTTGGACCCGGGAATCCGGCTGCACGATCCGGGTCTCTTTCTCTCTTCTCTTCTCTTTCTCTCTTCTCTTCTTTCTCTCTTCTCTTCTTTCTCTCTTCTCTTCTTTCTCTCTTCTCTTCTTTCTCTCTTCTCTTCTTTCTCTCTTCTCTTCTTTCTCTCTTCTCTTCTTTCTCTCTTCTCTTCTTTCTCTCTTCTCTTCTTTCTCTCTTCTCTCTCTTTCTCTCTTTCTCTTTCTTTCTCTCTTTCTCTCTCTTTCTCTCTCTTTCTCTCTTCCCGGATCCGCTCCCCATTGACTTACATTGGGCCGAATTCCGGATCGGATCCGGACTTCTGTGACAACCCGCGACGGATCCGCCTGACCGATTATTAGCAATCCGCTCAACTCTACTAGACACCCTTTAGTGACACATGAAAGTCACTAAAGGGTGCTAGCTTAGAATATGTAGGGGGGTGGGCCTATATATATGTTTGACATCTGTCTGTCCATCCAGCCGACCTAAAAGGCTGCGTGCCCGCAGTTAGGGTTTCAATCGTTCTGGACGCTGAGTTTTCACTGCGTCCATAAAGCTGCATTAAAACCCTTGAGGGGTCTAGTTTCCAAATTGGGGTCACTTGTGGGAGGGTTTCTGCTGTATAGGTACCCTGGGGGCCCTGAAAATTTAACATGGTGCTCGCAATCTATTTCAGCTTTACCAAAATTCAAATGGTGCTCCGTCCATTCCAAGCCCTCCTGTTTGTCCAAACAGAGGCTTTTGTTCACATGTGGGGTATCCCTGCGCTCATAAGAAATTGAATAACAAACTGTGGGGTCCACTTTTTGATGTTTCCTCTTTAAAAAAGGATAAATGTGATGCTAAAGCAAGATTTTTGTGAAAAAAATGAAAATTTTCGGTATGACGACCTAAGGTTATCTTAATCTGTGAAGTACCTGTGGGTTTAAAATGCTCACTATACCACTGGATAAAATCCCTGAGGGGTCTAGTTTCCAGAATGGGGTCACTTGTGGGGGGGAGCTCCACTGTTTAGGCACCTCAGGATTTCTCCAAACGCGACATGGCGCCCACTAATGATTCTAGCCAATTTTGCAGTCTAATGGCGCTCCTTCCCATCTGAGCCCTGCCGTGCACCCAAACATTTGATTTCCAGCACATATGAGGTACTGGCATACTCAGGAGAAATTGCACAATACATTTTTGCTGAATTTTTTCCTGATACCCTTGTAAAAAAAAAAAAAAAAGCTGAAGTAACAATTTTGTGGTAAAAATGTATATTTTTTTTTTATTTTCACAGCTCAACGTTATAAAATTCTGTGAAGCCATTGGGGGTTCAAAGTTCTCACCAAATACCTAGATAAATTCCTTGAGGGGTCTAGTTTCCAAAATGTGGTCACTTGTGGAAGGTTTTTGCTGTTTAGGTACCACAGGGGCCCTACAAATTCAACATGGTTCCCGCAACCTTTTTTGCCAAATTTGCTCTCCAAAATTCAAATATTGCTCCTTCTGTTCTGAGCGCTCCCATTTGTCCAAACAGAGGTTTCTGACCACATGTGGAGTATCGGCACGCTCACAAGAAATTGGGTAACAAATTTTGAGTTCCATTTTGTTGTTACTTCTTCAAAAAGTGTATAAATTGGTAAAATATATATATATATATTTATATTTTTTATATATATATATATATATATATATAGATATAGATATATATATATAGATATATATCTATATATATATATATATATATATATATATATATATATATATATATATATATATATATATATATATATATATATATATATATATATATATATATATATATATATATATATATATATATATATTTTTTTTTTTTCATTCCACATTGCTTTTGTTCTGGTGAGGCAAATGAAGGGTTAATAAACTTCCTGAATGTGGTTTTGAGTACTTTGAGGGGTTCAGATTTTAGAATGGTGTCACTTTTGGGTATTTTCTGTCACCTAGGCCTCTCAAAGTCACTTCAAATGTGATGTGGTCCCTAAAAAAATGTTTTTGTAAATTTTGTTGAAAAAGTGGGAAATTGCTGATGAACTTCCTAACCCCAAAAAAATTTGTTTCAGAAATTGCGCTAATGTAAAGTAGAGATGTGGGAAATGTTATTTATTAACTATTTTGTATGACATAACTCTCTCGTTTAAGGGCATAAAAATTAAAAGTTTGAAAATTGCAAAGTTTTCATCAAATTTCTGATTTTTTTCACAAATAAAAGCAAAAAATATTGTTCTAAATTTATAACTATCATGAAGTACAATATGTCACGAAAAAACTATTTCAGAATCACCGGGATCCGTTGAAACATTCCAGAGTTATAACCTCATAAAGGGACGCTGGTCAGAATTGCAAAAAATGGCCTGGGCATGAAGTACAAAACTGGCTTCGTCCTTAAGGGGTTAATATTTAATACTTAATATTTGATATCCTCAGATTTTCTTTATTAAAGGAACTTATCATATTTTTACGTAAGAAAGTAGCTGTATATGCACTGCCATTTGTCGCTGAATAAATATTCCTTTTTTGTAGACATTTAATGTGCCAGTCATGAGAAATCGAGTTTTTAAAGCAGTATGCAAATCAGGTTAAAAGTGCAACGGGGGCGTGTCAGTGCAACAGGGGCGTGTCAGTGCACTTCGATTTGTTTTTTAAGCTGGTGTCACACTAAACGACAGCGACAACGACGTCGCTGTTACGTCACCATTTTCGGTGACGTAACAGCGACCTTGTAAGTCGCTGTTATGATCGCTGCTTAGCTGTCAAACACAGCAGAAGCAGCGATCATAACGTCGCTGTGCTACATGTTCAGAGAGCAGGGAGCCGCGCTTAGCGCTGGCTCCTTGCTCTCCTGCAGCACACATCGGGTTAATTAACCCGATGTGTGCTGCAGCTACATGTCACAGTGCAGAGAGCAGGGAGCCGCGCGCACTGCTTAGCGCTGGCTCCTTGCTCTCCTTGCTACAGTATGCATCGGGTTAATTACCCGATGCATACTGCAGCCACATGTCACAGTGCAGGAGCCGGCGCTGGCAGCAAGAGCGGAGGCTGGTAACCAGCGTAAACATCGGGTAACTAGGGAAAGGTCTTCCCTTGGTTACCCGATGTTTACGCTGGTTACAGCTTACCGCAGCTGCCAGTGCCGGCTCCTGATCGCTTCATTTCGTCGCTCTCTCGCTGTCACACACAGCGATGTGTGTGTCACAGCGGGAGAGTGACGACCAAAAAATGAAGCTGGACATTCAGCAACGACCGGCGACCTCACAGCAGGGGCCAGGTCGTTGCTGGATGTCACACACAGCGACAGCGACGGGACGTCGCTGCAACGTCACAGAAAATGGTGACGTAGCAGCGACGTCGTTGTCGTCGTCGTTATGTGTGACACCAGCTTTACTGACTGACATCCATCAATTCAATTTCTTATCTTTAAATTAATGAGCTGGGTTATTTTTGGATACGTGCCAATGCAGTTGATGGATACAGGGAGGAGAGAGAAGTGAAAGGAAGAAAAAAAGCTTTTTAAAAAGGTTCTAATATTGACGACCTATCCTTGGCGTCCGTATCAGATGGGTGGGAGTCCAATATCCAGCACCACTCATGATCAGCGGTTATTAGCTCCAATACTGGCGGGATGTAGACATTGAAGCTGAACAGCACTGTTCCGTTGAATGTGTAGCAGCCGCTGCCAAGATCTGCAAAGTCTCTTTTCAATAACGCGCTTTGTAGTGAAATATTGTGCAAAGTTTTTCATATATTTTCACACTTTTTAAGGTTGTGGAATTGAATCTTAGCCTGTAAGTAGGACACTACCTAATACTTTATTACTGTGGTGTACAGAGATGACAAATGTAGGTCCTGCCTGTAAAAAACATTGCTATAGATGAGATTGTTCTAATTACTGTGAAGGTAATACTTTTATATAGCATATTCTACAGCACTTTACAGTTGAGGGGACATGTACAGTCAATACAGTCCAAAGTAACACACAGTTCAATAGTTAAAGGAGGAGTGAGGGCCCTGCTCACAAGCCACAATCTATAAAAATAAAATACTCCTCCTCCACCTGTGTCAGCACCTACCTAGTCCTCCTCTCCTATTGATAGGGCTTATTAGATCTACTGGCCCAGTGACCTCATTTACGTAGATGCTTTATAATTGCTGATTACACAACTCCATTTCTACCTTTTTTAGTTTTTTATATATATATGTTTGTACTAAAGTGCTCATAATGTAATACACATATGGCATAAAGCACACTTCTGGCTTGGCCATGCAAGTAACCTGAAACTTGAATCCAAAAAGTTGATAACATTTTAGAACTTGGTATAAAAATAAAATTTTATTGAATTATAGTTTAAAAACACCTGTATCCATGTTCTGCGGTCATAAGCAGCGATTACACATTTTGGGTGTGACCATCCTTAATGTTAAGGGTGAACTTACCCGAAACGCATGTGATCTTCTCATTATCGTGGCGGATGGCTACATGTGCTGGAATTGTATTAACTTTTGGGGTGATTACCACTACTCCATGGTACAAGAGTTTCATTGGATCTAATACTGGCATCTATTACTCCAGACCATCCAGTATGTAAGCTGTTAAACTGGTTGGCTGTACATCCCCTGCTTTGTTTGTTTATTTATCCTGGGACTTACACCGTGTGCAGAATTATTAGGCAAGTTTGTATTTTAGAGGATTTTTTTCATTATTGAGCAACAACTATGTTCTCAATCAACCCAAAAGACTCAAACATCAAAGCTTAATATTTTTGGACGTTGAGTTGTTTTTTTTTTAGATTTCGCTATCTTAGGAGGATATCTGTTTTGTGCAGGTGACTATTACTTTGCAGAATTAGTAGGCAACTTTACAAAAAACAAATATATTTCCATCTCACTTGTTTATTTTCACCTGGTAAACCAATATAACTGCGCAAAATTTAGAAATAAACATTTGACATGCAAAAACAAAATCCCCAAAAAATTAGTGACCAATATAGCCACCTTTCTTTATGGTGACACTCAGCAGCCCACCATCCATAGATTCTGTCAGTTGCTTGATCTGTTTACGATCAACATTGCGTGCAGCAGCCACCACAGCCTCCCAGACGATGTTCTGAGAGGTGTACTGTTTTCCCTCCCTGTAGATCTCACATTTTATGATGGACCACAGGTTCTCTATGGGGTTCAGATCTGGTGAACAAGGGGGCCATGTCATTATTTTTTCATCTTTTAGATCTTTACTGGCCAGCCACGCTGTGGAGTAGTTGGATGCATGTGATGGAGCATTGTCCTGCATGAAAATCATATTTTTCTTGAAGGATACTGACTTCCTGTACCACTGCTTGAAGAAGTTGTCTTCCAGAAACTGGCAGTAGGTCTGAGAGTTGAGCTTCACTCCATCCTCAACCAAAAAAAGATCCCACAAGTTCATCTTTGATACCAGCCCATACCAGTACCCCACTTCCACTTTGCTAGCGTCTGAGTCGGAGTGGAGCTCTCTGCCCTTTACTGATCCAGCCTCTAGCCCATCAAGAGTCACTCTCATTTCATCAGTCCATAAAACCTTTGAAAAATCAGTCTTAAGATATTTCTTGTCCCAGTCTTGACGTTTTCTTATGTTTCTTGATCAAAGGTGGTCGTTTTTCAGCTTTCCTTACCTTGGCCATGTCCCTGAGTATGGCACACCTTGTGCGTTTTGATACTCCAGTAACGTTGCAGCTCTGAAATATGGCCAAACTGGTGGCAAATGGCATCGTGGCAGCGTCACGCTTGTTTTTCCTCAATTCATGGGCAGTTATTTTGCGCCTTTTTTGCCCAACATGCTTTTTGCGAACCTATTGGCTATTTGCCCTGAAATGCTTGATTTTTCGGTGATCATGCTTCAAAAGTTTGGAAATTTCAAGACTGCTGCATCCCTCTGCAAGACTTCTCACAATTTTGGACTTTTCAGAGCCCGTCAAATCTCTCTTCTGACCCATTTTGCCAAAGGAAAGGAAGTTGCCTAATAATATCGCACATCTTATATAGGGTGTTGATGTCATTACACCACACCCATCCTCATTACAGAGATGCACATCACCTGATTTACTTAATTGGTAGTTGGCTCTCAAGTATATACCGCTTGGAGTAGGACAAAATGTATAAAAAGTATCATGTGATCAAAATACTCATTTGCCTAATAATTCTGTGCGCAGTGTATTTGCAATCATCCTTCTTAATAAAGTCATTGGTATAGATAACCAATTCCCAGCAGCTCTTTTCCAACGTGTGATGTTTTATACATTTTATATATTACGAGATTATGTTTAACAGTTTATTATATCTAATATTTTTCTTGGGTTTAAGTGAAAAATTAACTCTGTATGGAGTACTAAACTTTTGTTGCTGTTAAACATAAAAAGTATAAATTCCTTACATATCAGTTTAGGTTTTTATTGCGTCTTACAATATTTTAGCTTTTCTATGTCTTTACGGCTCTCATTCTGCTTAAAATTAGGGTTCATAAGATGTGAGATGACCAAGGATCTCTCCCTCAGTCCCACTCGGTCTCTTCTTGCGCTGAAGCTTGCTTTGACATGGTTGAGGCTTTTAATTAAATACAATCAAAGCTCCGTTTGCCAGAGCAGTCTTTCAGAACAGGGTCATGCTTAATCTGTACAGCATCTGCTATATTAAGGGTTCGTTAGAAATGAAATAAAACAAGGCACATGTAACTGCTCATCCTGTGTTCTATAGACCACCTGCCTCCTTCAGTAACGTGCTTGTGTATACATAGATCTGGGACAGGAGTGATATGTGCACAATGTGGTGTACACATCAGATCTTTTAGACCTTTTCACACAACAGTTCTTTCTTTCAAAAGCGGGCATCATTCGGACTTATACAGGTCCATAGTTATACACATCGGTTTTGTGTTTTACAGATTTGTATGTAAGTTCTGAGAAAACTACATGTCTTATTCTGGTCTGAACCAGAGTGTCATTCTAGTTTATTGGGATCTGTTAAAAATGGTGCACAAAAGCCATCAGTATGTCACCCATTTTTTTTTAAAATCAGATACTTTTTTATTAAAACAGAGTACATACAACAGAATAACAAATCGGCATCCAAATTAAATTTATCACATCTATTACCCCTTTAACTCCCCCTCCCGCCCCCTCCCCCACCCCGGCAGCAACAATTCTCCCCGATACTACATCCCATATAGTACACACTTATAATACCCTTCAACTGTAGTATAGAACCATCCCGTTGTGCAGGAGGAACAACTAGTAACACAAATAAAACAAAACATACACATCAGAGGTCTCAGACGGCTATCCCCGTCCCATATCAGTTTACTGGTCCATCACTCGTCCTATCCGCATTGCAGCCAAGGAGACCAGAGCTTCTCAAACATTTTAACATTCCCCCTTCTTTCATACACTCCCCGTTCCAGCTGAAGAATACACTTCACCCTTTTAATGTACTCTCCCCTGGTCGGGGGGTCTTTTTTAATCCAGGACCTGGCGATTAGCTTTCTTGCCGCATACAGCAGCCTAGCAATGACAATTTTCATAGTATTTTCCACCCCAAGCTCCTCAACATATCCCAATAGGCATAGCACTGGTTCCCTGGGGAGGACACACCCATATGTTCTTCCTATCTTGTGGATAACCTTAGTCCAAAAGGAGACCAGTCTCGGACAAGACCACATCATGTGAAGAATACCTGCGTCAGATCCCTGACACCTTGGACACTCCGAATTCCTTTTCAACCCCATTTTAAACATCAGTAAGGGAGACCTATATACCCGGTGAATCACGTATAGGTGAGACAGTCTGGCCGGTTCGCTCATGGAAAGTTTAGGGACATACGCCAGGATACTCTCCCACACCTCCTCCGTTATCGGCCCAACTTCCTCCTCCCATTTAGATTTAGTTTTAATTGGGTATTCTAACAGAAAGGTATGTAGTATATCTTTATACGTGCCAGAAATGATCCCTTTAGTGCTTCCTCCGCCCTTACACACATACTCCAGTACCAGGTCAGTCTGTATGGCCACACTTTGTTTAGCCGCTTGGGCTGCAATCGCATGTTTTAATTGTCTGTAGTGGAGCCAGCCGGACGCCGGTAACTGAAACTCACTCTGTAACTGCGGGAACGATTTCACAATTCCTCCGTCCAATATCTGATGCATGTATATTACACCCTTGCGTCTCCACTCCTCAATATTCCCCATTTTCTGAATCTCCGGGAGATTACTGTTATCCCAGATAGGTGTAAACTTGGTTAACCGAGTCACCCCTCTCACCCTTTTCAGCCTATCCCAGGTCTTATTTATAAGTGCCATTGTAGGAGATGTTCTACCCAGGAGCCCCACCGCACCATCCTTTAGTCCCATTACCAATGGACTTCTACCCACTATGTATTCCAGTACTTCTTTAATGCCCCCATCTTTCTCTCGATCAGACCAACCCCTGAGGTGTTGACATTGCGCCGCTATATAATACAATTCCGGATTTGGGATTGCTAGACCCCCCTCATCCTTCGGCCTTTGTAAAGTCTCTAATCGCACCCTAGGCTGCTTTTTACCCCACACCAGGTCCCTAAACAGCGAGTTTATCCCTTTAAATCTTTTCCTTGAAATACAAACAGGGGCATTGTGCAGTATGTATAGGAGTTTAGGCATTACTACCATCTTTAGTAAATTAACCCTTCCAACAACTGACAAATGTAGCTTGTTCCAGGCATCCACCTTGGTTCTCAATTTTTTAAGGAGCGGCCATAAGTTCACCTGTATGTATTTTTCTACTGGCAGATATATCTGGATACCTAGATATTTAAATTCGTCCACATTCTTCAATTTGTTAGCCCCAGTATCCTCATTTGTCCAGGCTACTTCCCCATCCACTTTAAAGAGGCTCGATTTAGACCAATTAATGGTCAGTCCCGAAACTTCTCCAAATTTCTCTATTATCTGCATGGCATGATCCAATGAGGCTGATGGATCCCCCAAGAAAAGTAATAAATCGTCAGCATAAAGAGCTATTTTCTCCTCTAAATGCCCATACTTAAATCCATGGATCTCCTTTGTTTTCCTAATGGCCGCCGCCAGAGGCTCTATTGCAATAGCAAATAGGAGCGGCGATAGTGGGCAGCCCTGTCTCGTTCCCCGGTGCAACTCAAACGCTGAGGAGGTCATACCGTTAACTCTAACTTTAGCAGTAGGCCTATTATACAACAGCTGCACCCACTTTACAAACCGTGGGCCAAAACCCATATGCTGCAACACTTTCCACAGATACCCCCACTCAACACTATCGAACGCTTTCTGGGCATCTAACGAAGCGATCACCCTCCGGCCAGGGTTGTCAGGCGGCAACTGTAGATTAAGGTACAATCTCCTGATATTAGCAGCTGTCGACCTATTGGCCATGAACCCTGATTGGTCCATATGGATTAGGTTAGATATAACTCCAGTCAGCCGGTTTGACAACACCTTAGCCAGAAGCTTCACGTCCGCTGTTAATAACGAGATGGGTCTATATGAGTCTGGAAGCCTCGGATTTTTATCCTCCTTAGGAATTACTACTATTATTGCTTCTCTCATAGATTCAGGCAATACACCTTCCCCCTCCGCCACCTCAAAGACTTTCAATAGTTTGGGTAATAGGATTTCTTCTAACTGTTTATAAATTTCAACTGGTAGCCCGTCTGCTCCCGGTGCCTTGTCATTGCTCATGCCATGCAGAGCGCCCTCCAGTTCATCAATAGTAATAGGTGACTCCAGTTTATCTCTATCCACCACAGACAACACAGGAAGCTCACCTCGCTCAAGAAATGAGTCCACCTCTTCCACCCTCATCTCTCCGCTAGAAGAATATAGCGTGCGATAGAAATCTTTAAAGACCTCAAGGATCGCCTCAACCTCAGTGACCTGTGTCCCCTCCACCGTGTCCATACCATGCACAAATGAACTACTCCTTTGAGCTGCAGCTATGACCGATAATAGATGACCAACTTTTTCCCCCTCCTCATAAAAATGCAATTTTTGGAATGCCTGCTTCCTTACCGCCTTCTCCAAAAGCATCTTATTAACCTGTTCATGCGCCTGCCTAAGATTTTGCTTCGCGTCCGTAGTAGTACTCCGGATTGCTTCCAGCTCTGCCTTATCTAAGGCCTCCAGCCTATCTTTCTCATCCTGCCTCGTCTGTGTTTTACGTTTACAGATATCCCTGAACAGGAGCCCCCTGAGGTATGCCTTCATCGCATCCCATACCACCAGCGGACCAGTGCTACCCTCGTTGTGGATAAAGAAATCCCCAAGATCCCGTTCTATATTCCCCATATTAATATGACGGATCCATGCTGGATGAAGCTTCCACTCTCCCCTCCTTCCCCCTGTCAGGGTTCCCCGTCGTATGGACACTAGAATTGGGCTATGATCTGAAATCACTCTTGTCAGATATTGCACGTCACTTATCATTGCATCCATCAGATCACTAGCTAGAGCCATGTCAATGCGGGACAGAGTGTTATGTGAAGCCGAATAACAAGAGAAGCAGGATACCCTCCCATTCCTCACTCGCCAGGCATCCACCATTCCAAGTTCCCCAATAAGAGTGCCAAACGAAGTCATACAACTATCCTGAATACCTGGAGGTCTACTACTCCTATCCCAGTACAGGTCTATCACATTATTGAAGTCCCCCACCAGTAAAAAAGGGATTACTCCCCCCTTCTCAGAGAACTCCCTTATCTCCCTTAGTTTGGTGCACTTATATGGAGGTGGTATATATATTGCAGCTATACACATGAGTCTGCCAAATATTTTACACTTGACGGCCACACACTGTCCCTTTTTATCCACATACACTTCTATCTCTTCATATTGCACAGAGTTATGGATCAGCAGTGATACACCCCTTGCATAGTTGGAAAAGGTGGAGTGATAGGCCTTCTGCACCCATCTCCTATTTAAAACATGTGTTGTCTCCTTTGTTAGATGCGTTTCTAGTAGACATATTACTGACGGGTTCTGGTCTTGAACATATTTAATTATTGCCGCTCTCCTAGACCTATCTGATAACCCTCTAATATTCCAACTCAACACCTTAATTCTATCCCCCATTATCCCACCCAGTAAAACCATCAAACCTTGTAGTATCTCCCCATGCTGCCTCTACCCTACCCCTTTCCCCCCTCCCCCCCTGCTCCCCTCCCCTCCTACTCCCCACCACTTCCTGTTTTCGAGTACTCCCGTGAAGCATCGGGTTTTCCAAACCTGGTCCATAATCCCTACTAAATTCCCCCCTACCTCCCTCGCCTTCCCCTCTTAGACACATTTTAAAACTCGTCCCTTTTCCAACAATTCTCCACTCCCCCCCTTTCTATGTATAATCATATTCCACTCAATATTCAATATTCAACCAATATAACAGTAAAATGGCGAACAGTAATTAAACTGGAATCTCAAATTGTAAATACCCCCACCGCGCCAAATTAGGCAGTCCCCATGTCCTGCGAAGCTCACATCAAACCCTTCGCATTCCCCCTGCATACTACCTCAATCCCAAAGGGAAGGAGAAAAAAAAAAGAAAAAACAAGAAGGGTCCCCTGTAAGCTCCTAAGGATGTTGTAGAGCCTCAGCCGGCCTTCTCCAACACACTGCAGATTCAGACAGTCAGCTCATTCCTTCAAACGGATCCGCTTTTCGTTTGCGTCCAACCACTGCATGGCTTCCTCTGGAGTTGTAAAAAAGTGCACCCGCTCCAACGCCGTCACTCTTAGCTTTGCCGGGAACATCATTGAGTATTGCACCCCCATCTCTCGCAGGCGCCTCTTTACTCCTGTAAAAGTCATACGTAGCTTTTGAACAGAAATGGAGTAGTCCGGGTATATGGAAATACTCTGGCCGTCAATCATAAGATCCTCCATGTCTCTTGCCTTTCGCAGTATAGTGTCCCTGTCTCTGTAGTTGAGGAGCTTGGCTAGCATAGTGCGAGGGCCCCTGCCTGCTGGTTGTGGCTGCATCGGGACTCTGTGTGCACGTTCCACAGCATAGAGCTTGGATAAGACATTAGCACCCATTTTCCCCCTGAGCCAGTCTTCTACATATTCAGTGGGGTTTCTTCCTTCCGCTTTCTCAGGGATGCCGACAATTCGGATGTTATTTCTTCTAGAGCGGTTCTCTAAATCATCATTTTTTGCCGTGATTTCAGCTATCTGCTGTGCAAATGTTTTTTCAGACTTTTGTAGTTTTGTAATATGATCCTCTGTTATCCCCACTCTCTCCTCTACAGCCGTTGTTCTTAGGTCTGCTTTCTTGAGGTCTTTCTTAATGTCAGCAACCTCTGCCTGTAATCCCTTAACTTGCTTCGTCAGGGAAGTCAGAGCCTCTTTACAAAAAGACACCACTGCAAAAATGTCCTTTAAAGTGGGGTTTTCTGGAGCCTGGTCTGCACTATGTGCTTCCTCTACTTCTCCTGTCTTATCTTGCTGCTGTTCACCATCCCCCATCTCATCAGAGCTGGCATTGTCTTCTCCCTCCTCACCTCTGTTATCTGTATGCTGATGTGATTTCTCTGAAGTCCGGGCAAATTTCTCCAGCCTTGCTGCGACCTGCATCCTCTCCTGACAGGCTGCATTCACTTTCTCAGCTTCCTGCCTTATCATGGCACCATCCTGAGAGCTGGGGACTTTCCCGCCTCCATTATCTTTTTGCCTGTGACGGACCATGGCACCTCTCTGCATCCAACAGACTCACTCCAGATAAGTCCTCACCACCTTATCTTCCTGACAGCCAGCTGAGGCAGTGATAACAGCGGTATTCAGGGATTTATCAAGGGAGTTTGCAGGAGAGCTCCACAAACACGTCTCTTCACATTGCCGTCCAGGCCACGCCCCCATGTCACCCATTTTTAACATTAACAATAGTAGGAAAATTTGTCTTTTTCTATTGCTTTTTTTTTTGTTTTTGTCACAAAAAAAGTGATATTTTAGAATTACTATCCTACATATCACTAATGTGTTACCCTATGTCCTGCCCACCGATGATACATATCTGAGCAGTACGCCTCCAGGACAGTCTGTATACTGAATTAGAACCTATAATAGAAGGGATTACCCAGTTAAGAGTATAAAATATATAAGTAGTGCAATGAAGCCCTAATTCAAAGCAGACAGAAGCCAAAGTAACCTAAAAAAAAACTGCTTTGAATAAAAGGTATAGCAACCCAAGATATAAAACTATGTACTTTACCGAATAGACTCCAATTGACAAACAATACGTGTTAGAAAACATAAGACAAAAAATGTTAAAATGAGGAAAATGAGACACTGGGCAGTGAACACAATAACAAATTAAACTGTTCAAAAAAATAACGCAGTAGAAGTGGTGATGGATCAGAACACACAATGTGATCAATAACAAATGTGTTGACTCATTGTACAAATGGTATGTGTGAAATAACTGAGCCAAAGCACAAATAATCTAAATGACACATAGGTGGTGAGGGTGTAAGAGTATACTCATGAGAATATATAGGTAACATAAAGTAGAATACATCAATAAAACAATGCAAAAAAAAAAGGGAAATAGAAACGCTCACCAATTAAAAGGTATGCCTGTATAAAACCTTCAGGTAACTCCCTCTGGATCCAAGCAGGATATATGGCAGCCACACAGTAGATCAGTGGTTTAACCCCTTCACGACCGGCCGATTTTTCGCTTTCCGTTTTTTTTTTTCGCCATTCTTTTTCTAAGAGACGTAACTTTTTTTTATTTTTCAGTTAATATGGTCATGTACGAGCTGTACTTTTTAATGAAACCATAGGTTTAACCATATAGTGTACTGGAAAATGGCAAAACAAATTCCAAATGCAGAAAAATTGCAAAAAAAAAAGTGCGATAGCACTATTGTTTTTGAGATTTTATTCACTGTGTTCACTGTATGGTAAAACTGATGTGTGGGTGTGATGCCTCAGGTCAGTGCGAGTTCGTAGACACCAAACATGTATAGGTTTACTTTTATATAAGGGGTTAAAAAAAATTCGGAAGTTTGTTTGAAAAAAGTGGTGCACGTTTTACGCCATATTCCGTGACTCGTCGCGTTCTCATTTTTCGGGATCTGAGGCTCATTGACTGCTTATTTTTTGCGACTCGAGCTGACGTTTTTAACGGTACAATTTTTGCGCAGATGCTACGTTTTGATTGCCTGTTATTGCATTTTGCGCAAAAGTTGTAGTGACAAAAAAACGTCATTTTGGCGTTTGGAATTTTTTTGCCGCTACGCCGTTTACCGATCAGATTAATTGATTTTATATTTTGATAGATCGGGCGTTTCTGAACGCGGCGATACCAAATGTGTGTTTTTTTAATTTTTTTAACCCTTTAATTTTCAATGGGGCGAAAGGGGGGTGATTAGAACTTTTATGTTTTTTGTTGTTTTTTTTAATTTTTTAAAACTTTTTTTTTTACTTTTTTTTTTATTTTACTAGTCCCCCTAGGGGGCTATTGCGATCAGCAGTCCGATCGCTCTGCACTATCTGCTGATCACAGCTGTAAACAGCAGATACGTGCACTTTCTGCTTCCCTGGCCTCCGTGGAAAGCGAAAGTAGTTCATGTCTAGCACAGGAGTCATCACATGACCCTGTGCTACCATGACAACCATCGGAAGTCACGTGATCATGTCACGTGACTTCCGGTATCGGGCGGTAAGTAAAACTTTACCGCGATTGCGTTTATAATGGCGCTGTCTCATATTGACAGCGCCATTACAGGGGTTAAACGGCACGAGCAGATAACGATTCTGCTCGTGCCTAGCAGGCACACATCTCAGCTGTGAAAATCAGCTGAGATGTGCGCCGATCGCAGCAAGCTGCTGCCAGGAGACCGCGGGCAGTAACGTTATGACCGCTAGGACGTAATTTTACGGCCCGCGGTCGTTAAGGGGTTAAAGATGGAAAAAAAACAATGCGTTTCGGTGGCGGTTCCGTCCTCTTGTTTAAACTGATGATGTCAGTAAACTTCGTGTATGCCAGTGTTATGAATTTTTAATGGAATAATTCAAAGCTAAATTTTATTTGACCTGACGGATTCCCAGCGGATTTTTCTTGTTTGTTGTCCATTGATCAATGAAATAAAATACATATTTTTCACACAAATACTGGTAATACCAAATAAAATAGTAACTAACTAAAAAGAAAGATTAATGGAAATGATCAGCAAAAAAATAGACCCGAGTTCATGGTAAGAAACTCTGCCCCTGACTTTTTTTCTGTTTTTAACATTTTTGTTTGTCTCTTATGTTGTATAACATATATTGTTAGTCAATATGTGTTAATGTATATTTTCAATATATATTTTTCAATGTATATTGAGGCTGTATCTTAGCAGAATCTTTTCTGTCTTCACAGAATTTGAACCTGGCATACAACAGCATTTTCAGCAACTACCGAAACTTTGTGGGCCCGCCACACTTTAAAATGATTTGCCGTCTTCTGGGATACCAAGGCATCGCTGTGGTGATGGAGGAATTGCTGAAAGTCGTAAAGAGCCTGGTGAGTACATCTCTCCAGATCATCTTTATCATTGTACTATTAATGGAGGTCATTTTTTTTTATTCAGAAGTGAATTCATCTCCTTTTCAATTTATGAACGCCTTAAAAAAAAATGGCCGGTTATCTTAGAATAAAGTTGGCTGAACCAGCTGACCTGCCATTTTTTCGGTCCGTTCCATCTGCAACACGTTCTTTGTGCCTCATAATTTGCCTTCAACTCACATAAAAGATGAACTGTATGTACATCCCCAGCTTTAATTCCAATTGTACAGATTGCCTTTTTAATGAAATGGCAAAGAAAGTATTCAGTAACCTCTGCACACAGATTGGCACAGCTGGCATTTCTTTATCGTTCCTTTATGGGAGACCCAGACCATGGGGTGTATGCTACTGCCCCCCGGAGGACACACAAAGTTACTACACTCAAAAACGTGTAGCTCCTCCCTCCTAGCATATACACCCCCTGCCAGCCAGATCTAGCCAGTTTTTTGCTTTGTGTCAGGAGGCACACACATGTATTCTCTTTGGAAGAAGAGTTGATTTTTTTTTTTTTTTCTAAAGATTTGGAAGAAAAGTGGGTCCACTGGACTCACGGCATGTCCCTTCACACTCCCCTGGCGGCAGTGCTGTTAAGGTTGATTCAGGGCAGGAGCCCTTCATGCCGCGCTCCTTCACCATCCCTAGTGGCTCTGGCTTGAAGTTGGAGCCAACACGGTTCTCTCTGCCTTGCAGGAGACCGGCCTCCATCCGCAGCCCTGGTGCAGGACCCTGCTGGAAGGAGCACTGGACCCCCATCCCACCAGGGACTGGACCCTGCGTCTCAAAGCTAAGTATAGAGACGTTATTCAGAGGGTCCTTTCTGCAATGTGGGGCACTTTTAATGTGGGGGACAGTGATGCTTAATAATGCTGCTTTTACTGTGTTTCCGGCCGGTTCCACGGTTTTTTACTGGGAACCGCGCCGATGTTGCCTGATTCTCGGCCGCATGTATAACTCTAGGCCCCGGCTTCAGCCGCGGCCTAGTTTCGTTTCGTTCCCCTGCATGTCAGACATGCAGGGGGACGCTGCAGAGCCGCCCGCCGGCCGCTCTGCACAGGGGAGGACACTCCTATCTGAGGAGATGATTCCCTCCCCTGTACATCTCCTTCGCCCTCCGATTCCCGCTTCTGGGTTAACCTCCGCCCCCCCCCCCCCTCGCTCTGGCGCCATTTTCTCAGCGTCTTAGTACACTGGACGGCGCTGGCTGCTCTGCAGCAGAGGGAGGGAATATCTGGCTGGGGGTCCAGGCTGGAATCTGGAGGGCACACATATAGCGGCCTGATAAGTCACAACCTCTGGTTGTGCACTTTTATTCACTCTCAGGGCATGAAGGAGTTAATTCCTTATCATAGAATCTCCTCCTCAGCAGCATGTCTCACTCTAGCAGCAAAGCTCTACATGTTCTGCATGTAACCTTATATGCCTGAACCGACACACTGTAACGGTTCTTATGTGGTGGATAGTAGCAAGATGCCTCAGCCGGGATTCTTCCCAGGCTGAACCTCTGTCTTGGGTATTCTAGCCATTCCAGACAGAGCCCCCACCTCTGCAGCATGTCACAGAGCGAGACTGCAGGCTGTTTTTATTATCCCCTGCAGGTAGTCTCGTACGGCTATACATGGGAGCTCATTAATGGTCCCTCCAGCTGCTCCGGTTCGGGGGCTGACCCCCGTAGGAATCTCCAGGGGTCGGCTGTCCCGGCATCTGCTGAGCATGCAGCCCCCTTCTCAGGGCGTTTTCTGCTTCGCTCAGCAAAGCTCACAAGGGACTCTCCTTCTGGACACAGACCCCGTCCTCCTGACAGGGAGACGCAGGGTCCCCTGTCCTCCCCGTCCCGCAGCTCCGATTACGAGCTGACTCGCTGGACGAGGAGGATGTCTCTACCACGGGCTCGGACGATCCGTCCGTAGGTGACGCAGATGCGAATGATTGGATTACGTCCATTATTCTTTTACTGGACCTCCATACGCCTGATCAGGGAAGTGTTCCCCGCTGGCAGAAATGCATCAGTATGCTTTAAACATGACGAGGAGTGTGTTCTTTCACCACTCCAGTTTTCAGCCCGCTGCGTCCAAGCCCACAGCCTATCCTGCAGACCCCACAGCGGAGTTCTGCTGCCTGTCTCCCCCTCCCATCTGAGGTGGTCAAGGAGTGTACTCATCCGCCAAGGGTAGCCACTCCGGTGTCTAGACTTTCAGCCCAGATAGTTGTATCAGTGGCGGACGGCACCTCTATATGGATCCTACGGTACATTAATTTTGTACTGGACCTCAATCCGCCGGTGTTACCTTATCTAGGTGAACACAACGTGTGTTCCTTAACCTCTCCAGGTTTTCAGGCCCCTGGGACCAGCCAGGGTCCGCTCTGATCGCTTCCCATGAAGCGTGATTCTGAGGACTGGATTTCCCCTGTCCACCAACGGTGGTCAAGTAGTGGGCTCATTCACCTCTGGTGGCTCAGCCCGGGCCGTTATGTCAGTGCCTGATGGCTCCTCACTTACGGTTCTGCGGTCCGCCCGGTTGTCCTTTGGGCCAAGTCGGTATGAGGACGGCAGGAGCTTTCTTCCCCTCAGCTTACAGCAGTGCGGTTTTTTTGTACCTTCTCTGCTTCTCTGGAGGAGATGCATCCTCCCACAGGGACTCTATGCCAAAACGGTTGCCTGAACTTACAGACTTCAGTTCTATACCAGGTCTGCCATGCTGGACGCCGCACGGCGGTGATCTGGGCTCCCTTCCTCGCTATCCGCAGGCTCCTGTGGCTTCGGATTTGGAAGGCAGATGCCTCTATGGAGGTTCCCTGCTGGGCTCCCACTTGGAGAGACCAGTGTCCTCGGAACCAACTGAGTGAATTTAAGGAAGCTCTTGGCGGGAAGTGTTCTTCCTTGCCACAAACCTAAACCAGGGCACCTGTCCAGGACAGGAATCAGTTGAGGTTTCGGTGGTTTCCGTTCCTCCGTCTGATCGTCCTCTAGGTCAGCCTAGGTCCATAGAACCAAATAGCTCGAAGCTGCGTCTTCAGAAGGCCGCAGGAGATGCTGTCACTGAGTCAGCTTCCTCCGAGCTATTTAGCCACGCCAACAACCTCCTTGGTCGGTGGCAGGCTCTCTCCACTGGCGACGTAGGGTTCTAACACGTCTCCGTTCAGTGGGGGCGAGACTTTATCTCCCTTGGCTACAGGATGGACTTCTGTCCACCCGCCAAACAGTTTTTCTCTGTCATCTCCTCCCTGCTCCAAAGCCGCCACCTTCTCACAGGCCGTGGCATTTCTGGCAGGCCAATGGAGTAATTGTACCGGTTCCCGTCTGGGAACGGTTCTGAGATTTTTGCTTAAATCTATTCCTAGTCCCCGAAGAGGGCAGTGCTTCCGACCTGGATCTTTAGCTCTTCAAGCATAGCCAGGTGTGGCGTTTTCTCATTGAGTCTTGGGTTTTGTTCCGTGTGTTTTTTTCACCGGATCAATCAAGACTCCATGGAGATTCCCTAGCAACCATCGGCATCAGAGATGCCTATCGGCAGGAGTCAATCGCAGTTTCACACCAGCGTTGACTGCGTTTTGACAATCGGAGTGGTCCAATTCGTGGCTCTTCCCTTGGGGTCAGACAAGGCTCCTCCAGTATCCTCATGGGGCAGCTGTGATCAGGGTCCTGCCCCCCTAGGGTTTGGCAGTGATCTTTGGCCCTGGACGGTTTTCTTGTTGGGTTTTCATCCAGTGCTGACTCTTAGCAGAGTGCTTCGTTCACTCTCGCCACTCTGACCTATCGGGTGGCTTGTCTTTCTGTGCAAGTCCACTCTGACCTCGAACCAGAGGTTCTCAGGGCGTCAATGGAAGTGGTTCCTTGCCCAGTTTTTCCTGCGTCCTCTGAGACTGGATATTTTCCGCTGTACTAGCGAACTCACTCCTCCCACGGGGTGGTGGCTTCGCCACTGACCAGGGGCTCGTTTCAGTGGTGGCTTCGGCCACTCTGTCTCAGGGGCGCTCCTTTTCTGGTCCGTTCCGGGTGATCCTCACCAGGATGCTAGCCTATCCGCCTTGGGAACAGTATATCTCCATCGTGGAGCGCAGGGCGCTTGGACTCTGTCCGAATCAGCCCTCTGGATCAATGTGCTGGAAATCAGGGCTGTATTTCTTGCCCTCTAAGCCTTCACCATCTGTGGGCGGCTAGGCACATTCGAGTCCAGTCGGACAACGTGACAGCGTTTTCCTACACCAGCTTCCAAGGCGGGACACTCAGCCGCCTGGCAATCATGGCGGCTCAACATCCTTCAGTGGACAGGGGACTCCTAGTCCACCGTATCCGCAGTCCACATGCTAGATGTGAAAACTACGAGGCAGGCTATTTCAGCTGTCCTACCGTGGTCCACAATCCTCAGGTTTTGCGGTAGCCACACTGGTTCATGTTTGATCCCAGCTTTGTCTCTTTACGAATTTCCCCCTCTACCTCTTGTCCAGAGTCCTGCGCAAGATCGGTAACGGGGGCCGTCGGGTCATTCTCCAGATTGACCCAAGCAGGCTTCGTACTCTGACCTGCTCCTTCTGTCCGTTGGGTTGCCTTCGCATCTTCCGGACCGTTCAGACCTTTTCTCATAAGGTCCGTTTTTGCCCCGTCAGAATTCTGGATTCTCAGAATGACGGCGTAGCTCTTGAGTCCTGGATCTTAGCGACTTCTGATATCCTTCCTGAAGTCATCTCCACTATGACTCGAGCTCCAAAGTGTCCTTTGACCTTTTTTTGGCCTTGCCGACCCTCCTGTCCCTTGCACAGGCCGGTCTATAGCTAGGACTATCCCTCTTTAACGGACAGGTCTCGGCTCTGTCAGTATGTGCCAGCGGCGAATCGTCCGGCTGGCTCCGGTGCGCTCCTTTAAGGGCACATCCCACATCATCCGCCTTCCGGCGGCCTATGGAGACCTCGGACCTTAATCCGGTCCTCCCGGTTCCCGGAAACCCCCCTTTGCGCCATCTTCGGGAGGTTTCTTTGTTGTGTCTTTCACAGAAAGTACTCTTTCTAGTGGCTATCATTTCCCGCCAGAGAGTTCTGGCTGCACTCCCTCGGAGTCACCCCCTTTTTTTGGTCTCTTGCATCAAGACAAGGTGGTCTTCATCCGACTCCGGACTTTTTCCCTAAGGCGGTTACTGCTTCCACCTTATTCGGGGCAATTTTCCTGCCTTCCTTTTGTCCGGCTCCTATTCATCGCTTAAGAAAGCGTTGCATATCCTGGATCTGGTGCGGCCGCTCCGGATCTATGTGTCTCGCACCGCCATTATTAGGCGGTGCACCTCTCTGGTGCTGACTGTTCGTCAGCGTAGCGGTCTCTCGGCATCTATGCCGACCCTGGTTCGTTGGCTTAGGTCGGCCATTTCCGAGACCTACAAGTGTACTCAGGTGCCTTCCCCGCCGGGGATCAGAGCACATTTGATCAGACCTGTCGGCGCCTTTTTGGGCTTTCAAGCACCAGGTTACGGCTCAGTAGGTCTGTCAGACTCCAGCTCGAATTAGTCTGCATACTTTTTCGAAGCACTACCCAAGGCATGCTCATGCTTTGGCAGACGCGGGCTTGGGCAGACGCATTTTTCCGGCGTCTGTCGCCCATTTGTGAAGTTAGGTTTGCCTGCTTCTCAGTGTCTGTTTATTCCCACCCATGGACTGCTTTGGAACGTCCCATGGTCTGGGTCTCCCATAAAGGAACGATAAAGAAAAAGAGAATTTTGTTTACTTACCGTAAATTCTTTTTCTTATAGTTCCGACATGGGAGACCCAGCACCCTCCCTATTGCCTGTTGGCAGGTTTCTTGTTCCGTGTGTCTTCACCGGCTGTTATTGTTGTAGACAGAGGTTCCGGTTCTGCCGGTTTTTACTCCGTCTCTTCTTGTGGGTGGATGTCCTCCTTCAGCTTTTGCACTAAACTGGCTAGATCTGGCTGGCAGGGGGTGTATATGCTAGGAGGGAGGAGCTACACGTTTTTGAGTGTAGTAACTTTGTGTGTCCTCCGGGGGGCAGTAGCATACACCCCATGGTCTGGGTCTCCCATGTCGGAACTATAAGAAAAAGAATTTACGGTAAGTAAACAAAATTCTCTTTTTTCTTTTTGAATACATGGATGGAGGATGTTCTTTTCAGTTTGCATAAGCTAATGTGTGTCTGACAATGGCTTTACACTTGTAGTTGCAGGGTACCATTCTCCAGTATGTGAACACACTGATGGAAGTGATGCCTAAGATCTGCAGGCTACCCAGACATGAATATGGCTCCCCAGGTTTGTTCTCTAGTACTGCTGTCAGATCGGCTCAATTCAGATGAGAACATTGTGATCCTGTTTATTTGCTTATCATAATGAAAATGTCGTGTGTGGAAATTTTCCTACTATTTGGAGAAATAGTTGTCAGGTGTGTGTGTGTGTGTGTGTGTGTGTGTGTGTGTGTATATGTGTGTATTGTGAACGTTGCTTACCGCAACCCGGGGGGTTTTACTCGCTTGCAACGATGCAGGGTAGCTTAGGCATACACAGGCAACACAGTCTTTCTCAAAAATGCAGCAGTTTGTTAGTAACCAACATAAACTGCCCTTCCAAAGCACAATGAAGCCTCTCCTGGCTTAAAGGAAAAGATAAACTAAACACCTTCACATACAGTGGGCTTCAATTCCATTTAAATGTCAATAGTGAAGGTATGGCTGTCTCCCCAGGAGACACTGATTTCTGGTCAGTCTTTGTAGCGGACCGCCCGCTCAGGTTTGGACACGACGCGTGTCAGAGTGGAGCTCCCTCAGCCTCCACACACTCAGTTCCAGATGGTTGAAGGCAACCCATGCTTCCTTAGGCAGGTTCCTTCCAGAGGCTCCAACCTCTCTGAGAATAGCAGCCTCTTTACCTGCCTGAGGCTGCTCGTCATGCAGGGCTGCTCCACCCACACACTCCCTGACAGTCTCCTAAATCAGCCTGGACACACCCACAGATGGAGGTTTGTGTTTCCAGACCTGCACAGCATACTGGCATTGTTAAAGGGAACCTGACCCTTATATGCAGAACCAAGCCTTTGCGGAACTACAAGTCCCATATCAACTTCTTCACTTTAATATTGCAGGGACCTTCTCCATTGCGACACATAGCGACCATTTACCACATTGGTGGTCGCTACCTCACAGTATATATACAGTACAGACCAAAAGTTTGGACACACCTCATTCAAAGCGTTTTCTTTATTTTCATGACTCTGAAAATTGTAGATTCACATTGAAGGCATCAAAACTATGAATTAACCCATGTGGAATGAATTACTTAGCAAAAAAAAGGGTGACACAACTGAAAATATGTTTAATATTCTAGGTTTTTCAAAGTAGCCACCTTTTGGTTTGATTACTTCTTTGCACACTCTTGGCATTCTCTTGATGAGCTTCAAGAGGCAGTCACCGGAAATGGTTTTCACTTCACAGGTGTGCCCTGTCAGGTTTAATAAGTGGGATTTATTGCCTTATGCCTTATAAATGGGATTGGACCATCAGTTGTGTTGTGCAGAAGTCTGGTGGATACACAGCTGATAGTCCTACTGAATAGACTGTTAGCTGCTTTTTTTTCTTGCCATAATACAAATTCTAAGTAAAGAAAAACGAGTGGCCATCATTACTTTTAAGAAATGAAGGTCAGTCAGTCCAAAAAATTGGGAAAACTTTGAAAGTGTCCCCAAGTGCAGTGGCAAAAACCATCAAACGCTACAAAGAAACTGGCTCACATGAGGACCGCCTCAGAAAAGGAAGACAAAGAGTCACCTCTGCTGCGGAGGATAAGTTTTTCCGAGTCACCAGCCTCAGAAATTGCAGGTTAACAACAGCTCAGATTAGAGATCAGGTCCATGCCACACACAGCTCTAGCAGCAGACACATCTCTAGAACAACTGTTAAGAGGAGACTTTGTGCAGCACAGGCCTTCATGGTAAAATAGCTGCTAGGAAACCACTGCTAAGGACAGGCAACAAGCTGAAGAGACTTGTTTGGGCTAAAGAACACAAGGAATGAACATTAGACCAGTGGAAATCTGTGCTTTGGTCTGATGAGTCCAAATTTGAGATCTTTGAATCCAACCACCGTGTCTTTGTAGAAAAGGTGAATAGATGGACTCTACATGCCTGGTTCCCACCGTGAAGCATGGAGGAGGAGGTGTGATGGTGTTGGGGTGCTTTGCTGGTGACACTATTGGAGATATATTCAAAATTGAAGGCATACTGAACCAGCATGGCTACCACAGCATCTTGCAGCGGCATGCTATTCCATCCGGTTTGCGTTTAGTTGGACCATAATTTATTTTTCAACAGGACAATGACTCCAAACACACCCCCAGGCTGTGTAAGGGCTATTTGACTAAGAAGGACAGTGATGGGGTGCTACGCCAGATGACCTGGCCTCCACAGTCGCCAGATCTGAAACCATTCGAGACGTTTTGGGGTGAGCTGGACCGCAGAGTGAAGTAAAAAGGGCCAACAAGTGCTAAGCATCTCTAGGAACTCCTTCAAGACTGTTGAAGGCCATTTCTGGTGACTACCTCTTGAAGCTCATCAAGAGAATGCCAAGAACCTAGAATAGAAGACATATTTTCAGTTGTTTCACACTTTTTTGTTAAGGATTTCATTCCACATGTGTTAATTCATAGTTTTGATGCCTCAATGTGAATCTACAATTTTCAGAGTCATGAAAATAAAGAAAACTCTTTGAATGAGGTGGTGTGGCCAAACATTTGGTTGGTGTGTATGTATATGTATGTGCGTGCGCATATGCATGTATGTATGTGTGTGTATATATATATATATATATATATATATATATGTGTGTGAACTATATATTGCCCACACACATACTCCTACTGAGGAATGGATGCCCAATGGGCATTTTTTTTCTTTTTCCCCTTGTTTTCTTTTTAATTTGTTTATGTTGGTTAATTGGGCATTAGTGTCTTGCTGTGCTATTGAGGTTCTATGGCTTGGAGCAAAAAAATGCAGCTGAGCATTTGCATCAAAAACTGCAGCACTAGCGTATCAGACATCATGTAAATTGCTGCCTCATGTGCATGTCACAATTGTTTCATCACACTTTGTTTCTTCCATGCCCGTTGAGAGGATTTATTTAGGCTGTTGTGTAAATCATTTTCATTTCACATTTGGTTACTTCTTCTCATTGATCCGCTTGTCATATTGTGCTGCTTCTCTCAAAATAGCATATAACCTTCATGTCAGCAAGAAAACAGAATGTCGCTGCCTATTGTTCCTGAGAATGCTGGGGGAGTCTGTACTCTGATCATGAAGGAAAATTTGTGATATTACATATTAAATATGAAAGCAGAGTTAAAAGTCTATAGATTGGCATTGCCTATTGGAAATATATATTGTAAAAACTAAATATTTCATAATTTAGTCCCATTTTGAGTGGGAACAATCCTGACAAGCTCTCTATTTATGGTTAAATCATTGATTTTCTTTATCGTTCCTATGGGAGACCCAGACATTGGGTGTATAGCTTCTGCCTCCGGAGGACACACAAAGTACTACACTCAAAAGTGTAGCTCCTCCCTCTGAGCTTATACACCCCCTGGAGATCCAGATCTAACCAGTTTATCGCTTTGTGTTCAGGAGGTCACATCCACACATGCATTCTCATCTGATTTTTCATTTTTGGAAAGAGTTTGAAGAAAAGCGGGTCCAAGCCTGGACCCCCGGCATGTCCCTTCTCACCCCACTGTGTCGGCGGTGCTGTTAAGGTTGATTCCCAGGCTGGAGCCTTACATGCCGTGCTCCTTCACCATCCCTCCGGGGCTCTGGCTTGAAGTTGAAGCCAGCACGGTTCTCCATGCTTGGCAGGAGACCGGTCTCCTTCCGCAGCCCTTCAGGACCCTGCTGGACCGGAGCACTCATCCCTCAGGGACTTAGAACCCTGCGTCTCAGCAAGCTAAGTACCTGAGACGGTTATATATGGGGGTCCCTTGTACTTTATTGTTGTGGGAGAGTGTGCTGAGTGATTGTTCTGACATTTCCGATGGGTTCTCTGGCTGTCGCCTGAGAACCGCGCCGATGGTGCCTGCGCGTCGGCCGCACCGCTCAAATTTAGGCCCCGGCTTCGCCATAGGCCTACTTTCGGTTTCACTGCCCTCGCATGTCATTCATGCAGAGGGACAGCGCGGCTCCGCCCAGCGGCCGTTCTACAACGGGGAGAGACACTCCTCACTGAGTACATGTCTCCTCCCCTGTGAATCTCTTTGGCCCTCCAGATCCCGCTCTCAGAGTGAGTCCCGCCCCCTCTCTTCACTCCGGTGGCCATTTTCTCAGCGTTTTTCCCTGCGATCACCACTGGTCTGTAGCATCCCTGCTGAGGTGCTTGGGAGTCTGGGCTTCGGGATCTGGAGGGCACACAAACCGCTCCAGCGGTCTGGTAAGCCACAACCTCTGGTTGTGGACCTTCTGTATATACTCTCTGGGGGTCAGTCTGGCAGAGCCCTCACTCCAGCAGCATGTCACACACGAGGAGCAAGGCTCCAAAGCTGTTTTCAGTATGCACTGCATGTAGGCTCCTACTGCCGGAACCGAGCACCTATCCACATTGTGATGCCTGCTCTAACCTGACGTTGCCTCAGCCTGAAATCGCACCCCCAGGGGTCTCTCAGGCTGCTCCGGCTCCTGTGGCTGAACCCCCGGCTTGGGTAGAATCCTTAACCAGGTCTATCTCCCAGTCTTTTGCTGACTCCATGGGACATCTGTCCAGGACTTTGCTGAGCATGCATCAGCCCCCTTCACAGGGTGCCTCTGCTGCTAGGTCTCTCTCAGGACCGGAGCTCACAGAGGATTCATCATCTGGTCCCAGGCCCCGTCCTTCTAAAAAGATACGCAGGGCTCCTTCTCCTTCGTCCCGCGGCTCGGTTTCAGAAGCTGACTCGCAGGATGAGGAGGATGCCTTTACTGGGGGCTCGGAGACTGCCTCCATGTGCCCCATTGGTCTGTCCGAAAGTGACTCAGATGTTAGTGATTTGATTGCGTCCATTAATTCTGTACTGGATCTCAATCCGCCAGTATCAGAGGAGCAACCCTCTCTGGCAGAAAAGCACCAGTTTACCTCGCCTAAGAGGACAAAGAGTGTGTTCTTTAACCACTCCAGTTTTCAGGCCACTGTGACCAAGCCCAGGGCCTGCCCTTACAAACGCTTCCCTAAGCGTGGTTCTGATGACCGTTTTCCCTTTCCACCTGAGGTGGTCAAGGAGTGGGCTCATTCGCCTAAGGTAGACCCCCCCGGTGTCTAGACTCTCAGCCCGGACCGTTGTATCAGTGGCTGATGGCACCTCGCTTAAGGATTCCACTGACCGCCAGGTTGACCTTCTGGCCAAATCCGTATATGAGGCGGCAGGGGCCTCGTTCGCCCTGACTTTTGCAGCAGTGTGGGCTCTCAAAGCCATCTCTGCTTCCCTAGAGGAGATGCATTCCCTCACTAAGGAATCTATGCCTGAGATGGTTGCCTTAACTTCCCAAGCTTCAGCTTTTTCATCCTATGCCATGTCTGCTATGCTGGAGGCTTCTCACCGCACTGCGGTGGCTTCGGCTAATTTTCTTGCTATCCGCAGGATCTTGTGGCTTCGAGAGTGGAAGGCAGATGCTTCTTCTAAGAAGTACCTTGCGGGGCTCCCTTTTGCTGGGTCCCGGCTGTTCGGAGAACAGCTGGATGAACTTATTAAGGAAGCTACTGGCGGGAAGAGTACTTCCATGCCACAAACCAAAACCAAGAAACCTGTCCAGGGTAGGAATCAGTCGAGGTTTCGTTCCTTTCGTTCCTCCAACTGGTCGTCCTCTAAGCCCTCGGCCTCGTCCACTAACACTGCCAAGGACCAAAAATCCAGCTGGCGCACAAAAGCGCGTCCACAGAAGACCGCAGGTGCTGCTGCCACTAAGGCAGCCTCCTCTTGACTGTCCGCGCCAGCAACGTCCTTAGTCGGTGGCAGGCTCTCCCACTTTGGCGACGTGTGGTTTCAACACGTCTCTGATCAGTGGGTGCGGGATATCATCTCCCACGGCTACAGGATAGAATTCTCTTCCAGCCCGCCAAACAGATTTTTTCTGTCAACTCCCACCTGCTCCAAGGCCGCCGCCTTCTCTCAGGCCGTGGCATCCTTGCAGACCAACGGAGTAATTGTACCGGTTCCCGCACGGGAACGGTTCAGAGGTTTCTACTCAAATCTCTTCCTAGTCCCCAAAAAGGACGGTTCCTTCCGGCCCATCCTGGATCTCAAGCTTCTCAACAAGCATGTTCAGGTGCGGCATTTTCGCATGGAGTCTCTGCGGTCAGTCATTGCATCAATGACCCAAGGGGATTTCCTGGCATCCATCGACATCAGAGATGCCTATCTGCATGTGCCAATTGCAGTTTCACACCAGCGTTGGCTACGTTTTGCAATCGGAGAGGAACATTTCCAATTCGTGGCTCTCCCCTTCGGGTTAGCCACGGCCCCTCGAGTATTCACCAAGGTCATGGCAGCAGTGGTTGCGGTTCTGCACCTACAGGGGTTGATAGTGATTCCTTACCTGGATGACCTTCTAGTCAAGGCTTCATCCAGCGCAGACTGTCAGCAGAGTGTCTCGCTCACTCTTGCCACTCTAGCCCAATTCGGATGGATTGTCAATCTTCCCAAATCCTCTCTGACTCCGACCCAGAGTCTCACGTACCTAGGGATGCAGTTCGTGACTCTGCCGGCACTTGTGAAGTTGCCATTAGTCAAACAGCAGTTCCTCCAACTGGCGGTCCGCGCTCTGCTGAGGCCCCGCCGTTATTCCATCAGGCACCTGATGCAGGTGCTGGGTCAGATGGTGGCGTCAATAGAGGCTGTTCCCTTTGCCCAGTTCCATCTGCGGTCACTGCAGCTGGACATTCTCCGCTGTTGGGACAAGCGGCCTTCCTCCTTGCACAGTTTAGTGGCTCTGTCGCTACAGACCAGGAGCTCTCTTCAGTGGTGGCTTCGGCCCCTCTCTCTGTCTCAGGGGCGCTCCTTCCTGACCCCGTCCTGGGTGATTCTCACCACGGAGGCCAGTCTGTCCGGCTGGGGAGCGGTATGTCTCCACCACCGAGCGCAGGGCACTTGGACTCCGTCCGAGGCAGCCCTCTCGATCAATGTGCTGGAAACCAGAGCTGTGCTTCTAGCTCTCCTAGCCTTTCACCACCTGTTGGCGGGCAAGCACATCCGAGTCCAGTCGGACAACGCGACAGCAGTTGCCTACATCAATCACCAAGGCGGGACACGCAGCCGCCTGGCAATATTGGAGGTACAACGCATCCTTCAATGGACGGAGGACTCCAAGTCCACCATATCCGCAGTCCACATCCCAGGCGTGGAAAACTGGGAAGCAGATTATCTCAGCCGTCAAACCGTGGGCAGCGGCGAGTGGTCCCTGCATCCGTCAGTGTTTGTCAATCTGCCGCAAATGGGGCACTCCGGACGTGGACCTAATGGCATCCCGTCACAACAACAAGGTTCCGGTTTACGTGGCTCGCTCCCACGATCCTCAGGCCTTCGCCGCGGACGCTCTGGTTCAAGACTGGTCCCAGTTTCGTCTGTCCTACGTGTTTCCCCCTCTAGCTCTCTTGCCCAGAGTTCTGCGCAAGATCAGAATGGAGGGCCGTCGAGTCATTCTCATTGCTCCGGACTGGCCCAGGCGAGCTTGGTACCCAGACCTGCTCCATCTGTCCGTAGAGGTGCCGTGGCATCTTCCGGACCGTCCAGACCTTCTTTCACAAGGTCCGTTTTTCCGCCAGAATTCTGCGGCTCTCAGATTGACGGCGTGGCTCTTGAGTCCTGGATCTTGACGGCTTCTGGTATCCCTCCTGAAGTCAATCTCCACTATGACTCGGGCCTGTAAGTCTTCCTCCGCCAAGATCTATCACAGGACTTGGAAGATTTTCCTGTCCTGGTGTCGCTCTTCCGGCCATTCTCCTTGGCCTTTTTCCTTGCCGACCCTTCTGTCCTTTCTACAGTCCGGTCTGCAGCTGGGACTGTCCCTCAACTCTCTCATGGGACAAGTCTCGGCTCTGTCAGTGCTGTTCCAGCGGCGTATCGCCCGGCTGGCTCAGGTCCGCACCTTCATGCAAGGTGCGTCTCACATCATTCCGCCTTACCGGCGGCCCTTGGATCCCTGGGACCTCAATTTGGTTCTCACGGCTTTGCAGAAACCCCCCTTTGAACCTCTCAGGGAGGTTTCTTTGTTTCGTCTTTCACAGAAAGTGGTCTTTCTAGTGGCCATAACTTCCCTCAGGAGAGTCTCTGATTTAGCTGCGCTCTCTTCGGAGTCACCTTTTTTGTTTTTTCATCAAGACAAGGTGGTTCTCTGTCCGACTCCGGACTTTCTCCCTAAGGTGGTTTCTCCTTTCCACCTTAACCAGGACATTTCCCTTCCTTCCTTTTGTCCGGCTCCTGTTCATCGCTTTTGAAAAAGCGTTGCATACTCTGGATCTGGTGCGGGCGCTCCGGATCTGTGTCTCGCACCGCTGCTATTAGGCGGTGCACCTCTCTTTTTGTGCTAACCACAGGTCGGCGTAAGGGCCTCTCTGCTTCTAAGCCGACCTTAGCCCGTTGGATCAGGTCCACCATTTCGGGGGCCTACCTGGGTTCTCAGGTGCCTCCCCCGCCGGGGATCAAGGCACACTCGACCAGAGCTGTCGGTGCCTCTTGGGCTTTCAGGCACCAGGCTACGGCTCAGCAAGTCTGTCAGGCTGCCACTTGGACTAGCCTGCATACCTTTTCAAGGCACTACCAAGTGCATGCTCATGCTTCGGCAGATGCGAGCTTCAGGCGGCTGTCGCCCACTTGTGAAGTTAGGCTCCACCTACTTCTCAGTTGTTCTGTTTATTCCTTAGCCATGGACTGCTTTGAGACGTCCCAATGTCTGGGTCTCCCATAGGAACGATAAAGAAAAAGAGAATTTTGTTTACCGTAAATTCTTTTTCTTATAGTTCCGTATTGGGAGACCCAGCACCCTCCCTTTTGCCTGTTGGCAGTTTCTTGTTCCGCGTGTTTTCACCGGCTGTTGTCGTAGACAGAGACTCCGGTTGTTCCGGTTCTTGCTCTGTTTTTACTTGTGGGTGGCTATTCTCCTTCAGCTTTTGCACTAAACTGGTTAGATCTGGATCTCCAGGGGGTGTAGAAGCTCAGAGGGAGGAGCTACACTTTTGAGTGTAGTACTTTGTGAGTCCTCCGGAGGCAGAAGCTATACACCCAATGTCTGGGTCTCCCAATACGGAACTATAAGAAAAAGAATTTACGGTAAGTAAACAAAATTCTCTTTATCTTGGATCAATCCTTTAGATGTCTTTCTGTCGGAGCTTCATAGAAGCCCATGTAATATGTCTGTCCTATTTGACAACACTCGTTATCTAATTTCACTCCGCACATGGACGCGTCCTTTACAGTAGAAACATTTCATATCTTCTTGGACTGGGCTTTCATGACACCCAGCAATACAGTGATGGATTTGGAGTACAGCAAACCACCTAGACCTGACAATACCCTGCCTAAGACAATAAGTAAAATTGTATATGATAGTTGAATCTGGGTTTAGCAGATTCTGCCCAAATGCATAGTGCCTATCTGCCTTAGGCCCGTTTCACGCGACAGTGATAAACGCTGACGTTCTTCACTGACGTGTAAAACACGCACATGTCCCTCCGTGATTCACGGGACACGTGGGTTGTCAATGTGCAATCAGTGATTGCATATGGACATTACTCACCTGCCCCTGCTCCTGCTGTCCATAGTGCTGAACTCCTCGGCTCTGCAGCGTCCGACCACCGCTCTCAGCAGCTACTTCCTGGTAGGCTATTCCTGCTCATGAATATTCATGAGCCAGGCAGGAGCTGCCGAGAGCGGAGGCTGCAGAGCGAATCGCAGGCAAGGTAAGTTGAAAATATTTAATATCTCCGTGATTTTCTGGTATGTGTTTCACGGATCACACATGGATCACACCATAGTGGGGTCCGTGGGCCATCAGTGATGCCAGAAAAAAATGGACTTGTCTCCGTGCAGAATCACGGCCACAGGTGTACACTGCACGGAGACACGTTCAGTGAAAAATCACTGATGTGTGAGCAGACCCATTGATTATAATGGGTCTGCGTATGTCACTGATACTGGTACGTATAAAAAAAAAGCACATACCTACCAGAATCACTGACGTGTGAAGGGGGCCTAAAATTGACAAGATATAAAAGACGTACAAACATATAACATAATTGTTACAACAAATAGTCACATTTTTCCACCTTTTTCTCTCCAGTCAGTCTCTGGAACCCTCTCAAACTGTGCTCAAAGGAAAATAAGTATTTTTTCTGAAGTTTGTCACTGTTAACAATTACATTATAGCATTGGAGATAAGGGTGGCACTAACAGTGACCCTATTGCTCAACGTCAATGACTAGTTAATAATTCTAATTTGTTTTTGAGTATGTAGAGATTATTAATGAAAAGAATACTGCTCTGCTATCTTGCAATTAATCTCATCAGACCAAAGTGATTATGGTAACACTTGTTTTGTCAGACGTTTGTTTGCTTGCTTAGATTTAGTCTAATGTAACTTTGTTAAATCCATAAATATTTGAATAGTGATAGAAGTTTTGGCATTTTATTTTTTGGCATTTAGGTGTCACTTTTTCAAGGGACAAAAGGTTCAGGACAATTCTCAAAAACTCTTTTTAATGGGCTGCGTGGGCTATTCCCTCATAAATCTATCATCAATTAAGCACGTAAAAGGTATGGAGCTGATTCCAGGTGTGGCATTTGCAAGCTGTTGCAGAAAATCTTCAACGTGCAGTCAAAAGAGCTCTCAATAGAAGAGAAACCATCATTATACTAAAAAAAATAAATAAGAAATCCATCAGAGATTTAGCAGAAATGTTACGAATGGCCAAACCAACAGTTTGGTACATTCTGCAAAAAAAAAGGAGCATACTAGTGAGCTTTGGAACTCGAAAAGGCCTGGATTTTCATGGAACACAAAAGTAATGGATGATTGACGAATCCTTTTCAATCTGAAGAAAAAAAACCTTTACAACATTCAACCTAGTGAAGAACACTATCCAGGAAGTAGCTGCTTCAGTATCGAGGTCTACCATAAAGAGAAAACATGATGGGAGCAAATAGAGAGTTCACCACAAGGTGCAAACCATTTATCAGCCTTACAAATAGGCCAGATTAGACTTTGCAAATAAAAAAAAAAAAAGTAGCCAGCCCAGTCCTGGAAAAGCATTCTATGGAGAGATGAAACTAAGATCAATCTGTACTACAATGATGTGAAAAAGAAAGCATGGGGCAGGCTTGGAATGACTCCACCCACAGCCCAGGAAGTCATAGAGGCTGGGGCTGTCCTTGGTGATGTCAGGTCAACTGGAAGTTGGCGTGACCTCACCGGATCTCTGGTCACTGAGCCTGGGGGTCATGTGATGGGGATGAGCGGACCATAATAGCGCCACTCAGAGGCACAATTGACTACACAATGTATTTGAGAAAAGCCTTCTTTATGAGCTTTACATCGATGTGGGCCAATATGCTGAGTAGTGAATCACCCCTTTAAGGGGGCTATTTTGTATGAGCAGCAGTAATCATCTGATGAACAAGTACAATTCTCAGGAGACTGGATTATTTACGGCAGTATAAAAATTATCTATCAGAACCACGTTGCTGATGACATGATGCTATGGGGACAGAATGATCATAATAGCGATTGTTATAATTTTCAATGATAAATAATCATCAGTATCTGGACTGTATGGCAGAATTACCACCGGCTGCAAACTTTCCCAATGTGCGGCCTGCAAATTCTTGTTAGAGCAGTCAAGAAAGAACACAGTATCCAACAAAAGCAGGTTTGGATACCATTTGGGCATGCCAATCAAGGTGTAACCGAAATCTTCCTCTAGCAGAACAAAACCGTGCAGCACAACATGCAGAGGCCATTTTATCAGAGTAATCCGCCACTTGTCCCAGATACCGCTCCTGTACTCTATAACCCCTGATATACAGATGTGTTACTGTTGAGGGGCTTTGCGCTTAAGTTTTATAGTAAAGGTCGGTTTTTATATGTGTTTGCTGACTTTACCAGTGATATAAGGCTAAAATGTGTCATCTGTCGTATGAGCCCTTCTGAGGGGATTTGTGAGCTGGAGATGAGGCTGAGGTCCTAATCCTTTTGTACTAATCCTGTACATGTCTCTGGATATATTTTTGCATAGAACAAAAATGATACATTATTGACAGCATAAACCTAACCGGAGTCAATCGCTCCTATACATTCTGCCACTGATCTGAAATGTAATGCTTCACTGTAGTAGAAAATTCATTGTCGTCCTGTTCAATCTGCTGAGTGCAGAGCTGTATAGTAATTAGCTTGAGATTTTATGTTGAATGGGATTGTACATTTGCGGGTGAAAAGAGTCAGGTAGGAGAGTGCCGATAAGTGTAGAATTACAAATGAAACCAGAGTCCCATGCAAATTGACTCATTGCATATTTTAGGAAGAAGGCGTCAGAGGCACAACTGAATGTTACAATTGCTTCTATTCTAATTGATATATAAAGGAGAGACCTGTCAATCATGCAGAGGGAGGATCTGCCATTGACCTGCCCTGGTGACTAGTTATCTCACCTGGGGAGGAAATGGCACAGGGATGCCCTACCCTGTTGTGATGGGTCATAGCTAATAGCATAACAAGCTGACAGTGTAATGCTATGGCTAATCAGTGTATAGTTGGATATATAACAATGCCCCATCTTTGTAATTACCAGGCAGCCCCTTGGTATGTTATGCTTTTTTCTGATCTATTATTACATGTATAGGCATTCAACTTTGATGTGATCTATGGTCATAGATCAGCTGAGAAGCGCTCATAAAAGACAGCTAAGATACCAACTCAGTCAGACTGTTAGCAGACAGATGGATTCTCAATCTATATATATAATTGCCTTATTCTGTCTTGCTCCAAAATGACGTCATTACAGTCACAACCGTCGCATTGGCTGCTCGGCCCCGCCCCCCTGCACGCATTGGCGGCCCGGCCACGCCCCCTGGACACATTGCCCGCCCGGCCACGCCCCCACACGCATTGCCCGCCCGGCCACGCCCCCCCGCACACTGTGCCCGGCTTTCGCCCCCGCACACTGTGCCCGGCCACGCCCCCGCACACTGTGCCCGGCCACGCCCCCGCACACTGTGCCCGGCCACGCCCCCGCACACTGTGCCCGGCCACGCCCCCGCACACTGTGCCCGGCCACGCCCCCCGCACACTGTGCCCGGCCACGCCCCCGCACACTGTGCCCGGCCACGCCCCCCGCACACTGTGCCCGCTCGGCCACGCCCCCCCGCACACTGTGCCCGCTCGGCCACGCCCCCCCGCACACTGTGCCCGCTCGGCCACGCCCCCCGCACACTGTGCCCGCTCGGCCACGCCCCCCGCACACTGTGCCCGCTCGGCCACGCCCCCCCGCACACTGTGCCCGCTCGGCCACGCCCCCCCCGCACACTGTGCCCGCTCGGCCACGCCCCCCCGCACACTGTGCCCGCTCGGCCACGCCCTCCCGCACACTGTGCCCGCTCGGCCACGCCCTCCCGCACACTGTGCCCGCTCGGCCACGCCCTCCCGCACACTGTGCCCGTTCTGCCTCGCCCTCCCGCACACTGTGCCCGTTCTGCCTCGCCCTCCCGCACACTGTGTTCGCTTGGCCACGCCCTCCCGCACACTGTGCCCGCTTGGCCACGCCCTCCCGCACACTGTGCCCGCTTGGCCACGCCCTCCCGCACACTGTGCCCGCTTGGCCACGCCCTCCCGCACACTGTGCCCGCTTGGCCACGCCCTCTCCGCACACTGTGCCCGCTTGGCCACGCCCTCCCGCACACTGTGCCCGCTTGGCCACGCCCTCCCGCACACTGTGCCCGCTTGGCCACGCCCTCCCGCACACTGTGCCCGCTTGGCCACGCCCTCCCGCACACTGTGCCCGCTTGGCCACGCCCTCCCGCACACTGTGCCCGCTTGGCCACGCCCTCCCGCACACTGTGCCCGCTTGGCCACGCCCTCCCGCACACTGTGCCCGCTCGGCCACGCCCTCCCGCACACTGTGCCCGCTCGGTTACGCCCCCCGCACACTGTGCCCGCTCGGTCACGCCCCCCCCCCCCCCGCACACATTGGACACCTATACACCTCCCCCCCCCCAGGACTACTCCACCTATTAGACACCTCCCCCCTAAGACTAATCCACTTATTATACTCCCCTCTCCCCAGGACTACTCCTTCTATTATCCTTCTCTCCCCCCAGGACTACTCCTCCTATTATCCTTCTCTCCCCCCCAGGACTACTCCTCCTATTATCCTCCTCTCTCCCCAGGACTACTCCTTCTATTATCCTTCTCTCCCCCCAGGACTACGACCTCCTATTATTCTCCTCTCTCCCCAGGACTACTCCTCCAACACACACACACACACTGCACAAACATACCTCCCCCAAAACACACACGCACCCACACCCACACAAACCACGCAACACACACAGCACCACACATACACAACGCTGCAGACACACGGCGCTCCACAAACAATGCAACACACAAACACCGCTCTCATACCCACCCACACCCAGACAACACCCAGAACATTTACAGCGCCCTACACAAACACTTGGCAACTACACACATCATCTATATATCTAGCTATCTATCTATGTGTATATATATATATATATATATATATATATATATATATATATATATATATATATGAAAAATCATACGAAAAATCATACATTAACTACACATTCTAAAATACTCGATGCGTTAGACTCGGGCCACCTTCTAGTTAACTCATAAACACAGCGGCTATGGAAGGGAACCTGCAAAATGTTTAATGGAACCCAACTGCAAAAAAATATTTTTAGCCCAAATGACATGCATTTAAGTAAAACAAAATCCCCAAAGGTGGACAAGCCTAAGAAATCTGTAGATATTGTATTTTCCTTATTTGCACTCAAATTTTGGCTGGTGGTGTTCTTGAGGGGGAAGTCATTTTTCACTTGACGTTGATATTGCTCAGAATTTTTTTCACAAATCTTATGATTCTTAAAAAATGCGGTTCGCTCACCCATTTGGAGGCTATATTTCTTTTTGCATGACAATTCTATAATTCTAGTGTGTGACGTGATTGGCACAATGTACCAAAAAGTTTGGCAGGATATCAAGAAAACATAAATATAGTTTTACACCTCATAAGAAAAGTCACACTCCCATGTTTCTTAAGATAAGTCGTCAGTATCAGACTCTCGGCACCCCCACTGATCAGATGTTTTCAGGGCACAACACTAGAGGGAGTACTGAATGTATGTTGTTATTATTATACCTTCCAAGGCTTAAAAGTGTTCCCTGATCTGTCGGCTGCAACTCTGGCCAAAAGAAGTGAGTTTGCCAAGTTTTCAAGAATCCTCTGGCAGCATATTAATTAGAAATGGGGATTCTCTGTCAAACTGGGGATTCTTCAAAGCAGGTGTGCCGCAGGTGTGCCAAACCCCTATTCAACTGGGCAAGCTACTTGAAACCTGGGGCATAACCCCTCGATCAAACCCAGGGAGCCATGAGGAACAGAGGGATGCTCAGAAGATCAGTTCGGAGTGGGTGACTGTCCAGATGACATTCCTACCTGCCACTGGAGTGTGTTGCTCTCTTGTGACACGGTATGTCACTTGTGCCCCCTGATGCTCTCGCCTTTAGCGAGCAATTATTTACCAGCTGTCCAGTATGGAAGAAGTTGAAGTCTACAAAGTTCTTTCCCCCCGCTACACCAACCCTTCCTGAACTCTCCTGTTTGAATCCGCCCAAGTTAGATGGCATGCCCAGAATAAACCTTTTTTTTTTTGGCGTCCAAACATGAGCCTCAAGATAATGTCTTTTTTTAAATCCGATCTTTTTTTATTAAATCATTAGGGATCAATACAGAGAGTATTTCACTTTTCATATAACTGATAACAATAAACAGATAAACACATATGATTTATAAATCAGGTTCTTTCTCTGCATATATGTAAATATAATAATAGAGTTCTCAAATCGTAATTATATTATATAACTTGAGCCTACAAACCTCGTGGCTCTACAAATAAACAAAACTTAAATTATGCAATAATGCCTCAGACTAACAGGAACACCTCCTCCATCAGCCGTGTCGCTCCACATCATATTGCTATACTCTCCCGCCCCTCCCTCTCCGTGCAGTCATCCATGAAACCATTCCAGTCCTCTCTCACCTCTTCATTCAAAGTCCATTTCGCCACAGAAAAAACTAGTTCTAATTCCCTTCCTCACACATGCCATCACTGCAGGCACAACAGTAACCGGTCCAGCATTGCATCCCGAACCAGTGCACTAGAGGGTAGGCCCGGCAAATCCATCCATGGCCGCCAAATGTTGTAAAACTTTTTCAATGTTTTTCTTTTTAAATAAACTCCCCTTTCCAATCTTATGACGTTATTTAATTTGTTTTTGAGCTCTGGTAATGTTGGTGGTAGAGGGTCTAACCAGTGATATGCAAGTAGCTTTCTTGCTTGGTACAAGATACGTGCTATTCCCAGGGCTGTTGGAGAATCCGGATCCACTTCTCCTTCCCATAGGCTCAACAGGCACAGGCGGGGCGACGGTTGTATTGTGATATGATATATTTGACCTATAAGTCCCAGGGTTTGGTTCCAGAAATCACCAATGTGTCCACACTCCCACATAACATGCATCAAATGGGCATCATCCTGTCCACACCTAACACACTGTGTGTTTCGTCTGAGTCCCATCTTAAATAGTAGACTGGGAGTTTTATATACCCTGTGGATGAGATATATTTGAGACAGCTTTTGGCACTCCGATACCGCCAGTTTAGGAACTTGTTCCAATATATCAGACCACTGGCCTTCCGTCAGGGGACCGACGTCTCGTTCCCATTTGCTTTTAACAAGCAATGGATGTGTTTCCAGATGGGCAGGTAGTAATTTTTTATATAGTTCCGAAATAAGACCCTTAGAGGACTCAGATGTAAGCAGTCTATGTAATGTTTGATTATGTGTCACTGTGACCGGGTTTGTCCTCCCCTGTCTTTCCAGTGCGTGTCTCAGCTGCAAATACTGATAAAAGAAGACATGCGGAAGGTGAAACTCCGTTCTCAATTGTTCAAAGCTTTTAAGAGTATTATTTTGTAGTACTTGTGACACTAAATGGATCCCTTTATCCTCCCATCCTCTGAACCCTACTAATTTTTTAATTTCTGGCAAGTCGGGGTTCTGCCACAGTGGCCAGAGCTCTGTAGGTCCGCTTATCCCCAAAAGAGACTTACCCCTGTCCCACACCCGGAATATCATAGCCAGTGTGGGATATCGTGCCCCATTTATCTGTCTTTGTCCCACATCCAACCGGCAACCTGGGTACTTCCATACTGATCCCTCTCTCACTATATCACCACTGGTATCATACCCTCCTTCTTTGCCCCAACCCCTCAGATGTTGCATCTGGGAGGCTATATAGTATATATATGGGTTTGGTACCGCCAGTCCTCCCTCCTCCTTTCCCCGCTGTAGCACTTCCAGTCGAATCCTAGCTTGCTTTTTCTTCCAAATAAGTTCCCGGAATATTGTATTAATTTTTACAAAAAATTCCCTACATATCCACACTGGAGAATTATGTATAAGGTATAGTAATTGTGGCATCATTACCATTTTAATTAAATTGGATCTGCCGACATTTGATAGCGGCAAACGGCACCAGGTATGCACTTTTGCTCTGAATCGCTGTAACAGGGGTTCCAGATTTAGGGCCTGGAAATCCTTCGGGATTGGGCTGACAATTACTCCCAGATATTTAAACTCCCGGACCACAGGAACTGGAATCTGTAAGTCCGAAAAGTCCCCCGGAAGGGGGTCCAACGGCATTAAAGCCGACTTGGACCAGTTGATTAGTAGACCAGACCTCTGTCCAAATTCCCGAATGATATTCATTGCCGGCAAAATCGAGGAACGTACCCTGTCTAAATATAAGAGTAGATCGTCTGCGTATAATGATATCTTTTGTTCCACGGCTCCACACCGAAATCCCTCTACCTCCCTGGATTTCCGTATTGCCACTGCCAACGGCTCCACTGCAGTTGCGAATAGCAAGGGTGAAAGCGGGCACCCCTGTCTAGTACCTCTTTCAAGAGGAAAAGACTCGGAGACCCTGCCATTAACCCTAACCTTTGCCACCGGTGAGTCATATAGCAGTTTTACCCAATTTATGAATCTATGTCCAAAGCCCATTTTCCGAAGTACAGCCCACATATATTCCCATTCAAGGCTATCGAACGCCTTAGCGGCGTCTAATGACAAAATTGCCCTTTCCCCCGGTACCTCAGAACTATGTTGAATTCCCAAATATAATTTCCTGAGATTCATAGATGTGGCTCTGCATGGAATGAAGCCTGTCTGATCACTCTGCACTATAGATGAGATGACTCGGGACATCCTATTGGCGAGCACCTTGGCCAGCAATTTAATGTCTGTTTGTAGGAGAGAGATTGGGCGATACGAATCCGGGATCTCTGGATCTTTTCCAGGTTTTAATATTAAGACTATTAAGGCTTCCCTCATAGAGGGCGGGAGGACCCTCTGCCTTTCAGCCTCTTCAAATACCTTAAGTAGTTTGGGTAGCAGTAAGGGTGCATACGCTTTATAAAACTCTCCAGGCAGGCCATCCGTTCCCGGAGCTTTTTCATTTTGTCTGGCCAAGCGCTTCCTCCAGTTCTTCCAATGAGATGTCCCGGTCCAGCAATTCCCTGTTTACATCACTCAGTGAAGGAAGAGAGAGAGCATCCAAATACTGCTCAATCTCAGTCTCCGCGAGGTCATAGTCTGATGTGTATAGCCGCATATAATAGCTCTTATTATATCCTCGCTTTCTGTTACAAAGTCACCTGATTCCGTCTTTAACCTATTTATATAAGAAGATCCTTCCTGTGCTCTAATGACTGTGGCCAGTAGGTGCCCCACGCCCTCCCCCGCCATAAAATAATTTTGTTTAAGGAAATAGCGTTTATTTTCTGCCACCGACATGAGATTTTCTTTGAGTGACATCTGTGCCTTCTGTAGAGTGTTTTTAGTTTCTACTGTTGGGTTGAGCACCACCGCAGCCTCCGCATCAGATACCTCCTGAATCAGACTCTGGGTGTAACATTTGGTTTGATTTTTGCGTATGCATATTTCTCTAATATATATGCCCCTTACCACAGCTTTCATAGAGTCCCAAACTATGTGTGGCGGTGCAGAGCACTCATTAACACGGAAGTATTCTAGAATGTTATCATGTAAAGATCCCCCAATAAGCTGGATCCAGAAGGGATTAAGTTTCCAGATAGGCCTGGGCAGAGTGACGGGGTTTCCCCATGCAAGCGTAACATGTAATGGTGAGTGATCAGATACGCTTCTAGGTAGGTAGGCCACCTTTTGTGTATATGAGGCCATAAGTGCGTTTCCAATAGCCAGGTCTATCGTGACATGGTGTGGTGGGAGCTAGAGTAACAGGAGAATTGTTTGGTTGTGGGGTGTTGGGCACGCCAAAGATCTACAAAACCCAGCTCCATTAGCATTCTAGCAAATGAAGTCGGGGCGGCGTTCTCCGATATGTTTCCCGAGTGTAATTTATCTAGATAGGGATGTAAGTAATTATTAAAATCCCCTATCAAAAGCGTCGGCACAGATGGAAGGGAATCTAAAATAGACAATATCCTTTTTACCGGTTCGACTGAATATGGTGGAGGGATATATATCGCAACCAGAATAAATTGTATACCATACAGCGTGCAAAGCAAACATACAAATCTGCCCCCCGGGTCAATCACTGATTTGGTACATGAGAACGGGATGGATTTGTGCACCAACACACTCACACCCCGTGCATGGGTCGAGTATGTGGAATGATATTCATGCGCGATCCATCCCTTCCTCAGCCAATGAACATTATCCCTGACCATGTGGGTCTCGGAGAGACATAAAATAGCCGGTAAAAGTTTCTGTAGGTGAGTAAATATAGCACATCTTTTGTTCGCATCTCCGAGCCCTCTAACATTCCACGCTACAATATTTAAAGATGTTGCCATAAGCGTAGACTAAGATATGATCCGGATGGATACTTCATACCTGGAGGAGAGAGGCGTTCTCCACCGATTCTCAAAAACATTAGGTTGAGCGACACGACTGAGGCACACCACACTTCCCAAACAGATTGCATCATACAACAATAAACAAGAAAAACAAGGAGAGAGATAGGGCTCCGCACACCAGTGCGCAGTGCCCCTGCCCTCAAAATCAAGTGTATCTTACACATTTCTCCCAAATAGAGAGAATCAGGGCTAAAAACACGCCCCAAGTCCATGCAGGGAGGGGGTCCACAACTCGCTAGTGCAGCGGGTGTCCACAATGAACCGGCCGTCTCCCAACCTGGATCCTAGATGAATTTAACTGTAATGAGCTCACCAGCATAGCGTCCCAAACAAAAACAACGCCTGGCGGCAGAAAGGGAAATCTCAGGTATTCTTCCTCCTCAGGGATCTCTCATTGATATCCAGCCAAGACAATGCCGCCCCAGCCGTATCAAAAAAATGAGTCTCTCCGTTCGCAGCAATCCGCAGCTTAGCAGGGTACATCATGGAGTATGGCACTTGCAGGTTGCGCAGTCGTTTTTTGATCTCAATAAATTGCGCTCTTTTACGTTGCACTTCCATGGAGAAATCAGGAAATATTGATATCTTCCTCCCATCAATTACAAGTTCTTTGATATCTCTGGCTCTGCGCAGGATAGTGTCCCTATCTTTATAGTGCAGTAGTTTAATCAGAATAGGACGTGGGGGTGCTCCCGGCTGTGGGGCACGCGCAGGGACCCTGTGCGCCCTTTCAATGGTGAAGAAAGGGGACAGTATGTCTTTTCCCATGGTGTCTTTAAGCCATTTTTCAAAGAAATTCAGTGGGTCATTGCCCTCCATCCTCTCTGGGACCCCCACCAGTCGCAAATTACTTCTGCGGGAGCGATTTTCCAAATCATCCACCTTGTTTAGCAGTGTGGAGATATTTTGCGTGGCCTTTCCCAGCTCTCGTGACATTGGGGGCAATTTATCCTCTGTTGTACTCACTCTTTCTTCCAACTCCCCCATTCTGACAGTCACCCCTTGCAGCTCACGTTTAATACAGGCCATATCTGAGGTGACAGTTCCCATCTGGCTGCTTAGAGTGGCCAATGTGGTATTGCAAGAGTTAATTGCTGCCAGAATGTCTCTCAGTATGGCCTCAGTGAAAACAGGTGTTGTTTGCTCCACATCTCCCCCTCCTCCCTCTGCCAGCACAGGCCTGTGTGTCTGCATACCTTGTGCTGCTGAACATGCAGGGCCCAGGGTACTCACAGTCTCACTGTCGGGTATGTTTTCTCCCTGCTCCAGGGCCCGTTCAGCGCTGCCATCGGGTGCCTTGTTGCAGGTAGGCTCTGTGCCAGGGGCCACTCTGGCAAACCGCTCCAACCTGCTTGCTACTCCCACTGCTCCAGCTCGGGATGGTGTGGATGCTGGCGGCGCCATATTGGATTCTTCAGAGGCACGCTCCTGCGCGTCTCTGTCCCTTTTATTGCTACTGCGGGTCGGCATATCCTGGCTGTGCTCGCTTCCCTGGGTGTTATAAGTTGTCTTGCAGCCCTCCAGGGTCGGTAGTGCCTGTCAGCAAGGCCGATGTGCAGGATAATTCAGGATCCAGGCAGGAGCTCACCCACGCTGCTTCCTCTCTACATGAGGTCCAGGCCACACCCCCAAGATAATGTCTCTTAATGTGAATGGTCTCAACTCTCAGCGAAGAGGTCCATGATGTGAAGACAGGTGGAGGCATCAAAGTGTGACATAGCATGTATACAGGAGACCCACCTTCTCCCCCAAGACAACAACGACGTCATCCAAGGTTTCAGCATACTTTTTTCGCAAATGAATCTAAGAAAAAGGAGGAGTGGCTATTCTGGTTAAGAACTTGGTGGCCTTCAAGTTGGTGAATGCAATATACGGTGTGGACGGTAGATATATTATCCTTTTGTGCCTCATCAATGGTTCCAAACTCCTCACAACTAACTTTTGCCAGGAATTTTTTCCAGGTCTTCAAGGATACCGCCCAGGGGAATGAAATTATCTGTGGGGACTGTGGTCTATGGACTACTTGTCTGGGGTTCCACGTCAGGAAAGGACTTGAAGCAACTAAATGCTGAATTCCACTTGCATGACATCTGGAGGTACCTCCATGCATCTAAAAGGAACTATACGTTATGTTCCTCTAGGCACTGATCATATAGCAGAATTGACCTTTTTCTTGATAGATAGCAAGACTATAAGCAAATGTGTTGCTGCTGTTATCGGTCTGATAGCGTGGTCAGACCGTGCTCCAATATCCATGGCAATACAAGAATCTTGTATTTCCAATGCTCCCAGATGGTGACTTAAAGGAGTTATCCGACATACACTCCAAAAAAAATTGTAAGCTAATCTGTGCTGTATTGTCATATAAATCACCCCTACATTATTTTTAGTTTTCTAACTTTTGTTCCTCTTGAATTCACCCTTTATTCTCTGCAGTACCTTGTTTACATTCAGCTCCAACAAACATGACAATTTCCTGTATTCTTGGTTGCCAAACCTCAGTCAGAGCTGGCACCACCCAGTCTCAGTGTCTAGAAACGCCCCCTGCCCGGCCTCAGTGTCCAGAAACGCCCCCTGCCCTCCCTCTGCACATTCAATGGCTGTCAGTGTTCTGCCCAGCACCTGACCTCTCAGTATGTGACAGAGCAGAGATCGAGCTTCTCTCATCTGTGACACAGCGATCAGCTCACATCCCATCAACAATGGTAACAGAGAGTTGTTACATGTTCCTCACCCCTTAGGCTACTTTCACACATCCGGTTTTTGCTCTGCGGCATAATACGGCGCTCTGCAGAAAAACCGCAAGTTTTTTTTTTTTACGCTGGTTGCGTTTTTTTTTTGCATAGACTTACATTAGTGCCGTATTGTGCCGCAGGGGCTTGCGTTCGGTCCGGTTTTTGCCGCATGCGGCAGATTTAGTCGATGCCGCGGCCGGATAGAACGTTCCCTGCAACGTTTTTTGCTCCGGCAATAAAAACCGCATCGCGCCGCAACCGGCCACTGCGGCGCATTTTTCAATGCATGCCTATGGACGCCGGATGCGGCGTGATGTGGAAAAAAACGCATTCGGTCGCCGCATGCGGTTTTTCCCACTGCGCATGCTCAGTAGCGTGCCGCAACCGGAAAAAAACGGACGGGCCGCATGTAAAAACTTATGCAAAGGATGCTGTGTTTTCGCCGCATCCGTTGCATAGGTTTCACAGCCGGATTGAGCCGCAGTGCTCAAACCGGATGTGTGAAAGTAGCCTTATAGATAAATGAATACTGTGTAAGGCAGACTATATATAGCACCCAATGTGAGTCTATAGTAGCTATATACGCCATGTATGTATGGTACATGTGTGTGTGTGTGCGTGGTTTGTGTCATATAGTTATGTGTGTATATATATATATATGTGTGTGTGTGTGTGTGTGTGTATGTATGTATGTATGTATGTATGTATGTATGTATGTGTGTGTGTGTGTGTGTGTATGTATGTATGTATGTATGTATGTGTGTGTGTGTGTGTGTGTGTGTGTGTGTGTGTGTGTGTATGTGTGTGTGTGTGTGTGTGTGTGTGTGTGTGTGTGTGTGTGTGTGTGTGTATGTATGTATGTATGTATGTATGTATGTATGTATGTATGTATGTATGTATGTATGGATAGATAGATATATGCACATAGATTCTACAGGCTTATCCCTCTGTGTCACTATATGAATTGACACATTGGGCTCCGAATGTGGAGTGTGCAGCTTGCATACGAGTGGTCACATGACCATTCATTCTGACTGTCGACAACTGTGTCTGCTGCATGTGATGTGAGGATTCACATATCTACACTGTGTAGCAGCAAGCAAGAAATAGTGCGATAATAATAATAATAATCATCATCTACAATAAAATATAATTACTGAAGATTTTTGTGAAAAATCTTGACCACTATTTTTTCCTTGGGCTACATGATATTTTGGTCATGCTGTCATACATCACAGCATGCCTATGTCACTACTAGCATGATGCAGGTCTGTCAGGTGGCTTTCATTTCCGCACTGTCTCGTTCACCGTCTGTCTCGTTCACCGTCTGTCTCGTTCACCGTCTGTCTCGTTCACCGTCTGTCTCGTTCACCGTCTGTCTCGTTCACCGTCTGTCTCGTTCACCGTCTGTCTCGTTCACAGTCTGTCTCTGTCTGTCTCTAGCTTTCCGTCTCTTTTCTTTCCCTGTCTGTCTCTCTCTATCCGTCTCCCCACTGACATCTTATTACCTCTTATACTAACACTGTCCTTTGTTACTATAGTAACCAATCACAGCTGAGATTAATAAACTGTAGTTCCAGGCTCCATTCACTTTAATGGAGTCATGTTTTTTGGAGAGTAACTGTAAAGCGCAGGGTTAACTTTTCCTGTGAAACTGTAGTCTACAACGTTCCCTGGGTCACATGGGTCATCTGTGCAAAAAAACGTTATTGTAAATGAGAGAGTGCGGATTCCTTTAGCGGACACACACACACACACACACACACACACACACCACACACATTCACACTCAGCTTTATATATTAGATAGATATAGATATAGATATATATATATATATATATATATATATATATATATATATATATATATATATATATAATATATAATTTATTTATTTAAAATTGAAAGATATATACAGTTGTGTACCGCTCATGGCGGCAGACCACGTTGCTACTAAGGGACCTGTGAGTCAGGGGGCCAGTTCCAGGGCCTGCACTGGACCCTCCTCCGTTCTGTATTGCACGTTCAACTTAACTATAAATGCCAATATAATTGAAAGCAATGATCTGACGGCTCACTCCTCCATTATTCTCCCTGTGCTTATGAGCTTTGATGTCTCAGTGCAGAGGGCACAATGATGTCACTTCAACGCACCCTCTGCAGACCAGTGCCGAACATTCAAGACACCTGCTGCGAAGATTGGAGCAGTGGGAGAATGGGGAGAGATGAGTAATTTTTTTAATCATTAGGTGGGGCAGCCATTATACTGTTTTGATCTGTGTAGGGGCCAAAATATAGTTTGCTGGGCTGTATGAGGGGGACATTATAGTATTTGGATGTCTATGTGAAGCGCATTATACTGTGTGTGAGGCATTATAAAATGTGGTGGGTTGTGTCGGGGCTAGCATACTGTGTTGATGAAACTGTACTTTGTGGGTTGGTGAAAATGGAGGTTCACGAAACTTTGCGTCATCTTTTCAGAGTAGCTACTGAAAAAACTCGTTCTATCAGTCAGTGTAGGGGTAAACAGCCCTCAGAGTATCAGAGGCTATTGTTGGGCAGAACCAGGCCCTGGATTCCGGATGTGTGATCCGGATCAGGAACTTGTGAAATTAAAAATTAATAGTAAAGTAAAAAAAAAAAAAAAAAGAAGAAAGCGCTTCATACTGACCGAGGCTCCGTTGCAGCTGTACACTGCTCTCGTGTCTTCTCCTTCACTTGCTGGGCCGCTAATTACTGCTCATTCATATGCACTGCTTTCCCCGTCCTCCGGCTGTCCTGTTTCCTGTGATTGGTTGCAGTCAGACGCACCCTTAGCGTATGTGACAGCATCTGCCTACAACCAATCACGGGCGCCAAGACTGTTGATGAGCGGGAAAGCAATTCAACTCTGCGGATCATTATTGTGGTATAAAACGCATAAAATTTTTCACTGTGTTTTTCTCCCATATTATGACACCAAGAACAGAAAAAGCATATGGCTACAGTATACAGCCCCCAGCCGTGCGCTTATCTTGGCTGCGTATCCAAATAAGAGGAACTGCATGCGGCTTTTTTCTTGATTTACAAAAAGAATTTAAAAATAAACGAAATTCAGTCCCCCCGAATTTTGGTACCCAGGCATGATAAACCACAAAAGCTGGGGGCTGGTATTGTCAGGCTGGGGAGACCCCTATTTATTGAGCCGCCCCGTGCCTAAAAATAGCAGCCTGCAGCCACTCAGGATTGTCACATCCATTAGATGTGACAATCCCAGCACTTTACCTGGCTCTTCCTGGTTGCTCTGGGGCGGTGGCAATCAGGCTAATATGAAGTTAATCACAGCCCACAGCTGCCTCTAAGCCAGATATTAATCGTCAGGGTCTATGAGACACCCCCCCCCCTTAGTAATCTGTAAGTGACAGTAAATAAACACTGATGCCAGATGTGTAATGTCACCTGGCATCAAGCCCTGGGGTTGGTGAGGTCAGGCGTCTATCAGATACCCGACATCACCAACCCAGTCAGTCAGAAATAAAAAATAGACAACAAAAAAAGTTTTATTTGAAAAAACACTCCCCACATTCCCTCTTTCAACAATTTATTGACAAGAACACTCAAATCCGGGTCCGGCGTAATCCAATAAGGGGGTTGCACGGCGATCCATACCATAGTCAATGAGACTCCCAGTCAATGAAGAACAAAATGTTCCCCATTGGCTGGGAGAGCTGTGCAGTGACCTGAGCTAACATCAATAGGTCAGCCCAGGTCACTGCAGGGGATGCCGAGCGCTGCCGTCAGGAGGTTAGATGAGATCATTACCTGCAGTAACGATCTCCTGCTCTGCTGATGTCAGCGCTGTCACGGACTTCTATGCCTGCCGAGTTCTACGCAGTATCGCGAGAGCCCGTGACGTCACTGCTAGTGACAGTTTCGGGCTGCCCGCGAGACGGGCAGAGAAGGCAGTGACGTCAGGAGGCAGGAGATCGTCACAGCAGGTAATTATCTCATCTAACTTTAGCAGTCAGTGTCCCGCTCCCTGCCAGCCCCGCGGCGTGAGAAGCTGCTGATACTGCGGGCAGACACTGACATTGCAGTGCGGGCAGCTGCAGGGCTGGCAGGGAGCGGGACACAGACTGCACGGGCAGTGATGACAAGCAGCGCTCGTCTTCCCCGCAGCTGCACGCACTGCAGGGTGAGAAGCAGCTTATACTGTAGAGTGGGGCAAACACTGACACTCTGCAGTGCGGGCATCCGCGGGGCTGGCGCGGGACACAGACTGATGCACATACACAGATGACCCATGATGACACAGACAGCACGCACGGGGGAGGGAGGGGGGGAGACAGTTCCCAGGACGTCAGGCAGTAAACATGATAAAGCACTGGGGACACAGCACTGACAGTGTATCTGACAGCAAGTGTTCCTTGCCTTATTGAACTGGACACTGAATCGGCTGGCATTCAGGGCACACGTAGCTGGGCACAGGAGGCGGGAGAGGGAGACTACGGAGTGTGTGGGAGGTTGTGGGCAGAGTACGGGGTGCTGGAAAATGTGTGGGAGGGTGCAGGGAAGGGGGGCGGTTACTCCACGCACTGTACAGCCCAGCAGGGAGGCGGCATGCTGTTCCAGATTTGCATGTCAACATGGCCCTGCCCATGTAGACATGAAATGACCGGAAGCAGCAAAATCGCGGCAGGAGCGGTCACATGACCACTCTGAGCCGGGGGAGAGGGGCTGACAGCAGGGCAGGTAAGTGGTCTCTATCTACTTACCTGCCCCAATGTAGCCCAATAGTGTAATAATGAAAAAAAGTCAAAAGAAGCCGGATAACCCCTTTAATACTAGTCTACTGAGTGACCAAAATATGTATGATGAAGTGGCATCCGTGTTGTCAAAATATTTCAGACACAATAACGGGCAAGTCTCGGATAAGACCTTGTGGGCTGCTCACAAATTAGTTGTTTAGAGGACAGTTTATTAAAATAGCTTCTATTAGGAAAAAACATAACCAGAAATTAAAGGTATTTTATCCCGCATCCACCACCTAGAAACCCTCAATAAGACTTGCCCAACGCCAAAAATGTCTGAGATTCTTACATATAGGTTCCAACTGTGCTCACTCCTCTTGCATAATCTCAAAAAGAATAAATCCATATTTTTTGCTATGGAGGACAGAGCTGGCGCCCTGTTGAAAAAAAAAAAAAAGAACAAAAAGGCTGGAAATTAAAGCTAAAATTTTATTCCTTAAGGGTCCAAATGGGACAACTATAAAACACCCTATTGAGATAGCTGAAGCTTTTGCTAAATTTTACGCGGCCCTTTATAACTTAAAAGACAACTCAAACCCCTCTACCATCACAAGCGGATATCCAGGATTTTCTGGAAAACCTCAAGCTCTACCTCGTGTGTCAGACACTGAACCTCCCTTTCACCATACAAGAAATCTTAGACGCCATTAAAATAGCTAAACATAACTTGGCCCCAGGCCCTGATGGGCTGCCAGATGAATACTACAAACAATTTGAGCCCATACTATCCCCATTTTTGTTAAAGACCTTTAATCTGTGGCAATTGTCGGGGTTGATTGCTCTGGATAATTTAGAAGCAGTTATTACTACACTACCTAACCTGGGAAAACCTGCAGACACTACAGGGAATTTCAGGCCGATCTCACTTCTAAACTGTGATTTAAAAATTTACTAAAAAATAGTTGCAACTAGTCTTCATAAAATAATTCCATCTTTGATTGCCCCAGATCAGGTGGGATTCGTAGCTGGCAGACAATCTAAGGACGGCACCAGATGGATGATTGACCTGATTGGGGTGGTGGAATGGTTGGGTAGACCCAGTGCATTCCTGTCTCTTGATGCTGAGAAAGCTTTCGACAGGGTGCACTGGGGGTATCTGGAGGGAGTTCTTACAAAATTCGGGCTAATGGGCAAGTCATCAAGTCTGTTATTCTAGCCCTATACTCTCATCCAAACGCATTGGTCCTGGCCTCAGATTTTCTCTCATCAAGGTCCTTCATCTCTAATGGCACCCGCCAGGGTTGTCCCCTGTCCCCTATCATATTTGCTCTGACAGTGGAACCTCTGGTGGAAGCTAAATGGGGGAATTTGGCTATTACTGGTGTTAGCGTGGGGGGGGGGTTTGAGCATAAACTCGGTTTATATGCAGGTGATGTAGTAATTTCCTGCTCTGACCTTGAATCCTCTATACCAGCAGTGGTATCCACTTTGTCGGCTTTCTCTAAAGTGTCATACTATAAGTTGAATGCTGCTAAGTCTCTGATTCTGCCATTTAATGTATCCGCCCAAACCAGATGTAATTTGGAGGTGGCCTTTCCCTTCAAGTGGTGTGAGTAGGGGTATCCTGTACCTTGGCATTACGCTGACACCTACCCAGTATCTGATCAGGAAAAACCTTGATAATTTGGTCAAAAGCCCTAGAGCAGGAACTGGGTAGATTTGAAAAGCTGTCACTGTCCTGGATGGCAAGGATACAGTCCTTTCTAAGATGGTTTTCTTGCCCAAATTACTTTATTGTTCTTCTGCCTCGATCTAAAAATTCCCTTTAAGTTTTTGACAAAACTTCAGGCTGTAGCTTATAAATTTGTATGGGTTTAATAAAAGAGCTAGAGTCGCTGGTAAAATAATGCATTTCCCGTATGGCATGGGAGGATTGGGTACCCCGAATGTAATGGCATATTATAAGGCCTCTCTAATCGAATCCCTAAAAGAGTGGTGGAGCCATGAGAGCTCTCATAGGTGGGTTCAGATTGAAAACCCTCTGGCCCGTCAGGGCTCGACGAGAAAGATGGAGGCGGAATATCTAAACCAATCTCGAGTCACTTCTTGTCTCCCTACTATGGCGGCCTCCCTCTTAATATGGCGAAGTGACCTGAACTGTAAATACAGATCACATTGGCAGAAATTTCACTAAGGTTGTTGGAGTCGTAAATCCCGTATTTGAACCTGGCCAAAAGGGAAGAGGCGGGCATTTCGATCCTTGCATATCTATTTTCCATCTCTGATAGTCGTCTTTTTAAGGATTTACTAGATGAGCACCCCTCCTTGAGGGGAGTTTTGTTTATCAAATACGCCACTTTCTAACTTACTTAATTCCCATTGTAATCGAACCCTATGCTTCCTACTTCTAAGGCTTTAGTGTTTAAAAACCTAATAAGGTCTGAAGGAATATCACCGACTTACAAATGGCTGAACAACCCAACGGACGAGCTGAAACTCCCATATATGAGCAAATGGGAATCTGACTTGGGAATATTTGCCTCCCCTTCAGATTGGCACAAGGTGACAGCATGGGTTCAAAAATCTTCCAAATGCATTAACCATCTAGACCAACTAAAGAAGGTCCACCTACGGTGGTACTCTACGCCGGCTAACATGGCACATTATGTCCCAAATATTTGCCGCTCTGTTGGAAAGGCTGCCTCCAAAGGGGTTCACTTAGACATTGCTGGTGGCTCTTTCCAAGAGTTAAGCCGTTCTGGATAGAGGTTTTTAGCTTAATGAGCAAACGGACTGGCATCCATATCAACCCTAACCCAGGCCTGGCAATCTTAAGTATGGGAGTAGATGAATACCCCCAAGATTTCAGAGGAATGTTTGTTCATATCTTAATAACAGCCAGACAATGTCTGAGCAGCACTTGGAAATCTACAGACACCCACGGGAGCGGAACTGCATAGAAGGATTAACCTGCAATGCCAATATGAGTACTATCTAGCCCACTCCATTCGAGCAAAAAATAAGATTCTTAGGGGTGCTTCACACACAGCGAGATCGCTGCTGAGTCACGGTTTTTGTGACGCAGTAGTGACCTCATTAGCGATCTTGCGGTGTGTGACACTGAGCAGCGATCTGGCCCCTGCTGTGAGATCGCTGCTCGTTACACACAGCCCTGGTTCGTTTTTTTATTGTTGCTCTCCCGCTGTGACGCACAGATCGCTGTGTGTGACAGCGAGAGAGCGACGAAATGAAGCGAGCAGGAGCCGGCATCTGGCAGCTTCGGTAAGCTGTTACCAGGGTAAACATCGGGTAACCAAGGTGGTTACTCGATATTTACCTTCGTTACCAGCCTCCGCCGCTCTCACACTGCCAGTGCTGGCTCCCTGCTCTCTGCACATGTAGCTGCAGTACACATCGGGTTAATTAACCTGATGTGTACTGTAGCTAGGAGTGCAGGGAGTCAGCGCTAAGCAGTGTGCACGGCTCCCTGCTCTCTGCACATGTAGAGACGTTATGACGTCGCTGTGTTTGACAGCTAAGCAGCGATCATAACAGCGACATACAAGGTCGCTGTTACGTCACAGAAAATGGTGACGTAACAGCGACGTCGTTGTCGCTATGTGTGAACCCAGCTTTAAAGTCTGGGACCCCTGGCTGGTGTCCATATATGCATCCCCTATCTCGCACCTAGCCCCCCTGCAGAGGTGCTCTCTGTATCCAGGTTGATGTTAACAATTCCAGCATGCTTCCTTCCCCCTTCCTCCCCATAAAAGTTGTCACTACAGACATCCACTCTCATGTTGATCTAGAAGCTATGAATAATTTGGTTTCCAGCCTGAAGGTTGGGGTTGAGTTGTTGCCATCTCCCCCTCCCCCCTTCCTTCCCTTTCATTTTTTTTTCCTGTACTTTCATTCTTTTCCCCCTGTTGTTCCCCCTTCCCCGTTGATAATAAACTAAACTATAGTTGGCTAGTACGGATCCTCTTGTGGTTCTGAATTGCTAGCAAAATGACTGTAAAAGTGGTGGAATGTTTAAATAAATGAGTACATATCTTGGTGGCAGTGTGCCGACTATGAGCTGTAATTTATAAATTCCTGTTTGCTTAGTTGTAATGTGTTTAAAATGCTTCAATAAAAATGTATTGGATAACAAAAAATCCCACCAAGGACAAGATCTGAAAGGCGTTTATATGGTCTTCCAGTTTGCATGGGTTTCCCCAAGGTTCTCTGGTTTCCTCCCACACTCCAAAGACATATTGTTAGGAAATGTAAATTGTGAGCCCCAAAGGGGACAGTGATGTTTAAAGGGAACCTGTCATCAGAAATTTTGCACTAAACCTAAAAGATTCCCCCTCTGCAGCTCCTGGGCTGCATTCTAGCAAGGTTCCTGTTGTTTATGTGCCCCCTTTCTGACCAAAATAAAGACTTTGTAAAGTGGTACCTTTTTGTATTCAGATCTTGATAATGGTACACGGGGGCGGGCTCTCTGGTATCCGGGGGGAATCTTTTAGGCTTTTAGGTTTAGTACAAAATTTCTGATGACAGGTTCCCTTTAAGTGCTGTGAAAACTAATGGCGATATATAGGCGAGTAAAAATAAATGTATTATGATCCCTAATCAGCAATAGGTATTGGTGCTTATCTAACTTCTGCGGTTTTCGTTTTGTCTTATACATTAGGAATCTTGGAGTTCTTCCATCATCAATTGAAGGATATAGTGGAATATGCTGAGCTGAAGACTGTGTGCTTCCAAAATCTGAGGGAAGTGGGCAATGCCCTCCTCTTCTGCCTTCTTATAGAACAAAGCCTGGTATGTACAATAATCTGACTCCCCATACATGTCCATTATGGATGCAAGAGACATGACCATTTTTTCACAGCAAGGTATAGATGCCATATTAAAGAGCTCTTCATGCCCACAACAAACACCTCTACATCATACAGGGGGAGTCCTCTGTATAAGTCAGAGTGGAAGCTGTGTAGGAGTACCTCCTGTTCTGGCAGACCCCAACAATTCTGGAATCATATGGACGGACACATTGTAAATAGTACATTTCCCCTTAAGCTGCCATTGCATGGGCAATATATCTGAGTGGCCAAAATTCCAGTTATTCTTCTTTAAATTATAGCAATTGCTGTGTAAGTACATTTAATTTATGGTAATTGCTCTCCCTCTCACCTAATTAGCAGTGTTTGGCTGGCCTGCAACGGTGCTCTCCCGTCAATGATTGGTGTGCAGCCTTGTCGGCAAACAAGCAGCCCTTTAGTGACAAAGGCAGCGGTGTGTAAATACTGCTTATTCTGTTATATTAAAGCATAATTAGTCTTCACCATATTTTTTCATGTAGCTGCAACGCAACCGTTCTGCAGAGAACATGCTGTGACCAAAGTCACCAACTTTGGTTAATGTGTCTCCAAACACACACACGTTGGTCAGATGTATGGGCTGTTTTAGCGTTCTGAATCCTATAAAGACATGAGTTGACCCCCCCTTCCCTTTCATTGTATAGTGCTGACCCCCATCCTGGGCCACTTCCTGGTAAATATGTCCCCCCATCCTGGTGTATGACATCATCATGGCTATGTGCTGGAATATATGGCTCCCCCATCCTGGTATATATGTCTACATCATGACCCCATCCTGGCGTATGACCCCATCATGGCCATATCCTGGTATATATGTCCCCATCATGGCCCATCCTGGTATATGTCCACATTGAGACCCCATCCTCATATATATATATATATATATATATATATATATATATATATATATATATATATATATATATATATATAATGACCCCATCCTTTTATGCATGTCCCCATAATGTCCCCATCCTGATACACATGATAAACCCAGGCGCCGCACACAGTAATAAAAATAAACGATTATACTCCCTCTCTCTCCACTCCCCCTGTGTCCTAATCCGATGATGGCATGCCGCAACTGACCAGCATGTAAATGGCGCAGCGCATGACGTCACTGTCATGCAAGGCGTGGCCATTTACAGCACAGTCAGCTACCGGGTGCCAGCATAGTCTCTGCTCCCCATGTCCTGGATTATGGGCGTGGGGAACAGTGACTATAAATAGCCTTGATCGGTGGCCAGCACATCGGGTCCCTGCACTGCTATGTATTTCAGCTGGAAGCGCTTTCTCGGATGTACATCCAGCTGAAACAGACACTGTGGCCAGCGGGCCTCATGATACCCTGGGCTCGGTCACGGTCACTGCAATGATGATGGTTATGCCTATGCTTGAAACCCATCCTGAATGGAACATGTTAAGTCCATACACGCCATTTGCCTGCAGATATAGGGATAATTTGCCAGCAAATGGTGTTTCCATCCAGGTTTACCAAGCTTAGCGCGGACGCAGTGTCCAGTCGTCAGGGCGGTGCCACAGGGCAGTTGGTCACCTCTCACTGTACTGCGTGTGCAGTTGTAATCACACCTTGACACATTGACACACACGCAAATGCATGCACACTACACACACACACTGTCAGTCATTTGTGTTGGGAGTGATTACAGCGCACTGTGTAGTGAGCGGAGACTGTGACCTTTTCTTGCACCGCCCTAATAACCCTAAGCTAGCTGATGCTGGGAGAATATAGCTTTATTTTCTCCCTGTAGTTGCTGCTGTACTAAGACAGCTAGACTGTTTAATTGCTAATTACCTGCAGATTATCCCTGTATCTGCAGGTAATTAGCATTTCTTGATCTAACCGCTTCCGTTTAGAATGGCACTCACTGTCAGATTTATATTTTTATTTCCGACCTGCTTCTAGAACCTGATCCTGTCTACTTTGCATTGTACATGGAGTGCAGATAATTTCACGGACCAGTTGCTTACATTATTTTACTTTAATTTACGTTTTACTTGTTCTGTACAGCAGAAAACCATGTTTCATTCTTCTTCCTGTATAGTATGAAAATAATTTCTATTCTGGTCGTCTTTGTGGGATAATTGTCAGCTAGCTCCAATCGTCCGTTATAATTGAGCATATAATAGCGCTATTACTGTTATTGTTCTCCATTAATCTCTCGGCCACATGTCTATACCTGTGCGGACAAAAGTGACAATGTGATGTGCAGTTTGCTCACCTTGGCAGAACAATATTCTGCATTCACTGAATCACATCCATCTGAGAACAAGTATGATGCGCCGAATCTGATTGTAGGGCTGAGTGGTCATGGAAAATGATGGCTAATCGCTTGCTTTCCAGTGCTCAGCAGCGTAGCAACAGAGTTATCCAAGTCATTGGAGGGCAGCAATTTACTCTCATTTAGCCGGAACATTAGGCACTAATTGGAAGAAAAGTTTTATTTATTAGTAACAAAGAGTAACAAAGAATAATTGAAGCTCCACGTGATGCAAAATCTATGGAACATGTATGAAAATTGGTTGTAACGTTTCTATAGAAATGACCCATGCTTTTTTTCCATTAACCTTAGTCCCTAGAAGAGGTGTGTGACCTGCTCCATGCTGCACCTTTCCAGAACATTCTGCCCCGGGTCCATGTTAAAGGTATGTTTAGGAAATTCACTTTATCCCATCAAGTTGTGTGTTTTTAATATAGTAATATTGAAAGTTGGGGAAAAAAGTTACAGTATTAATGTTAAATAACATATAACATTTCTGATTGCATGACATGGCTGCTTTTGTATTTCTTAATGCTTTGTATCAGAGGGAGAACGTCTAGAAGCGAAGATGAAGAGGTTAGAATCCAAGTACGCACCACTCCACCTGGTGCCTCTCATAGAAAGATTAGGGACTCCGCAGGTAAGTGCTGATGTTGCGGTTTGCTGAGAGCCATCTTGTCTGTGCAATATTGTGAATATTGAAGGGGTTTATTGTGGTATTTGCTTTACCCCTCCATTTTAGAGCAGACATTATTTGTTTCCAATTCAGCATTATCCAGGGACAGTAGTAAACACATTAGCAATGTAATGAATGATAATTAATAGACCTGGTAAAGAAGTAGGAGACTGTGATTAAAGAGCTGTCAGACAAAGCCTGAGAATACCTGGGAGCCAGTTATATAGAAACCTATTTAGTACTTGATAAGTGAAGGAAAGGAGGCCCCTGCCTGCTGCACAGTCCTATGCGTTGTACTAGAGGGAAATTGTGGCCCCGTCTTCTGCACAGTCCTATGCATTCTACTAGAGGGAAGTTGTGGCCCCGGCTGCTGCACAATCCAGTACATTTTACTAGAGGGAACTTGTGGCCCCGTCTTCTGCACAGTCCCATACATTGTACTAGAGGAAATGTGTGGCCCCAGCTTTTGCACAGTCCTGTACATTGTACTAGAGGAAACGTGTGGCCCCAGCTTTTGCACAGTCCTGTACATTGTGGCCCCGGCTTCTGCACAGTCGTATACATTGTACTAGAGGAAACTTGTGGCCCCAGCTTCTGCATAGTCCTGGACATTGTACTAAAGGGAAATTGTGGCCCCGTCTTCTGCACAGTCCTGGACATTGTACTTGAAAAAACGAAGTTGTTTTTTATTGGGTAGGGAGAATTATAACCTTTTTTCCATGTCCATGTTTTCTCTTTGTATTTTTCAGCAAATTGCCATAGCAAGAGAGGGTGATTTGCTGACCAAAGAGCGTCTCTGCTGCGGCCTGTCGATGTTTGAAGTGATTCTTTCCAGGGTGCGCACCTTCCTTGATGATGCCATCTGGCGTGGACCCCTACCCAGCAATGGAGTGATGCATGTTGATGAGTGTGTAGAATTTCACCGGCTGTGGAGTGCTATGCAGTTTGTCTACTGCATCCCAGTGGGCACACATGAATTTACCGTAGAGTAAGCAGCATTAATATCCATACAAATTTGGGGCACTAAAGGGACTATAACTGTGTCTGTAAGGGCGTGATATCGGTTGGCTGCTCAGCAGAACTACACACCACTACGACTAGTCAAACTAATTAGCATATGCCGGAACAAAAGATGAAAATGCTCATTTTAACCCCTTCACGACCACGGACTGATATATCCGTCATGGAGCGTGTCCCGTTAAGCCCCGCCCCCTGCCGCGGGCAGGCAGCGGCGGTCGGCACACATATCAGCTGTTTTCAACAGCTGACATGTGTGCCTGCATGTTGCGAGTGGAATCGCTTCCACTCGCAACATTTAACCCCTTAAATCTCGATGCCAAAATCTGTGATCACGTGACTTTCGGTGCTTGCCATCGTAGCACAGGGTCATGTGATGACGCCTGCAGCTATGAAGTTTCACTTTCGTTTTCCCTTGGCCGAGAGCAGAGAGAAACAGGAAGTGACTGAATCTGCTGTTTACAGCTCTATAGCTGTGATCAGCAGATAGATAAGAGCGATCGGATTGCTGATCGCTATAGCCCCCTAGGGGGACTAGTAAAATAAAAAAAAAAAAAAACCTAAAAGTTCAAATCACCCTTCTTTCCCTCCATTGAAAATTAAAGAGTTAAAAAATAAATAAATATACACATATTTGGTATCGCCGCGTTCAGAAATGCCCGATCTATCAAAATATAAAATCAATTAATCTGATTGGTAAACGGCGTAGTGGCAAAAAAATTCCAAACGCCAGAATTATGTTTTTTGGTCGCCGCAAGTTTTACGCAAAATGCAATAACAGGCGATCAAAACGTAGCATCTGCGCAAAAATGGTACCATTAGAAACGACAGCTCGAGACGCAAAAAATAAGCAGTCACTGAGCCATAGATCCAGAAAAATGAGAACGCTACTTGTTTCGGAAAATGGCGCAAAACGTGCGCCACTTTTATTGGACAAGCTTGTGAATTTTTTTTAACCCCTTAGATACAAGAAAACCTATACATGTTTGGTGTCTACAAACTCGCACTGACCTAAGGCATCATACCCACACATCAGTTTTACCATATAGTGAACACCGTGAATAAAACATCCCAAAAACTATTGTGCCATCACACTTTTTTTGCAGTTTTTCCACACTTGGAATTTTTTTTGCTGTTTTCCAGTACACCATATGGTAAAACTTATGGTTTCATTTAAAAGTACAACTTGTCCCGGAAAAAACATGCCCTCATATGGCAAGATTGACGGAAAAATAAAAAGGTTACGGCTGTCGGAAGAAGGGGAGCAAAAAACAAAAACGCAAAAACAGAAAGTGCCCCGGGGCTGAAAGGGTTAAGATTATACAAGCAACTTTCCCTTAACATTGGGGTTGCTTGTAATGAGCATTTAATGTCAAATGCAGCGCTTTAATTAGTTCGGATAAATCCTGGCATCAGGTTACCTTTAAAAAAAACCCGCTATTAACCTGTAGATATTGGGGTTAATCTGCAGGTTAACAGCATTCTAATCCCACCCAACTACTGCACTGAAAAGTCGGCTACTGGGAGGAAATAGACTTTATTTCTCCTGGGCAATGCCGAGGTGCGTCCGAAGCGGATTCAGTTGCTGCTCAATACACAGTGAGCGGGTGGCTGTAACCACATCTCGGAACTGACTGCCAACCAGCTCAGCAGTGCATCAGTGCAGAACTGGCTGTCAGTGCCACGCATAGTTACAGCTGCCGCTCACTGTGTATTGAGCGGTAACTGAAGCGGCATCTCTATGACGCAAAGCCTACGGCTGCCAGGAGTTTTCCTCCTGGTCGCCAGGCTCTCTGGGTGGCTTTAGAAACGGATTAATTAAACATTGTCTGTTTTTACAGAACACTAGACTTGTCCACATTGATATCATTCAGGCATTATCAAATTGTATTAAAAAAAAGAGGAAAGAACCACTCACCGTTGACTGAGAATGCCTGAGTAAGTCTCCAGATATAGATCCTTGGTCCCAGCACGGCACCTTGGCAGCCAACCGCATGTATTGTAGAAAGCAAATTGCATTCAGGCATTATCCTCACAGTGCCAGGTTTCCTAATACGTTGTGAACCACTATCTATGCGAATATGGAACCTGTTATATTCTGAGCTTGGCACCCATTCTGGATCCTTATGCTTCTAAGACTTGTTCCTGCTGTTACAGGCAGTGTTTTGGTGATGGACTGCACTGGGCCGGGTGCATGATCATTGTGCTCCTTGGACAACACAGAAGATTTGATGTCATGGACTTCTGCTATCATCTGCTAAAGGTGCAGAAACATGATGGCAAAGATGAAATCATCAAGAGCGTGGTAGGTAAACTACTGGAAATGGTAACTCACTAGCACCTCAGATCGCTGCTGAGTCACAGGTTTTGTGACGTACCAGTGACCTCATCAGCGATCTCGCTGTGTGTAACACTAAGCAGCGGCCTGGCCCCTGCTCTGAAATCGCTGATCGTTACACACAGTACTGGTTCATTTTTTGCTCGTTGCTCTCCAGCTGTGCAGCACACATCAGCGCATTTGGTGTTTGACTGCGGGAGACCAACGAGCACCGACTCTGTGTAAGCGGTGTACGCTGGTAACCAGGGTAAATATCGGGTAACTAAGCAAAGCGCCTTACTTGGTTAACCGATATTTACCCTGGTTACCAGTGTACACCGCTTACAGGCTGCCAGCACTGGCTCCCCTGCACACGTAGCCAGGGTAAATATTGGGTAAGTAAGGAAAACGCTTTGCTTACTTACCCGATATGTACTCTGGCTACGTGTGCAGGGAGCCAGCACTGGCAGCCTGTAAGCGGTATACGCTGGTAACCAGGGTAAATATCGGGTAACTAAGCAAAGCACTTTGCTTGGTTACCCGATATTTACACTGGTTACCAAGCGCAGCATCATTACACGAGTTGCTGGTGGCCAGTGAGATCTGCCTGATTGACAGCTCACCAGCGACCGTGTAGCGACGCACCAACGATCCCTGCCAGGTCGGATCGCTGGTAGGATCGTTGGTGCGTCGCTACGTGTGACGGGACCCTAAAGCTTGTCACCAGCCATATATTTGAGATAGTATTACAGATATGGCATTGTTACACAGGGGCTGACTGATATGATCATCCTTTCATGAATGTTCAGTAGCAACTAGTGAAAGAATTAATCCCCTGCCCGAGTAACCACTGGCAATAGAAGTGGTAAGAATGGATATTTCCGCACCTCCCAGAGTTATATGAAATGACAGCCTGCATAATAGTCCACTTTTCTGTACCGCAGACATGCCATTGAGAAGAGTGTCGTCCCTGTTTTTTCTAAAAGTTTCAAAGATCTTACCTGTTACGGTGCCTTTAAGTAACCATCTTTATTTTATTTATGCAGCCTTTAAAGAAAATGGTTGAACGTATCCGCAAGTTCCAGATTCTAAATGATGAGATCTTTTCAATTTTGGATAAGTATCTGAAGTCTGGAGATGGAGAAAATACATCTGTAGAACATGTACGATGCTTTCAGCCACCCATTCACCAGTCACTGGCCAGCAACTAAGGCCTTTCTTCACTGTAATATCTACATGGCATTACCACTGTATAATGACTATCATACTGGATTCGCTGGTAGAAGCTGCAAATAAGGTGGCCATCATTATAACAATGAATGGCGAGCTATGAATACTCAGTACAAGGGTTTCCTCTGAAGAGGTTAGACAAGGGATGCTTTACATGGCTTAATCTTAGCTCAGTTTTGTATTGTCTGCATAGTAAATTATTTTTCCAATTATGTAGTCATGCTGTATAACACTACCAGTTCTATCTGTAATTCTCTTTAGGAATAATTTTCACATTTGGGGATAAGGATGCATAACTGTAATTATTGGGTTCTTATTGTACTTTCTAATAGCAATGTATCTCTATGAATTGTAAAAATGTAATCTCCAATCAACCATTCCTCATTAAATTTTCAATAAAAGTTTATATTAACATATGGCTTGATTTGGCTTTTTTTTCGCCTTCAACAACCACTTGCTGTTATCTAAAAATATACAATCTGTGGCTTATTCAGGGCATAACTGATCATTGGCTAGACTGCTGCTTTTGCTTGTAGGAAAATTCTTGACTGGATCAATTCACTTTGTTTCACAGTTTGATGCAATAATTTGTCCGATTGTGAGACAGTTAATTCTATTTTATTTTAAAGGGAACCAAACATCAGGATTTTCATGTATAAGGTGCAGCCAGTGCAGTACCGGCACTATGAGGCACAGTTTGAGTGTGTACATACCATAAGGGGGCAGCTCGGGTGTTTAGGCAGTGAAATCCTAAAATAAACTTATTATTTACTTGGACTACAATGTCAAATACACGGCAGTCCAGCACACCCTCTCCTCTGAATGATACCTTACTGTCGATGTACAGTCTCTATAGAGAGCCTGGTGTGGGCAGGACAGCTCTTTCAGCTCTGCTACATGCCAAATCTAAAAATTCAAATTGTGTCACAACGGCTGCACCTGGATAAGTGATACATCGTTGGATACAGGATCTCTTTGCCTACATCATTCTGCTCTCAGATGAGGTAGCAAAAACCTGCTGACAGTTTCCTTTTTAAGGGTCAGTATGTAGGACAGGTAATTTGCAGGACTTTTGTGGGGTTTTAGCATGGCCACTTCTTCATTTACCCCTTAACCCCTTCACGACCATGGACGGAAAGATCAGTCATGGTGCCCTGGGCCTTAAAGACCAAGGACGGATCTTTCCGTCATGGCGGAATTGCGGCACCGGAGCCCCCTATTGACTGCGATCGGTTAACACAAACCGCAGATTCGGGGAGGAGGGGACCTGTACCTGACCTCAGGAGGGGTGGTGTCTCCTACCCGGATCTACGGAGGCTGTGATTGGTTGAGCGGCGTTCGTCAGCCAATCACAGCCACTGTAATGTTCCAGCCATTTAAAGTGACTGAAACATTGAAATCCAGCCCTGACCAGTGCAGCTGTAGCACTGGCCATTGGCTGGAGCTGGGTGACCTCACTGGATCACCCTCCCCCAGCTCCAGTAGCTCTGATTGGAGAGATCGGCCTTGTGACCGATCTCTCCAATCACAGTGGACCTGTTGCCGGTGACCGCCCCCATCAGCTTCACTTGTCAGTCCCTGCAGCACGCCAGCACACAGTGAGTGTATACAGTGCAACGGCAGGGCGACAAGCTTCGGTCCCATGCTGTTATGTAACCGGAGCATGGGACCCGGAAGTTGCCGCGCTGCCATTGCACTGTATGAAACCGGCTAAAAGCCTCCCGATCCGCTGCCTCCGCCCTCCATCTGCCACAGTGCCACCGCTCCCCCCGATCTGCTGCCCGGCCCCTCCCCCTCGTCATTGGCTGCCTGCCCCCTCACCTCCGTGATGTGCTGCTCGCCCCCTCTGTGATGTGCTGCCCGCACCCCCCCACCTCTCACCCCCGTGATTGGCTACCCGCTCCCTCCCCTGTCACCCCCGGGATGTGCGCTCCCTCCCCTGTCACCCCCGGGATGTGCGCTCCCTCCCCTGTCACCCCCGGGATGTGCGCTCCCTCCCCTGTCACCCCCGGGATGTGCGCTCCCTCCCCTGTCACCCCCGGGATGTGCGCTCCCTCCCCTGTCACCCCCGGGATGTGCGCTCCCTCCCCTGTCACCCCCGGGATGTGCGCTCCCTCCCCTGTCACCCCCGGGATGTGCGCTCCCTCCCCTGTCACCCCCGGGATGTGCTGTCCGCTCTCCCTCCCCTGTCACCCCCGGGATGTGCTGTCCGCTCTCCCTCCCCTGTCACCCCCGGGATGTGCTGTCCGCTCTCCCTCCCCTGTCACCCCCGGGATGTGCTGTCCGCTCTCCCTCCCCTGTCACCCCCGGGATGTGCTGTCCGCTCTCCCTCCCCTGTCACCCCCGGGATGTGCTGTCCGCTCTCCCTCCCCTGTCACCCCCGGGATGTGCTGTCCGCTCTCCCTCCCCTGTCACCCCCGGGATGTGCTGTCCGCTCTCCCTCCCCTGTCACCCCCGGGATGTGCTGTCCGCTCTCCCTCCCCTGTCACCCCCGGGATGTGCTGTCCGCTCTCCCTCCCCTGTCACCCCCGGGATGTGCTGTCCGCTCTCCCTCCCCTGTCACCCCCGGGATGTGCTGTCCGCTCTCCCTCCCCTGTCACCCCCGGGATGTGCTGTCCGCTCTCCCTCCCCTGTCACCCCCGGGATGTGCTGTCCGCTCTCCCTCCCCTGTCACCCCCGGGATGATCTGTCCGCTCTCCCTACCCTCTCACCCCCGGGATGTGCTGTCCGCTCTCCCTCCCCTCTCACCCCCGGGATGTGCTGTCCGCTCTCCCTCCCCTCTCACCCCCGGGATGTGCTGTCCGCTCTCCCTCCCCTCTCACCCCCGGGATGTGCTGTCCGCTCTCCCTCCCCTCTCACCCCCGGGATGTGCTGTCCGCTCTCCCTCCCCTCTCACCCCCGGGATGGGCTGTCCGCTCTCCCTCCCCTCTCACCCCCGGGATGGGCTGTCCGCTCTCCCTCCCCTCTCACCCCCGGGATGGGCTGTCCGCTCTCCCTCCCCTCTCACCCCCGGGATGGGCTGTCCGCTCTCCCTCCCCTCTCACCCCCGGGATGGGCTGTCCGCTCTCCCTCACCTCTCACCCCCGGGATGGGCTGTCCGCTCTCCCTCACCTCTCACCCCCGGGATCTGCTGTCCGCTCTCCCTCACCTCTCACCCCCGGGATCTGCTGTCCGCTCTCCCTCACCTCTCACCCCCGGGATCTGCTGTCCGCTCTCCCTCACCTCTCACCCCCGGGATCTGTGCTCTGCTCACCTGTCTTCCTCCATGATCTGCGCTGCGCTCCCTCTCCCACCTCTCACCCTCACCGATCTGCTGCCTCCTTCATCTCCTATGATCCTGCTGCCTAGATCCATCCTGTGGGGTAACTATCCCCAATCTCACCTCCCATTCCCCTTCCCTCCCATCCCCCACATCCTCTGCCGCTCCTGCATCCACTGCGCCCTCTCCCATCCGCCCCACCCTATCCCAGCCGCCGCCGTCTCACATTCACAGATGCTCCCTTTATATGCCGCTGCCCCCCCATCTATAGCCCCCCCCCCACACTCATCTGCCGCTGTTCTGATCCATCCTGTAAGTATTGTTCGTGGCTCTTTTCTAACTATCCCCAATCGCATCTCCTACTCCCTCTCTCCCCCCCCCCCCTCCTCCCCCACCTGCTTGCCGCGAAGTGCTGATCAGCTACGTGATTGGCTGATCAGGTACGTAATTGCTGCTCTAGTTTTTGCTTTTTTTGTGCACCCCAAATAAAAAAACAAAAAACAAAACTTGAACAGTTAAGGTACCTGATCAGCAATCGTCCTGCAGTCGTACTCTACTTTGGACAGGACTTCTTTTTTCCATCCCACCTAGTCACCCCCCCCCCCTTTTTTGCAGAACATTCGTGCGTGCGCCCTGTTTTTTTTTTCTATGCCATGGGGGTCTAGTTTCCAAAATGGGGTCACATGTGGGGGAGCTCCACTGTTTCGGCACCTCAGGGGGTCTCCAAACACAACATGGAATACGCTAATTATCCCAGACAATTTTGCGTTTGAAACGTCAAATGACACTCCTTGCATTCTGAGCCCTGCTGTGCGCCCAAACATTTGATTTCCACCACATATGAGGTGTCTGTGTACTCAGAAATTGCACAATACATTTTATGGTGCCATTTTTCCTGATACCCTTGTGGAAAAAAAGCTACCTGGTTGAAGTAACCATTTTGTGGTAAAAGAATTTTTTTTTTTTTATTTTCACGGCTCAACTCTATTAACTTTTGTGAAGCCCCCAGAGGATCAAAGTGCTCAATAAGCATCTAGATAAATTCCATGAGGGGTCTAGTTTCTAAAATGGGGTCACATGTGGGGGAGCTCCACTGTTTCGGCACCTCAGGGGCTCTCCAAACGCGACATGGTTTGGCTAACGATTCCAGCTAATTTTCTGTTCAAAAAGTCAAATGATGCTCCTTCCCTTCCGAGTCCTGCCGTGCGCCCAAACAGTGGTCTTTCGCCACATATAAGGTATCTGCGTGCTCAGAAGAAATTGCCCAACAAATTTTGGGGGTTCATTTAATCCTGCCAACCTTGTGAATATGCAATATTTGAGGCTAAATTAACATTTTTGTTGCAAAAAGTAAAATGTTAATTTTTTCCTTCCACATTGCTTTAGTTACTGTGAAGCACCTGAAGGGTTGTTAACCTTCTTGAATGTGGTTTTGAGTAGCGTGAGGGGTGCCGTTTTTGGAATGGTGTCACGTTTGGGTGTTCTGTGTCATGTAGACCTTTCAAAATCGCTTCAAATGTGCTGTGGTCCCTAAAAAAAAAAAAAAAAAAAAAAAAAAGTGGCTTTGTAAATTTTGTTGTAAAAATGAGAAATTGCTCATAAACTTTGAACCCCTATAACTTCCTTTAAATTTTTTTTTTCTTCCCAAAATTGTTCTGATGTAAAGTAGACATGTGGGAAATGTTATTTATTAATTATTTTGTGTCATATGTCTCGTTGGTTTTAGACCATAAAAATAAAATAAAAAGTTTGAAAATTACAAAATTTTCACAAAATTTCCGTTTTTTTCACAAAAACGCAAAAAATATCAGCCTAAATTTACCACTAACATGAAGCCCAATATGTCACGAAAAAACAATCTCAGAATCGCCAGGATCCGTTGAAGCGTTCCAGAGTTATAACCTCATAAAGTGACACTGGTCAAAATTGCAAAAAATGTCCTGGTCTTTAGTATCAAAATAGGCTTGGGGCTGAAGGGGTTAAATGTAATGACATTTAGCTCTATAAAGGTGTCACATTGAGGTTCTTACCTAAATACACTGAACAAAAATATAAACACAATACTTTTTTGTTTTTGCTCCCATTTTTCATGAGCTTATCTCACAGATCTTAGACTTTTTCTATGTACACAAAGTGCCTTTTTTTCTCTCAAATATTGATCTCAAATTTGTTAAATCTTTGTTACAGAGCACTCCTTCTTTGCCGAGATAATCCATCCACCTCACAGGTGACATATCAAGATGCTAATTTAACACTATTATTGCACAGGTGTGCCTTACGCTGGCCACAATAAAAGGCCACTAAAATGTGCAGTTTTATCACACAACACAATGTCACAAGTTTTGAGGGAGCCTGCGGTTGGCATGCTGACTGCAGGAATGTCCACCAAAGCAGTTGCGCGTGAATTGAATGTTCACTTCTCTACCATTAGCTGCCTCCAAAAGCATTTCAGAGAATTTGGCAGTACATACTGTATAACCGGCCTCACAACCGTAGACCACATTTAAGCACACCAGCCCAGGAGTTCAACATCCAGCTACCCGGACAGCTGCTGCAATAATCTGGTTGCAAAACCAAAGAATTTCTTCACAAACTGTCAGAAACTGTCTTGTGCATGCTAGTCGTCCTCATCGAGCTCTCCACCTGACTGCTGTTTTTCTTTGTAATTGACTTGAGTGGACAAATTCTCACATTCAATAGCATCTTACACGTTGGAAAGGTATTCTCTTCATGGATTGTACAGGGCAGATGGGAGACTGCGTGTATGGCATCGTGTGGGTGAGCGGTTTGATTTGGTCAGTGTATTGAATGGCCCATTGTGGAATTGGGGTTATGGTATTGGCAGGTGTATGTTTTGGACAGTGAACGCAGGTGCATTTTCTTGATATTCTTGATACCATTTTGATTGCACGGATATACCGTGATGGGATCCTAAGGCCCACTGTTGTGCCATTCATCCACAACCCTCACCTCATGTTGCAGCATGATAATGAATGGCCCCATGTTGCAAGGATATGTACACAATTCCTGGAAGCTGAACACATCCCAGTTCTTGCATGGCGAGTATACTCACTGGACATGTCACCCATTGAGCATGTTTGGGATGCTCTGGATTGTTGTATACGAGAGCATGTTCATGTTCCTGCCAATATCCAGCAACCTCGCACAGCCATTGAAGAGGAGTGGATGAACATTCCACAGGTCACAATCAACAAGCTGATCAACTCTATGCGAAGAAGATCTGTTACATTGTGTGGGGCAAATGGTGGCCACACCAGATACTGATCAGGTTTCTAAACCCCCCCCTTCCCCCGTCCACAACCCCAATACTGTAAACTGTACATATTAGAGTGGCCTTTTATTGTGACCCACATAAGGCACACCTGTGCAATAATCATGCTGTCTAATCAGCATCTTGATATTCAACACCTGTGAGGTGGATGGATTACCTACGCAAAGGAGAAGTGCTCCGTAAGGCTGGAAGGCAACTAGAACCCTAAACTAAGGACTACAGTAATTAAAATATAGAAAAGATCTCCAGCTTACAAATGCATAAAATCAATTTCTTTTATTCCACAAATTAAAATCCAAAGTACAGGACTTGATCCAATATATTAAGAGCAATTAGAAATGCTGTCTAATTGCTCTTAATATTTTGGATCAAGTCTGGTACTTTGGATTTTAATTTTTGGAATAAAAAATTGATTTTATGCATTTGGAAGGTGGAGATCTTTTGTGTGTCAAGTCCCTGCACCAGCAACGCTGTTATCCTTGCTTCTAAAACAGGGAGGTGTTCCTATACAGGTGAGCTGGTTAAAACCCTTTCTTCACTATTACTAATTAAAATATAACTTATTTTCAATCACTAAAAAGATTTTTAGATTTTTTATATATCATAGACACACGGCAAACTTTTAAAACCACTAAATGCAGTGACCCTTAGCAGATCTCATTTGTTAGAGCCATGCTAGCTGCTTATCAGTTAATCTTCCATCTGGGCTTTCTCTTATTCTATCCGCAGCTCAGTATGCTATATATCTATCACTCCTATTATTGGCGATCACAGCATTTGCTTATTAAAATACTATCAGTAGCCTCCCCAACATGTTTCACCGCACTGGTGTCATCAGGGGGCGGAGGCTAACACTGATGACGCCAATAAGAGAGCCCAGATGGGAGATTAACAATGATAAGCAGATAGCAGGGCTATAACAAATGAGATCTGCTCAGGGTTACTGCATTTAGTAATTTTAAAAGCTTGCTGTGTGTCTATGATATATAAAAATCTAAAACTCTTTTTAGTGATTGAAAATAAGTTATATTTTAATTAGTCCTTAGTAGGGTTCTAGTTGCCTTCTGGCAAATTGTAAATTAATGCTTATTAACCATACGCTGACTAATAGAACAAGTTCTTCTAAGTCAAGCAAGACTGGAGTCACACTGTGATATGCTAATGACCTTTGGCTCCTACCTTGATGCAAGTATGAGCTGAGTGTCAGTATGACTGGGACACCCCTCTTCACCAGGCCCCAGTCACAGCTGCAGCAGAGGGCCTGGCCATGTCACTTCGCCCACTATACATGGCTAATTTGCATATGAAGGGGCAAGGCATGCAAATTAGTCATGTGCTGGAGACCAGAGATCAGTGGAGCAGATGGCCTATGCGGCATCCCATGAGCTAGCATGCAGCAGCGTGATAAGGTCATCACTCTGCGACCTCATCACTGTGCTGTTAGTAACATAGCCACGGAGGTGGCGAGGATGTGGCAGCCGGCGGGGACATATAAGCGCTCGGTGAGCTGAAGACAAGAGTGGGACGATCGCCGGGGGTGGTGGCGGCCCGCCAACCCCAATCCCTGCTTGTTTCAGCCGCATCGCAGCTCAGAGAGTTCGCCGTGCGACATGAGTGCCAGTGAGGGTTAGTACAATGTTTTTTGGGTTTGTTTTTTTTTTGCAACACACAAATATGCCAGGTGGGGCCCAGGAAGGAGGACATATACACCAGCAAAGGGACAGAAACCTGGATGGGGACATAAAGGTGCATCTTAAATTAGCATATCAAAAAGTTAATTTATTTCAGTAATTCAATTCAAAAAGGAAACGTATATATTATATAGTCATTACAGAGGGATCTATTTCACGTGTTTATTTCTGTTAATGTTATAGAAGACTAAAAAAAATCATGTTAAACTCAGAAATGTTGGTGTACTGAAACGTATGTACAGTAAATGATCAGCCTGTGGCACTGCTGAGGTGTTATGGAAGCCCAGGTTGCTTTGATAGGAGCCTTCAGCTCGTCTGCATGGCTGGGTCTGGTGTCTACTCTTCCTCTTGACAATACCCCATAGATTCTCCATAAGAGGTTTAGGTCAGGCGAGTTTCCTGGCCAATCAAGCACATTGATACTGTGGTTATTAAAACAGGTATTGGTACTTTTAGCAGAGTGAATAGGTGCCAAGTCCTGCTGGAAAATAAAATTTCCATCTCCAAAACATTTGTCAGCGGAGAGAAGCATGAAGTGCTCTAAAATTTCCTGGTAGACAGCTGTGGTGATTTTGGCTCCCCAAACCATCACTGATTGTGGAAACTTCACACTAAGCCTCAAGCAGTTTGGATTGTGGCCTCTCCACTCTTCCTCCAGACTCCGGGACCATGAATTCCAAATGAAATGCAAAATTTACTTTCATTTGAGAACAACACCTTGGACCACTGAGCAACAGTCCAGTTCTTTTTCTCCTTGGCCCAGGTAAGACGCTTCTGGCGTTGGTCTATTGTGGCTCGACACAAGGAATGTGACAGTTGTAACCCATGTCCTGGATACGTCAGTGTGTGGTGGCTCTTGAAGCACTGACTTCAGCTGTAGTCCATTGCTTGTGAATCTCCTCAAAATTTTTGAATAGTCTTTTCCTAACAATCCAAACAAGGCTGCAGTTATCCCGGTTGCTTGTGCACATGTTCTACCACACTTTTTCCTTCCACTCAACTTGCCATTAATTTGCTTCGATACAGCATTTTGTGAACAGCCAGCTTCTTTAGCAATGACCTTTTGTGGCTTAGGGTACCTTCACACTTTAGCGATGCAGCAGCGATCCGACCAGCGATCTGACCTGGTCAGGATCGCTGCTGCATCGCTACATGGTCGCTGGTGAGCTGTCAAACAGGCAGATCTCACCAGCGACCAGTGACCAGCCCCCAGCCAGCAGCGAGGTGCAAGCGACGCTGCGCTTGCACGGAGCCGGCGTCTGGAAGCTGCGGACACTAGTAACTAAGGTAAATATCGGGTATGGTTACCCGATGTTTACATTAGTTACCAGCGCACACCGCTTAGCTTAGCGCTGGCTCCTTGCTCTCCTAGCTACAGTACACATCGGGTTAATTAACCCGATGTGTAATGCAGCTACATGTGCAGAGAGCAGGGAGCCGCGCACACTGCTTAGCGCTCGCTCCTTGCTCTCCTAGCTACAGTACACATCGGGTTAATTAACCCGATGTGTACAGCAGCTACATGTGCAGAGAGCCGGAGCCGGCAGCACAGGCAGCGTGAGAGCTGCGGAGGCTGGTAACTAAGGTAAATATCGGGTAACCACCTTGGTTACCCGATGTTTATCTTGGTTACAGCTTACCGCAGCTGCCAGATGCCGGCTCCTGCTCCCTGCTCGCTTCATTTCGTCGCTCTCTCGCTGTCACACACAGCGATCTGTGTGTCACAGTGGGAGAGCGCCTTTGAAGAAAACGAACCAGGGCTGTGTGTAACGAGCAGTGATCTCGCAGCAGGGGCCAGATCGCTGCTCAGTGTCACACACAGCGAGATCGCTAATGAGGTCACTGCTGCGTCACAAAAAGCGTGACTCAGCAGCGATCTCGGCAGCGAGCTCGCTGTGTGTGAAGCACCCCTTACTCTCCTTGTCGACTATGTCAATGACTGCCTTCTAGACATCTGTCAAGTCAGCAGTCTTGCCCATGATTGTGTAGCCTACTGAACTAGACTAAGGGACCATTTTAAAAACTTGGGAAACCTTTGCAGGTGTTTTGTGGTAATTATTCTCATTTTCTGAGATGACTTTTGAGTTTTCATTGGCTGTAACCCATAATCGTCAACATTAACAGAAAAGAAACACGTGAAATAGATATGTTTGTAATGACTATTTATACCAGGAGTAGGACATATATACCAGGAGGAAGACATATATACCAGCAGTAGTGTAGCTACAGGGGGGCAGAGAGGGCGGTCGCTCAGGGCCCCTGACCTGGAGGGGCCCACCCCGAGCTTATGAGCTGCGAGCGCTGCAGGGGCAGAGAAGAAGCTCTTTCCCAGATGAAGAAAATGCATCCTAGTCGTGCAGCAACCAGGACCTGCGATGATGTCATACCCATGTGACCGTGTGGGAGGAGCCGCAGAATTTTGCTGAGATACTGAATGAGATGAGGACGACACGTGACCGGTAATGCGGGATGAGGGGGGCATGGGTCGTGGTGAGTGGCATATACAGGGTGTTTGAGATATGGGGTTTCAGGGTGTTTCAAAGATGGGTAATTTGGAGTACAGGCTGTGTGAGATATGTGGGGCATGGTGTGTGAGATGTGGGATATAGATAGGCAGGCTGTGTGGGATATGCAGGGCAGGGTGTTTGAGAGGGTGGGTTAGTTTGGGTACAGGTTGTGTGACATGCGGTGCAGGGTGTGTGGATATGTGAGTGTGATGGTGCAGGGTGTGTGGGACAGGGGGTAGGGTGTGTGGGGTATGAGGGTGCAGGCTGTGTGGGATAGAGGGGGCAGGGTATATAGGGGTGCAGGCTATGTTTGGGATATGGAGGTGCAGGGTGTGTGGGGGTATGGGGGTGCATGGTGTGTGGGATATGGGGTTTCAGGGTGTTTGAGAGAGGGGTAATTTGGGGTTCAAACTGTGTGAGATGTGGGACAAGGTGAGCAGGCTGTGGGATATGGGGTTGCAGGGTGTATAGGATATGGGGGTGCAGTGTGTGGGAAGTCGAGGGGTACAAAGTGTGTGGGATATGGTGTTTAAGGGTGATAGAGAGGGGTAAGCTGGGGTACAAGTTGTGTGAGACATGCAGGGCAGGGTGTGTGTAGGATAGAGGGATCAAGGGATATAGAGGTGCAGGCTGTGTGGGGTATGGGGGGGTAATCTGTGTGGGACAGAGGAAAAGGGTGTGTAGGATAGAGGGGGCAGGGTGTATAGGATTGCAGGCTGTGTGGGATATGGGGGTGCAGGGCGTGTGGGATATGGAGGTGCCGGTTGTGTGGGATAGCGGAGTACAGGCTTTGTGAGCTAAAGCACCACAAAGGAGCTGAAGATGAGGGATAAGTGAAGTGCTCCACCGTGGAGCTGAAGATCCAAGGAACTTTTACTCTAACATCTGGGAGGGGGAATATGAGTGTTGACTCAGTATACAAAGTGACCACACATTTTGGGAGGCAGTAAGGACAGTGTGAGGGCACAGTATGTTAGGAGCAGTATACAAGGGACTGTATGAGGGCACATTGTGAAGGCTGAATGGTGTGAAAAGGCAGCAGAGTATGGAGAGTAGGCAGTGTGCCGCGGGGCACAGAAGTTGTGGACAGTGTGTAGGCCATTGTTCTTATCACAGGTACAATATGTTATATGGAGAGCGTATAGGATATGGTTAATAAGGGGAATAGTTTGACAGACATTTTTTTATAAGGAAAGACGGACATAATTCATGGTGGGAGGATGGTGGTGTGGTATATGAGGGTGACAGTGTGGAGGCCATGTATCATAAGGCGGACAGTGTGGGGGTTACTTTTTGGTCAGGGAGCATAGAGGGGGGAAATATTTTTTCAGGTGCACAGTATAAGAGTTATTTAGTGCACAGCATGTGCAGGTGTAAGGCTAGTTTCACACATCCGACTTTTCGCCGGTTTGCCGGATTCAGCGCACGCCAGTACAGTGTATACAGTACAATGGCAGCGCTGTAACTTCCGTGTCACATACTCCGGTCACATGACAGCATGTGACTAGAGCTTGTCGTGCTGCCACTGTGTGAAACTAGCCTAATAATGACTTATTTTTTTAGAGCATTGTGTTGGGCTCTGTTGTAGAAAACCAGAGAAAATGGAAGTCTGTGGATGTCCAAAGTCCTCATGACATCTGGACCAGTTGAAAAAGAAAGGGATGAGACAAAACCAGTCAGAGAAGAAGTCACCAATGAGGTACAAGAATGTATGGGTGCTTTTATACTGGACAATTGCCACCTTTAAAGGGAATCTGTCCCCAGGTTTTGTCTCCCCGGACTGAGAGCAGCATATTGTAGAGAGAGACTTTGTTTGCTGTCATTTTTATAAAATCATTGTTTTTTCTGCTGCAGATCTAGCAGTTATACAGAGATCATGAATATGCTGGACTACCATTAGTCCTCTAATGATAATCTACTGCTGATCAGTGATTTTATCGAAACTACACCAAGCAGCCCAGTGAGTGACACATCGTTTGAATCCAGATCCCTGCCCCTACATTATGTTCCTCTTAGATTAGGTGGCAAAAACCTGGTGACAGATTCCCTTTAAATGACCGTCAACAAGTTGGTTATATGAAGCCAATCGGCAGTCGTTTAATGGCCTGTGACTGCAGGCTTGTGAATCCTCATAGTATACGCACAGTGCACTGTCAGGGTTTTCCAATACTGGAGGTGAGAGCAGGCAGTCGTGTGACTACAAGTGTGTGATTTACAATTTTCCGGCCACATCTGCATGATGCTTTAGTCTGACTAGGCTATGTGCGCACGTTGCCTTTTTTTGTAACCACAAAGATGCATTTTTGTGCGTTTTGGCAGCTAAAAAATGCACAAACGCACTCGTGGTAAAAACGCATCCAAAAAACGCACGCGTTTTTGTTGCTGCATTTTTTCCAATGCATTGCATGGGTGGAAAATGCTGTTAAAAACGCAGAAATAATTCACATGTTGCATCTTTGTGGTCACCACAAAAACACACCTAAAACAAAACTGCAATGTATGGACAGCAAAAATGAAAACTCATAGACTTTGCTGGGGAAGCAAAGTCATGCAGTTTTTAGACCAAAAATGCACCCGAAAAAAATGCGCAAAAATACAGCGTGCGCACATAGCCTTACTGGTTCTTTCTGATCACTCAGTCCGAGGACAAAATCAAACGTGCACTGCTTCATTGGATAACATTGAAGACAATGACAAACCAAAGACAAAAATAACATGGACATATACCCTGCTGTAACTGAATAAAAGCATAGTGCATATGAACATAGGGTACTTAGTAAGCACTGTTTTTGGTTATAAAAAAAAAAAAGCATAAACCCATTCTACCACGACAAGCTGTACCCAGTCGGGATAGTACCTACACTCTCGAATATTAAAACCTTACCATGGGTCAAAAAGGCCTCAATGTGAATAAGGGCTGAGAGTGACTGGGTACTAACTGGACACACAGCCATGGAAAGCATAGAATGAAATGCCCAGCTCACTAAGGATGGGGGCAAACCCTATTTGTACTAAAAACGGATTTTTGTGTACTCACCGTAAAATCGTTTTCTCTTAGCCATCATTGGGGGACACAGGACCATGGGTGTTATGCTGCTTATCCATAGGAGGACACTAAGTAAATGCAAAGATGTTAGCTCCTCCCCTGCAGTATACACCCCCTGGCTCAGCCAGGCTACTTCAGTTTTAGTACACAAGCAGTAGGAGAACAAGTAACAAAAAACGTGAGTGAATACAAAAAAATAACAAAAAAGGTACTGAGACAGAAAAAAGCTAAGGCCCAACAGGGCAAAAGGGAGGGTGCTGTGTCCCCCAATGATGGCTAAGAGAAAACGATTTTACGGTGAGTACACAAAAATCCGTTTTTCTCTGACGCCTCATTGGGGGACACAGGACCATGGGACGTCCTAAAGCAGTCCATGGGTGGGTAAACAATAAACAACGCAACCCAAGGACTAGGAACCAGTCCCAGATAGCCAGGAGCGCCTACTGAGATAGGTACTCCACTATCGTTTGCAGAATTTTCCTACCTAGGTTCGCCTCAGCCGTAGCCTGGGTATGGACTCAGTAATGCTTTGAAACAGTATGTAGGCAAGACCAGGTCAGAGCCTTACACCCCTGTTCCACTGAAGCCTGATGCCCAAGAGGTGCCAACTGCTCGCGTGGAATGAGTCCGCAGCCCACTAGGAATGGGCTTGAGTTGCAAGCGGTAGACCTCCTGGATCACAGAGCGAATCCAGCGAGCCAGCGTTGCCTATGAAGCTGCCTCTCCTTTCTTAGGCCTTTCAAGAATGACGAACAAGGAGTCTATGTTCCTAAAGGGGCTGTCCTAGGTACGTAATATCTGAGAGCCCTCACAAGGTCTAGCGAATATAGAACCCTTTCCACCCCAAGGACTGGGTGTGGACAACAGGAAGCCAAAACAATGTCCTCGTTCATATGAAACGGGGAAGTAACCTTCGGAAAAAATCCGGAAGGGGGCGTAGAACCACCTTGTCCTGATGAAAGATCAGAAAGGGTTCGCGGCAAGAGAGTGCTGCCAGTTCCGAAACTTGTCTGATGGACGTAATCGCCACTAAGAATGTTACCTTCCAGGAGAGAAGAGCAAGAGAAGATTCCTTAAGAGGTTCAAAGGGGGACCTCTAGATACCGTCCAAAACGAGATTGAGGTCCCATGGGTCCAGCGACCGTTTATACAGGGAAACTAGATGGGAAACACCGTTGAGGACAGTCTTGAGTTGCGGATTGCAAGCTAGGCGGTATTGATAGAATATCGAGGGAGAAGAAACCTGCCCCTTAAGGGAGCTGAGGGCCAACCCATTTTGCAACCTGACTGTCAAAAAAAAAAATCAAGAATTCTGGGGATTGCCAGAGGCATAGGTTGGACATTAGATTCCCTGCAGTGGGAAAGGAAAGTTTTTCACGTACGGTGGTAAAAACGGAATGAAGGCCAGCTTTCGGGCACTGTACATGGTGGAGATGACCGCAGGAGAGAATCTCGCTCTTGTTAAAGTCCAGGTCTCAATGGCCAGGCCGTCAGCTTCAGGGCTCTTTAGTTCTGATGGGAAATGGGCCTTGGGTCAGCAGGTCTGAGATGCTTACGAGGCGCCATGAGCAATTGTACTAATTCAGCATACCAGGCGCACCTGGGCTAGTCCGGTGCTATTAGTATCACTGGGACTCCTTCTGCCTTGATCTTCCTAATTACTCGCGGCAGCAGTGGCAGAGGCAAAAAACATGTAAGGCAGACTGAAACGACTTCAGGAGACTAGAGCATCCGCGCCAATGGACTGTGGATCACGTGACCTGGCTAAGAACGCGGGTACCTTTGCGTTCAACCTTGAGGCCATTAGATCCACGTCTGGTGTACTCCAGTGAGTGCAGATGTGTGGGAACACTTCTGGGAGGAGAAAACCACTTTCCGGCAGCCAGTCCTTGGCGACTTAGAAGGTCCGCCGCCCAGTTCTCTACTCCCGGTATGTGTAACGCTGAAAACACAGACCCCCGTCGATTCGGCCCAGGTGAGGATCCTGAGGACCTCGAGATTAGCTGTCTTGCTGCTGGTACCTCCCTGCCGATTGACCTACGCCACAGCTGTTGCATTGTCCAATTGGACCTGAATCAAACGACCTGCTAGCAGAAGGGGGAAATGACCTAAGCGCGAGAAGATCGCGCTGATTTTCAGGTTGATTTCTGGGAAGGGAAGACTCCTGGGGTGTCCAACGTCCCGAAGCAGTGTGGAGCCAGTACGCTGCTCCCCAGACTAAGAGGCTGACGTCCGTGGTCAGGAGTAGCCAGTCCACTTGGGGAGAAAAACTCCTTCTCGATATGGAAGAGGACTGAAGCCACCAGCAAAGCACATACCTGACTGAAGGTGTCAGGTGAAAAGTTCGTCCAAGGAAAGGGGGCTCTTGTCCCAGGCAGCTAGAAGCGCAAGCTGCAGTGGGCGGTGGTGTGGCTAAGCGAGCAGCACTGCCTCTATAGCCGCCGCTATCCTACCTAGCACTGTCATACTGAATCGTATGGAGCGAGAGGAGTACGTAGAGGGCAGTGTACCGCTTGTTGTAGAGCAGTCACCTTGTCTTGAGGGGAAAATATCAAGCTCCGAAGAGTGTCCAAGGACATGGCCAGGGAGGTGACGGATTTTGACGGGACCGGGGATGATTTGACTGGATTCAGAAGCCGCCCTAAGCGGGATAGGGTGCTCACAGAGATCTGCACGCTGGTTGAGCCCTTGATGAGGAGGTCATCCAAGCAAGGCAGAACAGCCACTCTCTTGGCGTGAAGGGCACTCATGGCGGCCGCCACGACCTTAGTTAAGAACCTTGGTGCTGTGGCAGAGCCGAGGGTAGGGCCACAAATGAAAAAGAAAAAAAAAAAAAGGAAGTCCTGCACCGCGAAGCGGAGGAACTTTTGGTGAGCTGGAGCGATGGGTATGTGCAGGTACGCTTCCCTGATAGCTAGGAAGGCAAGGAATTCTCCTTCGACCATAAAGGTAATAATGGACCCTAGGAAGTCCATTCTGAATCTCCTTACGTGCACATGTTTGTTCAGGTGTTAGAGGTCCAGGATGGGACGAACTGACCCGTCGTTTTTTGAGGACCACGAGAGGTTGGAATAGAAGGCCTTGAACCTCTCGCCGTCCGGAACAGGTACCATCACCCCTGCCGTTTGAAGGGAGTGGATTGCTGAGGAGAAGGCCTCGTGGTGTTTTGGAGCCTTTGGGGGGATTTGAGAGAAAAGACTGACCAGGGGATCGGGTCCAGGATTCAATGTGGTAACCGGAAGACACAAGGTATCACACCCATTTGTGGTCTGAGGCGGCAGCCCAGATGGAGGAGGACGAGACTCCTCGGTCTTTGTCTAGACTGCCAGGACGAGGTGGACTCGAGGAGGGCTGAAGTGGTCGGGCCCTGCGTGTCTAGTAAAAAACATCCTGGTCTAGAGTTGGGGGAGGGAGGTACTCTTTTCCTCCCGTGGCGTCAGACAAAAAAAAGAGCCTGTCCAGATGATCGGCAAACCATCGGTCTGGAAAGGAGTACTGTAAGAGGCTTCTTAGAGACTGAGTCCGCTCTCCATTATCGGAACCAGAGGGCCTTACGGATGGCTATGATATTTGAGGCGGCAATAACTGCGCAGGTAGCAGCGCCGAGGGAGGCCTGCATGAGGTACTCTGCCACCGCAGCAATGTGAACTGTTACATCTGTGAGGGTCTGAGGGAAACTGGTAGTCCTGGTGCCTGTGCGACCCACACGGAAGGGGAGAGGGACCCGCGGCCTCGAGGCAGAGCAATCGAGCTGCTCCACTTGTCTGTCTGTCGGGTCCTTGAAGGAGGATCAATCAAGTAAAAGACAGGAGTGGTCCTTCAGGCAGGCGGAAGCCGGGTGAGGGTCCACCGAGGCCGGATCAGCCCAGCCCTTAGAGACAGCTAAGCCAAAGGGGTACCGGGACTCCATGAGTTTACAAATACCGAAGCGGCGTTAAAATCCCTTTTTTTTTTCTTTGAGGTTTCTTCACCCTTTTAAAAGGAGACCGCAGGGTCAGTAGTAGTGGATGGGAGATCTTCCACATGCAGAGTTTTGGTTGATCGCTGCAATAAGTCCATCGCAGCTTGATCGCTCGGGGAGGTTGAAACCAAGGAATCATCCGGGTACAAACATCATTCCCCTTCCTCCGGCTCCTCAGAGACCGCGGAACATGTGGGAGAACCCCATCTGTGTACCCCAGAGGGAGAACCATGGGGGTTATGCCCTTTTTCTGATCTGCAACCGGTGAAGCAGAGGGCTGATTCTTATCAGAAGGACCCTCTATAGAGGTGTCATCAGGCTGCGTTCTGTCCAGGGGCCCCGAGGGGTGTGAGGACGATGTTGCATAGCCAGCACCAGGTTCTGGGAACTGTGCCCATTCCGGGGGACTGGGAGCCGTAGGCTTGGGCTGGCAGCGGTTGTGGCGGGGGGGTAAGCTACAGGGGCACCGGACTCACAGAAGGAAGAGGTGCTATCATCCCCTAGTAGCTCAGCGTCTTATAGTTGTTGCTGTAGTTGTGCAGGGCATAAAACATGTGACTGCAGCCCCTGGCTGATCAGCCGCAAACTGATTGTAATGAGGGAGCAATGCTCTGCATAGCTAATATGCAAGTGAGGCTATAACTCACCCAGAACACTGATAGCCCTCCCCCCCCTCATGTGTCACAGTTCCTGTGAGAAGGAGGATGTTGAATGTTTCACGAATTTCCATGTCATCCTTGGCCTGCTGTGCAGGGGCCATGCTAATCTTCTGTGTAGCTCTGCATTTGAGCATATGTGCTGCCGAAGCTAGCACCCTGTGTGATGGGGGCGTGGCTTATCGAGTGTTGGAGGGGACGGGACTTAGCTCTGACAAGAAGGCATGAGAAAATATAAACAAAAAAACAAAAAATGGTGGGAAGGGACTCCCCTTCCCTCCTCCAGCCCTGCACAACAATGGTGGACAGAAAAACCTCTATAAGGGTATGTGCGCACGTTGCTTTTTACCTGCTTTTTCTTCTGCGCTGTTTAATGCCAAAATGGATGTGTTCTTCTATTCAAGCAAAGTCTATGGGAATTTGGGTTTCTTGTTCACACTATGTTGTTCAAAATGCTGCATTTTTGTGGCAGAACTTTGGTCAAAAACTCAGCTTTTCAAAGAAGCAACATGTCAATTGTTTTTGCCATTTGGGTTTTGCACTGCAAAGCTGAGTTTTTGACCAAAGTTCTGCCACAAAAAGGCAGCATTTTGAACAACATAGTGTGAACAAGAAACCCAAATTCCCATAGACTTTGCTTGAATAGAAGAACACATCCATTTTGGCATTAAACAGCGCAGAAGAAAAAGCAGCAAAAAAGCAGGTAAAAAGCAACGTGCGCACATACCCTAAGTCTACCACAGCTGTGGCTGCACTGAGTCCTGGGAGCTCTCCCCTCCCCCCGCCACAGGTGGAATGCTATGTAGGAGTCTGCAATCACAGCCCATGTGCATCCAGTCAGTGTGACCTTTGCTCCAATTTCCTGTCAGGGAGCCAGTGTGCAGATTCTCACGCCTGCTGTGCCCGGTCACAGAACGTGTATCAACTCAGACCCTGCCAGAGGGAGTGAGGAAGTTTTCATCTGCTCTGTGCTCTGGAAAAATCGGAATGATCTCACCCTTGCTCCTGTGGAGATGGCAGTCTGGTCACACTTGGTGCAGAACTTGTATCAACTCAGAGCCTGCAAGAGGGGCTGAGGAAGTTTTCATCTGCTCTGGGCTCTGGAAAATCAGTGCCATGAGACCTGTCGTCCAGTGAGTAACAGCCCAGAATCCAGCGTCGCAGGAGGGGGTACGGGGAGGCGATACTCCGCGTTCCCGCCTGTTGATGGTTTGGGAAATCTGTCCCCGAAGGAACCGTTGCCCTCTAGGAACAAAAAAATTCTTGCTGCAGTAGTCTGCAGAGATGTGCCTCCTATAGACACTAAGCTAAAACTTATCTTAGAACCCATAGCTACGCCTCTGTATATCAGGAAAGGGATAAACACAAGGATGGGGACATATATACCAGGATGCCCCCAGGATGGAACATATAAAAATAAATAAATCTTTTTTTATATAGCGCTAATATATTCCGCAGCGCTTTACATACATCAGGAACACTCCCCATTGGGGCTCACAATCTAAATTCCCTATCTGTAGGTCTTTGGAGTGTGGGAGGGAACCGGAGAAAACCCACGCAAACACTGGGAGAACATACAAACTCCTTGCAGATGTTGTCCTTGGTGGGATTCGAACCCAGGACCTCAGCGCTGCAAGACTGCAGTGCTAACCACTGAGCCACTAACCAATATATAACAGGATGGAGACATATATACTAGGAAGGGGTCATAAATACCAGAAGTGGCCCAGGATAGGGATGCATACCAGGAGGGAGACACACTAATTATATATATTATATAAAAACTTGGTCTTTATTGATACAAAACATACAAAGCTGACAAAAGCAAAAGGTTGAAAGCCTACCTTCTATTGACTTACTTCCAGATTACCTTTAAAGGTGAGGCTCTACAGCCAGGTATTGTGTTTTGGGATTATATTTATCTGCGGACACTGCCTTCTTTATATACTTAATGTGCATTATTAGTGCCCTAATACTTCATTGGGGATATGTACAGCATTATTATGTCCATCACCTTGGTTCATCCATTCTTTTTCTCTCGTCAGTCATGTTTTTAATCTTTGTTTTTGTCAGCCTAAAATGTTTTGTATCAATAAAAGCCATGTTTATATACTGTATAAACAGCTGGGTATGCAGCTTTTCGTCATGTGAAAATTATTTTTTTTGCATTGTTTTTGTTAGCACCCTGCCTCTCATATATATATATAATATATTACACCATGGTAACTTCTACTTCTTTTTTAAAGTGTTGCAAGGAGCAGTGTGTGTGTTTGTGTGTGTGTTGGGGTGATATACAGAAAGGCATTGTGTGTATAGGGGATATTATAAAGAGGGGCAGCTTGTGTGTGGGGCATAGGATACAGAGGGACAGCATATTTGAGGGATATCATATAAAGGGGCAGTGTGTGTGGGGGATATTATACAGAGGAGCAGTGTGTGGGGATATTATACAGAGAGGCAGTGTGTGTGAGAGATATTATACAGAGAGGCAGTGTGTGTGAGAGAGATATTATACAGAGGGGCAGTGTGGAAGAGATATTATGGAGAGGGGTGGTGTAGAGGGTGTATTAATTTTCTGAGGGAAATACTTCATTTTTTGGAACAACTTCAAGGGTGCTAACATTTTTGTTTTTTCAAGAGTGGCGGTGAGACTGTGGAAGGTTTGAGGGGTGGAGGCGGAGCTGGCCTGGGCGGAGTCTTAAAAGGGGAACAAAAATGTTACCAGTATGGGGCCCTGAAATTCCTAGTGGCAGCCTTGCAGAGAATTACTTTGCAAATATCCCTTATAACCATATAACCTACAAACAGTTATCAAACAATTATCAAATACATGCACAATTTTACTATAAAAAAAAAATACTGTCGATTCTGAAAGATTTTATTTCAAAATAAGTTATGTTTTACAATTTAATAGTATTTTCTCACTCCCCTTTTATACAACTGCAGCAAATCTAGCATGGAGGAAGAAAATCAACAGCATTTTGCATCAAGAGCCAAAATTTACCCACATATTTATATACACAATTTAAAATGTCAGTGCAACATATTTTAGAGCAAAACTGAAAAGTTCTGTACAGTTTTCCATGCTTAGATAAAAAAAAAAAAAAGTAGTGATGGCTAAGGCAAAATAAATCTGCACACTAATTGGTCCAAAATAAACAAACTAAAAAAGTTAAAATGATTGTCTACATAGTGGTGGTGGGATAAAAAAAAACAACAAAACCCCCGCTAATCATATCCAAATTTACTGGGGTCCACAAAAACATTTCAGCGAAAATAGTTATAGGCATATAGCATAATGAAGGGTAAATCCAGACCGGGTCAGGTCCGATAGGGTCAAAGATTATAGTCCATTTAAAAAAAGGAACCTGTCACCAGATTTGGCGACCATAGGCTGTGGCCACCACAACATTCCAGAATGCTGTATACAAGAGCCCTGGCCGCTCTGTAGAACATAAACACTTTTATAATACTCACATAGGGGGCAGTCCGGTCCGATGGGTGTCAGCTTTCCGGGCCGGCGCCTCCTCTCTATGGCTATCTCCATCCTTCTTTGCAGACCCATGTGCATGACGCATCCTGTGTCATCCACACAGGCAATCATTGTGGTCCTGCGCAGGCGCACTTTGATCTACCCTGCTCAGGGCAGATCAAAGTATTGCAGTGCACATACGCGGGGGCAGTCTTTACCCTTTCCTTGAGCCTGCACATTACAGTACTTTGATCTGCCCAGGACCTCAATGCAGGCCTGTGTGAATGACGTAGGACATGTCATCCACACTGGCCTGTGTAGAAGGAAGACAGATCGCAGCGAAGAGGAGGCGCTGGACCGGATAGCAGCGACACCCACCAGACCGGACTGCTCTGCAGGTGAGTATAATAAAAGCTGTTTTTTTATGTTAAACATAGTGTGGGCCGAGCACTTCAATACAGTATTCTGGAATTCTACATATAAGAGCTCACTAGTGCTGGCCGCAACTTATAGTTGCAAAATCTGGTGACAGGTTCCCTTTAAAATCTGCAGCAGGATATATTTTGGTAGAAAACAGATGTTTTACCTGCAAAACTGTAGCCAATTGTAATGTACAGCTTTGCGGGTAAAATGACAGGGCTTTCCAATTCTAAGTCTTCAGCACCCCAGAATCGCGGTCGCTGCAGGCTCACTCTGTCTGGCCTTACCAAACTATTAACAATAGATTACTGCACTGTCAGAAAGAGCTGGTATGGCCTCATAATGGTCATTTTTAGGTCATAGGCCATCAGTCAAATACTGATTTTATATTTCATCCAGGTTCTCCGGAAAATGTGAATGATTCCGTCAGATGACTCTTATTTCAGTGTCTACAGTGAAGAGATCAAAAGGAGAAATGCGAGCAATGCCACGACAGAAAACAAGATCCGCAGCAGTGGAATTCTGCCTGAATCACTGACCAGTCACCTTAAAGCAGATTACCACAAGCCTCCATTATGTATATAGTACAGGGTCAAACTGCAGAGGCGGATAACAAGTCATAGCATGCTGTCTCTCGACAAAAGCTAGACTCATCCAGGGTGGTAATGTTTCCTGCACAAAGAAAGCAATTTCTTATATGATCAACCTATTGTCGCTATGAAATATTCCATTTAGGACATTATGAGGTTGAATGGGTGTCCGGTGGGTAAATCCTATCCGGCTCTGGCCACACACAGATTAAGAATAAATAGAAACAGATGTGAAGATGATGCTCTACCTCCGAATCAGAAACTGCAAACGAAGAACCTATAAACTTGATCGCAGAAATAGTGAAATACGCATTGAAATACTTTGTGGCATAGCTTCAGAATATGAAAACATTTTGGTTTGACAATTGTACAGAATATTTTATTTACACTGGTTTTGTAGATGAGCTGCCCTAAGGTTCAGAACATGAGGGGCAGCAGAACAGTGCCGGAAGGCAAACTTATTTGAAGTTATTAAGCAAATGTCAAAGGCAATTAAAATATTCACTCAGTAACCCATCAGGACAGTACATGATCGTGTGGTGGTGTTGCTGGCAGTGAAGAACGTATTTTTGCACTTTAAAATGTTGTCAGACTTCCGTTACGCCGAGCGGCACTGCTCTCATTCATCTGCATGTCTGTGTCACAAAGGTGGCTCTCCTCGTCACCGTTCAAATGCTCGTAGATGATGTTGTTAGAAAGGCTTCCATTCACGAGCCGCTCATCTTTTCGTAGAGAGACTGGTAGGTTCGATAGGGTAAGAGACACATCTTTGAAGGCATGCAGTAAAAAAATTCCAATGATAATGGTCAAAAAACCACTGAAAGTGCCAATCATGTCATTGGCAGACATGTGCTGCCACTCTTTGAAAAGAATTGCAGAGCAGGTAAGCACTGAGGTGGTGAAGAATACATAGTAAATAGGCGTCACTAATGAAGTGTTAAATATGTCCAGAGCTCTGTTTAGGTAATTAATCTGAGTGCTTACACACACAATAAGGCTGATCAGTAGGATCCAGGACAGGGGGTTCTTCAGAATGGGGTCTCCAGCAAACAGTCCCTTAATAGCAATTCCCAATCCTTTCACGCATGAGACAGACAGCGCTCCAATCACAGAGCATATGGAGATATAGACTAGTATATTGGACTGGCCATGAGTTGGTGCAACCACAAAAATTAGGATGAGTGACACAATGACCACGCCTGTAGCAAAAAGTAAGAAACCTACAAAAAAAAAATAAAGAAAATAAAAGTTAGGTAAACACTCATTAAACCAGTCAAGGCATTGCATATACTTGGTGGAAGAAATTAAAAGGAATTTGTCAGTCGCCTCTTGCTGGCCAACCCTCGCACAGCATTGATCAGCCTGGCTGCACAGTTGCAGAATGATATGTTATTTTCTAAAACGCCGGAGTGTATAGTTTAAAGAGTCAGAGGAGACTATCTGGAGACACAAGACTTGTCCAGCGCTGCCCCCTGCCCACTACTCCCCGTACTGCTCTAGGTGACGGACAAGTCTCTTCCAATGCACACATAGGAGAAACCTGTCAATCAATTACAGCGGTACAGAAGAAGGAAGCTAGGGGTGGTGCCATGCTAGTCACAACTATCCCTAAAGTTCCCTGACAGATTTTTAAAACCATAGGGTTTTTTTATTCCCTGTGCTTAAGGGGAGGTAATGGTTAATCCCCTCACAAGTGCTCCCTACTGTGCCACAGCCTCTGTGACTTTCCTCCAACAACAACTGCAATATAGAGAATTAGTAAAGCCCGGTCTTTCACCTCTCTCTACGTCATGCTGCAAAAGTATATTCACCGGCATGCGTTACATAATATATTGTACATATTTGCGATATTACTGCATAGCCAAGGAAACAGAAAGAAGTGTAATAGGACCAGACGGTGGAATGATAAGTCTCAGACAGTGGAATGAGTCTCAGACAGTGGAATGAGTCTCAGTGGAATAAGTCTCAGACAGTGGAATAAGTCTCAGACAGTGGAATAAGTCTCAGACAGTGGAATAAGTCTCAGACAGTGGAATAAGTCTCAGACAGTGGAATAAGTCTCAGACAGTGGAATAAGTCTCAGACAGTGGAATAAGTCTCAAGTGATAAAGGGTTTTTTCGTTCATATCACTGAGATCTAGCATTAGTCTGTGAATGTATAATGTATAGCTCCCATGGGTCTGCAATAAATACAATGACTTTTGTTAATACTTCCATAGCAAACACAATTATCACACTGTTGCAGTAGTTATGAGAGGAAATTAGCGAAAGCAAGATGTATTGCAAGTATGATTGCTTTCAGTTTATAACTTACAGAGCTGAACATAGAAGACGCACAGCTAAATAGGCACAATTAACATTACACATTCATTTCATAATATGCAATATATTTTCTGCACTCTATATGCTTTACAAAAAGTGATAAAAAAGGAGAAAAGACTTTGCTCTTAGGTTCCCATACTGAGGCCCAATGTGCAGCATCTATTACAATGGAGGCATGTTTTTGTCTTCTGGCTTACATTTACCGTATATACTGGCGTATAAGATGACTTTTTACCCCCTTAAAATAATGGCTACAGTGGGGGGTCGTCTTATACGCCGGATATACGGGGGGGGGAGGGGTGTATATATATGTACACTGCAGCGTCCAGGGGAGATGGGGGCAGCAGCTCTGGAGCACAGGGGAACGCTGCGGGCTGCAGCCTTTGATCTCCTGCACCCGCTCATATAATATGCACAGCCGCTGTCCATCTCCAATGGTGCTGAAATCGCACGCAGTGAGGGGCTGGAGCAGCGGTGCATATTATATGAGCCTGCGTCCCAGTGTGATCGCACATGCCCACCCCTGTGTTAGATTTGGCCCCCAGGCTGCTGCTCATTCTAAAATAAAAAAGCTTTACTTACCCCTGCAGCGTTTCTTCCCGTGTCCCTGCTTCCACTGTGATCAGGCAGGCAGAGAGCTCAGCCTGCTGTGCCGATCACATGACCGCACTGAGAACCAGGAAGTGGAAGAACAGAAGCACGGAGCCAGACAGGAGGGAGCTCAGCGCTGGAGGAGATAAGGAAAGAGGGTTTTATTTTACTTTGGGCAGCAGCCTAGGGGCCATATCTGACACAGGGGGACTTGTGCGATCTATAGGGGCCATGGGCAGCACTATGGGGGCGATATCTGACACAGGGGGACTTGTGCGATCTATATAGGGGCCATGGGCAGCACTATGGGGGCGATATCTAACACAGGGGGACTTGTGCGATCTATAGGGACCATGGGCAGCACTATGGGGGAGATATCTAACACAGGGGGACTTGTGCGATCTATAGGGACCATGGGCAGCACTATGGGGGCGATATATAACACAGGGGGACTTGTGCGATCTATATAGGAGCCATGGGCAGCACTATGGGGGCGATATCTAACACAGGGGGACTTGTGCGATCTATAGGGGCCATGGGCAGCACTATGGGGGCGATATCTAACACAGGGGGACTTGTGCGATCTATAGGGGCCATGGGCAGCAGCATGGGGGCGTTATCTAACACGGGAACGTGTGCAATCCATAGGGGACCATAGGCAGCACAGGGGAACTTGTGCCATCACAAGGGGGCTATATTCAATATAAGGGGGCCATATCCAGATTAAGGGGGCTAATTTTAGGATGGGGGGCTATGAGGGACATATACCCTATATGATTTGTTAGAGGGACACTGGCATTATAAGATGGACCCCATTTAACATTAAAAAAAAAAAAAATTCTCTTTTCCTTCACCAAATTTGGGGGTGCGTCTTATAATCAGGTGCGTCTTATAAAGCGAAAAATACGGTATATATCATACAGCAGGGGTCGGGAACCTATGGCTCGCGAGCCAGATATGGCTCTTTTGATGGCCGTATCTGGCTCCCAGACAGGGCTCCTACCTGTCTATGGGCAAATGCCGGGGCCCTGGAGAGCCGGGGGGGCCCACTCGGCCTCGTCAGTTCTCCTGTCCCTTGGCCGGGGCCCACTCGCCTTTTTAGTTCTGCTGCCTCCGGCCGAGTTCTGGGGACCGCAGTCCTCGGCAGCAATCTGCGGCGCCGTCACTTTAAGGCGCGCAGACATCCTGTTTTGAATTTCATCTGTGGGCGGAGCTACCGCCTTCTCAGTCCCACAGATGAAGGAGGCGAGCTTCTGTCCGGCGCTGTGTGGGCCCCCTCTCCACCGTGACCTAATCGGGTAAATGCCCTCCCCGCCTCCCCATTATGGGCCCCGGTGAGCTGCTTCTAACCCCCCAGATGTATGCCCTGCCAATCCCCCCCCCGCCGATGCCGCGGGTGCAGGCCCCACAGAGCAGCAGAGTTGTGTGTATTTGTCTGTATGTAGCAGAGTTGTGTTTGTCTGTATGTAGCAGAGTTGTATGTGTTTGTCTGTATGTAGCAGAGTTGTGTGTGTTTGTCTGTATGTAGCAGAGTTGTATGTGTTTGTCTGTATGTAGCAGAGTTGTGTGTGTTTGTCTGTATGTAGCAGAGTTGTGTGTGTTTGTCTGTTTGTAGCAGAGTTGTGTGTGTCTGTTTGTAGCAGAGTGTAGTACCATTGTTTCAGTCCAGTTGTGGCTTTATACAGCAGGGAGGAGCATTCCTTGCTGTACTAAGTGAACATTGGAGCGATTGATCTGTCAATGGCCCTTTAAAAACATATTGTACGGCTCTCGCGGAATTAAAATTAACATGTTGCAATCAAAGCAGACTTTTTTTCATTTGGGAGCGGGGTAGTCTTATACAGTGAGTATATCCCAAATTCTATATTTTTAGGGCAGAAGTTGGGGGTCATCTTATACGCCCAGTCGTCTTATACGCCGGCATATACGGTATGTTTGGTCATAAACACCTATAGGTTATATATACCACCACGCACTAATAATTACTGTACCTGGAGCAGCTAGCTTGATGGACATTTCATTTAAGTTTTCAATCTCCTCTTCTTGAGGGGCATGGATGACCATTACTGTTGATCCCAATATACTCAGCAAACAACCAATTTTCCCATGAAGGTTTAATTTTTCACTTAGGAAATATGAAGACAAGATGGCGCTGAAATATAAAAAGATAGATTTTTGTGTACTCACCGTAAAATCTCTTTCTCTGAGTCTTCATTGGGGGACACAGGACCATGGGTTATGCTGCTGTCACTAGGAGGCTGACACTAAGTAAACAGAAAAAGTTAGCTCCTCCTCAGCAGCATACACCCTGAGCCGGAGGCGGACTCAATCAGTTTAGTGCACAAGCAGTAGGAGGAGAACCAAACAACTCTAGATCAAACTAGGTAAAAACTATAACCAATTATTCATGCGACCAGTGGCAGGGAATATGGCCACTGAGGCAACAGGCAGGTAATATGCCACCAAAAAACACAAACAGGGTGGGTGCTGTGTCCCCCAATGAAGACTCAGAGAAAGAGATTTTACGGTGAGTACACAAAAATCTATCTTTCTCCATCGTTTCATTGGGGGACACAGGACCATGGGATGTCCAAAAGCAGTCCCTGGGTGGGAAGAGAACCATCACCGGAGATCGGTAGGAAACCGCTTCCTCCTGTCGGGCTTGACCCAGACCTACAAAGACCTACCTTGGTACAGGTGTGCTTCTGCCGCCCGCAAAGATAACGGCAAGACTGGCCTCTGCCAAAGCATGTGTGTGAACCTGATAGGAACTAGTAAAGGTATGCCGAGTAGACCAGGTGGAGGCCCGGTGGACATGGTCGACCAACGTCTGAAGTCCAATCCTCCAAGAGGCTTCCCTTGGACCGTAGAATGCGGTAGAGGTCCGTCCACTATGCAATAGGCTTCACACCATCACGGAATGAATCCATGTGGCAATCTTGGACCTGGGCGCTGGCATGCGACTCCGGGGAGCGAGTGAAAAGAGGAACTGACTGCCGGCGTAAACCGAAAGTCCGGTCCTGAAGACATAAACGACTGAGGGCACGAGCCAGCTCAGGAACAAACTAGGCCCCCTTTTTAGGCTGAGAGAAGAGACTAGGACCGATTTCGAAACTCAATCCCCTTATCTGGAAGGAAGGCAGTTGCCTTGGATCGAAAAGGGGGAGTTGTGGCCGGAGCACCCCCCTTGTCCTGCTGGATGACCCGGAAAAAGGGGGGAAAAAGCAGCAAGAGAGGGCTGTCCGCCCTGATGCCCCTTGCAGAAGAGACGGCCACGAGGAGCCCACCTATCCAAACAGGTGGGAGTAGAAAGCACTCGGCAAGGTCCAAACCGGGAGCCAGGTCCCGCGTGTCTAGTGGACGGTGATGCCGCCGAGCCAGACGGACGCTTCTCTGCGTGAAAAACCTGATCGTGTGACAAGAAGTGATAAGTCTCTGAAATTGAAATGACCGCGTCGACACTCGGCCCCTAGCGGGACGCGCTAGAAAAAACCGCATCCAGATCTGACTGCAAGCATGGTAGCAGTGCCGGAAGGGAGGGAGGGAGAGAGAGAGAAGAGAAGAGAAGATGCGCTCCTCACATCCCGGAGGAGCTCTTCACGTGTGGTAATAAACCATCTTCCCGGTCTCCATCATTGTTTGCATCCTTCTTGCCAACCGGCCTGTGCAAGCAAGTACCCGGGATCCGCTATTAAGGCCGCAAACCTAGGACCTTTGAGACCTCGTGGAAGAGAGGGCCCCGACTCAGAAGAACTGGACGGTCTGGAAGGCGCCACGGAGTATCTGCGAGGAGTTGAGTGAGTTTTGTTAACTATGGTCGCCTGGGCCACTCCAGAGCCACCCTCTGCCTTGGACCAACTTGAGAACCCTCGAGATCATGGGAAGCCGAGGGAAGATGCCCAAGAGAATGAACTGGCCTCCCGGACGGGTGGGGGCGTCGACACCTAGTGCAGAGAAGGAGGACACCCTTGATGCCCCGTTGACTTAAAGTTGGATCGGGAGGTCCATAGGACCACGACTGTAGGTTTCCCTTCGTCGTAGATCTGGCTGGTGACGACCCTGTTGAAAAGCCTTTTGCCTAGGCGAGGCCCTTCCTGCCGGGAAAAAACGGCCGTCCAAACGTCCATGGTAGGGATTTGTACTGCCGAGATTAGAGAGCGACGAGATCCGGCCCAGAGCAAGATCCTCTTAACGTCTTCCCTTGACATGACACTCCTTGCGCTTCCCCGGTGTAAGATGCACGCCACCGCTGTGGCATGGTTCGACTGGAACCTGACCGGGTAACCTCGTCCCAGTGAAGAAAATCGTAACCAGCTAACCGGATGGCTCTGGCTTCCGGAATGTTGAAAAAGGGGGGGGCAACCTCTAGTGGTGACCCTCGGGACCGTGTTGTGGGATGGTGGGATAGCGTACCCTAGCACAGGAGACTGGTGACGGTAGATACTATCCTCCAGAGAAGAAGGAAAGAGGACCCTCCCGAGGGACGGTTATGAAGACTGGTCCACTAGGAAGTGGTTGGCGGGTTCCCAGGGCAAACGGAAGCTACCTGTCTTCGTTCTTCAGTGGGATCCCGTGGAAGGCCAAAGATGAAAAATTGGTAAGTGTACCGCTGGTATCACCTCCACCAACAGCCAAGGACTCGCATACCGAACCCGACTCGGTGCGGGAAGAAAACTACTCCTGCGTGAAGAGTAACTTCCCTCGGACGGGCTCGAATACCGTGCCTAAAGGAATGATCTACCGGGCCGGGGCCTGATAGGACTCCCAGCGGTAGCTCAGCTACCCTAGTAGCGGAGGAGTAACAGTGACTGTCTAAACCCCAAGACTAAGGGGAAGTCTAAACCACCAGGTCGTTTCTGGGTGGAGTGAACTTAGCGGCCCTGTCGAGTAGGCTGTGCAGGGACAGCCGTCCTGATCCCTGCAAGCGCTTCTTAAACAAGCTGGAATGGTCCGCAGCGATGCAAGGCGGAGGGACTGCTGAGAGATAGCGGCGCCCTGACGTTTGCGGCTCGACAGACTGGGATCGAGCGGTGAGGCGACGATCCCGAGCGTCTGGGCCGATGCTGGGAAGAGCTGTGCTCTTCCTTCACGTAGCCTAGGGGAAGGAGTATTCCACCCTCACGTAGCCTAGGGGATCCACTGGATTAGCCTATCTCCGACGGGACGGCCACCTAAGGGCGTAAGGGAAGACAGCGACTCCCTAGATGCCGCTTCCGCGTTTCCGATCCTGAGTCAGAGGTCTCGACGGGTGGTCACACTGCTGCTATAGGCTCAGGCCGTGCAGCTGGCAGACGCCAGGGCTGTGATGATAAGGTACTTACCAAAGATGTTAACCAGTCCTGAATCGGCAGAGATGGAACATAGTCCGCTGGACAGAGATGGAACGGTGTCCGTGGAGTCCCTGAGAGACGTCACCTTAGGGATGATAAGCCAGGCGGAACCCTGGCGGGCCGATCACAGGGGGGCATGCCCCTTTTCTCCGGAGCCCCTTTGGAGAAGGGATAATGACAATACAAGACTTACCGCTGGTAAACGTCGTGTCTGGTTGTTGTCTGTGATGATGCAGCACATCAGCGAACTACTGGATGTCCACTGACTACATCACGGGATTGCCGGAAAAGTCCTCAAGGAAACCTGTGTGCTCAGAGAGGAGAAGAGGACTATCTGTGCGCTTATGGTCTGACTCACCATTTCCTCCAGTCTATTCGCCCTGCGCTGAATATCGGGCGCCTGCTCGGAATCCAGCAGAGGTGGTACGCCTGGGTCATCACCAGAGATGTCGGAAGGCTTCCGGTGGAGCGGTAGCTTGTACCTGGGAATGAAGGAAAAACCAGGGGGAGGCGCCGAAGGTGAGACCTGGCGGGTCCGCTTCGAGTAGTGGATAAAGTCCCTGGTACGGGACTCACCTCCCCCGGCGAGTGCACTGAGAGAAAAGGGCTGACCGTACCTTTAAGGCTTGATTCATCCTTTCAACCAGGCTAATCGTTATGCGCCAAACATCCGGGTCCTCCTGCTTGGAGTCCAGCAGAGGTGGAACGCCTGGGCCATCACCCGAGAGGTCGAAAGGCTACCGGAGGAGAGGCAGACTGGACCTGGGAATTAAGGTGAAAAACCTGGGGGCCTGCAGAAGATGAGACCTAGCGGGTCCGTGTTGAGCGGGGGAAAAAAGGGGGCCCCTGGTACGGGACTCACCTCCCCCTGTGCGTGCCCGGAAAGAAAAAAGGGGCTGTTCGCACCTTTATGGCTTGACTCACCGTTTCTACCAGGTTATTCTCAGGTGCCGAACATCATGCGCCCACTTGGAATCCAGCAGAGGCGGTACGCTTGGGCCATCACCTGAGAGGTCGAAAGGCTACGGAGGAGCAGCCGTCTGGACCTGGGGATGAAGGTGAAAACTCCCCGAGGGGATTGCGCCAGTCCTGTGTAGGTATGACAGAGCGTCAGCCAGGGACGCAGCGTATGCGCACCAATCCGAAGACATCAGCGAGGGGATTTATGGTTTGAGCCCGGGGCGCTAACCAGCCGGCCGGGGCGGGATGCCGGGACCTGCTGTGTCAGGGGCTGCGGTGGCTGTGATTACTAAATCTGAAAGATTTGGGTGAATTCACAATTGAGGTATTATTCTGGGAATATATCTTGGCAGTGAAAAAAAAAAAAAAACACCGTTCCCTTCTATAAGTCTGTATCTATAGTGCCTGTACAAATCAATCTACATATATATACCCATATACATATATATACACATACATATATATATATATATATATATACACACACCTATATATATATATATATATATATATATACATATATATACATACACATACACACACATACACACATGCACCTGAAACACTATAAAAACACAATCCTCATATGATTGTGGCTCTTTTGAAGGCTTGTTTTAACTGTTATAACCGGTTGCTGCAGCCTCAGCAAGCCGCACACCGGGAGTTCTATTTCTTTTCTACTTTTTTTTTTTTTTTTTTTTTGATAAGATGAAGTCTGGAGAGCGGGAAAACACACAGCCACCGCCCCCCCTGTGATGCCTGGGGCAGAGCGGAGGGCGGAGACGGACGGCCGGCGACCAATCGCACTGTAGTGGAGGGCGGGCCTGGGACACTGGAGACAAGGCCCGAGCCGGGGCCTAAATTTTGGGGCTGCCGGCTCGCGGGGAGGTAGAGACCGGCGGTCCTACCTGCAAACAGTGGTGGGGCAGCGGCGATGACCGGAGCGCCCAGAGAGAGCTGTGGGCTTGAGCCGGCGCGCGCCGCCGACTGCTGAGATGTGGCCGGGGCGCAGACTAGGCCGAGACCGGGGCCTCAATTTTGCAGCCGCCTGGGAAGAAGGTAGGAGAAGGTCGGTCCTACCTGATCTCGGTGGCGTTGGTCCAGAAATGGATGCGGCGCAGGCAGGGCGCCCTGCCCCTGCCTGTGTGCCGTGCCCCCGTCCAGGGAGACTGCTTGCTCCGGGGGAGCAGCGTGCTGAGGCAGGGAAGTGGGCATCATGATGGGGGAAGGAGCCCCCCCTCAGGAGAAGGCAGCGATGCGGGCCCCATCAGATTTCAGACGCGCTGCTGAGGTCCCATCCCTGCTGTATGTCCCCTGTACGCCCTTTGGGGTGATACCGCAGGGCGAATCAGGGGTGCCCACGACAACCTGCCCACACGAACACCCCCAGGAGTGGTACCATGGGGATGGACGGGGGAGAGGGCCCAAAGTCTGAAACCCCTGCGACCCTGGGGAGTGGTACCCACAGGGCTGCGGAGAATGATGAATAAAATACCTGCAGAAAACAAGAAGACAGGTATGAGAGCGATGAGCGGCGCCGAAAATAGGGAAAAAAGGCGCAAAAAACAAATGGCTGAGGGAGGCCGAGACGGCCCACATCAGCCTCCTACGACACTAAGCTAAAAACTGATTGAGTCCGCCTCCGGCTCAGGGTGTATGCTGCTGAGGAGGAGCTAACTTTTTCTGTTTACTTAGTGTCAGCCTCCTAGTGACAGCAGCATAACCCATGGTCCTGTGTCCCCCAATGAAACGATGGAGAAAATGAGATATCAATCACAACCCATTAAAAGGCCGAACATAAACACAGGTAAGAAATGCAAGGAAACGATATAACATAGATACAATCATATAGAGAACAGCTCATCCAAGGGCAGATCCTCCATGCATGGACATTTGCAGGGCAAACAAGAGATAACCAGCAAATTAAATTTGAAATGCTGCTATATAATGTACAAATTTTAACCCAGGCGGTGGCGGAAGTAAAAGGGGTATTGATGACCTATGTATAATATAGGTCATCAAAATCAGGTCGGTGGAAGACTTTCACCTAGCACGCCCAGCTCTGACAGGACGTAAACAGTGTAAGTAGCAGAACACCATTGCTCTATACACGGTTTAGTGGCCACTGCCAGGTACTGCAGACCAGCTCCCATTCAACGGAAACCTGCACCAAACATATACAAGCAAGTGTGGCTCTAAAGATAAGAAATGTTAGGGAATTTAGGATATATCATAGGAACACATGATAATGATTAAGACTAATGTAAGGTGGGATCAATAAATGTAAATCTCATTTGCTCTAATAATTATATTCCAACCTTCTGGCAGAATGGTCACATGTGATTAGAATACCTGAGTGAGCAAATTAGTCATGGGGATGCTTGAAATACCATTGACTTAAGGCCCTGTCACACACAGAGATAAATCTGCGAAAGATCTGTGGTTGCAGTGAAATTGTGGACAATCAGTGCCAGGTTTGTGGCTGTGTACAAATGGAACAATATGTCCATGATTTCACTGCAACCACAGATCTGCCAAAGATTTCTCTCTGTTTCTGACGGGGCCTTTAGGCTCTGACACACTACCTGAAGATGCTGCTGATGCCTGACCTTAGAAGTCAGTGACTGGAACGTGAGGGAATGCGGAATTGCGTACAACTGCATGCCCAAAAGGTCACAGATAGCTCTGTGTCTTCTTGACTGGTTGCCGGTTTATCCAGCAAATAGTTTAAATATTTATTTTATTTTTAATCAAACTATGAAATTTTGCATAGTAAACTGCACAACACTGCCATTTTATTATCCTGGATGAATAACAGCCCAAACGGAAAAAGAAGGGAATTTTGTTACTTACCGTAAATTCCTTTTCTTCTAGCTCTTATTGGGAGACCCAGACGATTGGGGTATAGCTACTGCCCTCTGGAGGCCACACAAAGCACTACATTAAAAGTGCAAGGCCCCTCCCCCTCTGGCTATACCCCCCCGTGGTATCACGGGTTCTCCAGTTTTAGTGCCAAAGCAAGAAGGAGGAAGCCAATAACTGGTTTAAACAAATTAACTCCGAATAACATCGGAGAACTGAAAAACCGTTCAACATGAACAACATGTGTACCCGCAAACAACAAAAAACATCCCGAAGGACAACAGGGCGGGTGCTGGGTCTCCCAATAAGAGCTAGAAGAAAAGGAATTTACGGTAAGTAACAAAATTCCCTTCTTCTTCAGCGCTCTATTGGGAGACCCAGACGATTGGGACGTCCAAAAGCTGTCCCTGGGTGGGTAAATAAATACCTCATGTTAGAGCTGCAAAACAGCCCTCCCCTACGGGGGTGTCACTGCCGCCTGCAGGACTCTTCTACCTAAGCTGGCATCCGCCGAAGCATAGGTATGCACCTGATAATGCTTGGTGAAAGTGTGCAGACTGGACCAGGTAGCTGCCTGGCACACCTGTTGAGCCGAAGCCTGGTGACGTAATGCCCAGGACGCACCCACGGCTCTGGTTGAGTGGGCTTTTAGCCCTGAAGGAACCGGAAGCCCCGCAGAACGGTAGGCCTCTAGAATTGGTTCTTTGATCCATCGAGCCAGGGTGGCTTTAGAAGCCTGCAACACCTTGCGCGGACCAGCGACAAGGACGAAAAGTGCATCGGCACGGCGTATGGGCGCCGTGCGGGAAATGTAGATTCTGAGTGCTCTCACCAGATCTAGCAAACGTAAGGCCTTTTCATACCGGTGAACCGGATGAGGGCAAAAAGAAGGCAAGGAAATATCCTGATTAAGATGAAAAGAGGATACGACCTTAGGGAGAAACTCCGGAATGGGGCGCAGCACAACCTTGTCCTGGTGGAACACCAGGAAGGGAGCCTTAGATGACAGAGCTGCCAGCTCAGACACTCGCCGAAGCGATGTGATTGCAACAAGAAACGCCACTTTCTGCGACAGCCGAGAAAAGGAAACTTCCTTCAGAGGCTCGAAGGGCGGTTTCTGGAGAGCAACTAGTACCCTGTTCAGATCCCATGGATCTAACGGTCGCTTGTACGGGGGCACAATATGACAGACCCCCTGCAGGAACGTGCGCACCTTAGGAAGACGTGCTAGACGCTTCTGAAAAAACACGGATAGTGCCGAAACTTGCCCTTTAAGGGAGCTGAGCGACAAGCCCTTTTCTAACCCCGATTGCAGGAAGGAAAGAAACTTGGGCAATGCAAATGGCCAGGGAGACACTCCCTGATCAGAGCACCAGGACAAGAAAATCTTCCACGTTCTGTGGTAGATCTTAGCCGAATTCGACTTTCTAGCTTGTCTCATTGTGGCAATGACTCCCTGAGATAATCCAGCAGATGCTAGGATCCAGGACTCAATGGCCACACAGTCAGGTTCAGGGCCGCAGAATTCTGATGGAAAAACGGCCCTTGGGACAGTAAGTCTGGTCGGTCTGGCAGTGACCACGGTCGACCGATCGTGAGATGCCACAGATCCGGATACCACGACCTCCTCGGCCAGTCTGGAGCGACGAGTATGACGCGGCTGCACTCGGATCTGATCTTGCGTAGCACTCTGGGCAAGAGCGCCAGAGGCGGAAACACGTATGGGAGCTGAAACTGCGACCAATCTTGAACCAAGGCGTCTGCCGCCAGAGCTCTTTGATCGCGCGACCTCGCCATGAATGCCGGGACCTTGTTGTTGTGCCGGGATGCCATTAGGTCGACGTCCGGCACTCCCCAGCGGCGACAGATTTCCTGAAACACGTCCGGGTGAAGGGACCATTCCCCTGCGTCCATGCCCTGGCGACTGAGGAAGTCTGCTTCCCAGTTTTCTACGCCTGGGATGTGAACCGCGGATATGGTGGATGCTCTGTCCTCCACCCACATTAGAATGCGCCGGACTTCTTGGAAGGCTTGCCGACTGCGCGTCCCTCCTTGGTGGTTGATGTATGCCACCGCTGTGGAGTTGTCCGATTGGATTCGGATCTGCTTTCCTTCCAGCCACTGTTGGAAGGCCAGTAGAGCAAGATACACTGCTCTGATCTCCAGAACATTGATCTGAAGGGTGGACTCCTGCGGAGTCCACGTCCCCTGAGCCCTGTGGTGGAGAAATACTGCTCCCCACCCTGACAGACTCGCATCTGTCGTGACTACTGCCCAGGATGGAGGCAGGAAGGATCTTCCCTGAGACAATGATGTGGGAAGGAGCCACCATTGTAGAGAGTCTTTGGCCGTCTGGGAAAGCGAGACTTTCCTGTCCAGGGACGTTGACTTCCCGTCCCATTGGCGGAGAATGTCCCATTGAAGTGGGCGCAGATGAAACTGCGCAAAGGGAACTGCTTCCATGGCTGCCACCATCTTCCCTAGGAAATGCATGAGGCGCCGCAAGGGATGCAACTAGCCCTGCAGGAGAGATTGCACCCCTGTCTGTAGTGACCGCTGCTTGTCCAGCGGAAGCTTCACTATCGCTGCTAGAGTATGAAACTCCATGCCAAGATACGTTAGTGACTGAGTCGGTGATAGGATCGACTTTGGAAAGTTGATGATCCATCCGAAAGACTGTAGAGTCTCCAGCGTAGCATTCAGGCTGAGTTGGCATGCCTCCTGAGAGGGAGCTTTGACCAATAAGTCGTCTAGGTAAGGAATCACCGAGTGTCCCTGAGAGTGCAAGACTGCTACCACCGCCGCCATGATCTTGGTGAAGACCCGTGGGGCTGTCGCCAGACCAAATGGAAGAGCTACGAACTGAAAATGGTCGTCTCCTATCACAAATCGTAGAAAACGTTGATGTTCTGCAGCAATTGGCACGTGGAGATAAGCATCTTTGATGTCTATTGAGGCAAGGAAGTCTCCTCTGGACATTGAGGCAATGACAGAGCGGAGGGTTTCCATCCGGAACCTCCTGGCGTGCACATGTTTGTTGAGCCGTTTTAGGTCCAGAACAGGACGGAACGAGCCGTCCTTTTTTGGAACCACAAAGAGATTGGAGTAAAACCCTTGCCCTTGTTCCTGAGGAGGGACTGGGATAACCACTCCTTCCGCTTTTAGGGAATCCACCGCCTGCAGCAGAGCATCTGCTCGGTCTGGACGTGGGGAGGTTCTGAAGAACCGAGCTGGAGGACGAGAATTGAACTCGATTCTGTACCCGCGAGACAAAATGTCCGTCACCCACCGGTCTTTGACCTGTGACATCCAAATGCCGGAAAAGCGGGAGAGCCTGCCCCCGACCGGCGATGCGGAGGGGGGGGGCTGGAAGTCATGAGGTAGTCGCTTTGGAAGCGGTACCTCCATTTGCTTTCTTGGGGCGTGCGTGAGTCCGCCACGAATCTGAGTTTCTTTGCGTCCTCTGAGTCCCTTTGGACGAGGTAAATGGTGTCTTGCCCGAACCTCGAAAGGACTGAAACCTCTGCTGCCACTTTTTCTGCTGAGGTTTGGGTGTTCTGGGTTGTGGTAAAGAGGAGTCTTTACCCTTGGACTGCTTAATGATGTCAGCCAATGGCTCGCCAAACAGTCTCTCTCTAGACAAAGGCAAACTGGTTAAACATTTTTTGGAACCAGCATCTGCTTTCCAGTCCTTTAACCACAAGGCTCTGCGCAAAACTACCGAATTGGCGGACGCCATTGAGGTGCGACTGGTAGATTCTAGGACCGCATTGATAGCGTAAGACGCAAACGCCGACATCTGCGTGGTAAGGTGCGCCACTTGCGGCACTGCTGGATGCATGATAGCATCCACTTTTGCTAAGCCAGCTGAAATAGCCTGGAGTGCCCATACGGCTGCGAATGCCGGAGCAAACGACGCGCCGATAGCTTCATAGACAGATTTTAACCAAAGGTCCATCTGTCTGTCATTGGCATCTTTAAGTGAAGCGCCATCCTCCACTGCAACTATGGATCTAGCTGCAAGTTTGGAAATCGGGGGGTCTACCTTTGGACACTGTGTCCAGCGCTTGACCACCTCAGGGGGGAAAGGGAAACGCGTATCTTTAGATCGTTTAGAGAAACGCCTTTCTGGGTGAGCGTCGTGCTTCTGGATTGATTCTCTGAAGTCAGAGTGATCTAACAAAGCACTCAATTTACGCTTAGGATAAAGGAAACGAAACTTTTCCTGCTCCGCAGCCGCCTCTTCTGCTGAAGGGGCTGGGGGAGAAATATCCAACAGCCTATTTATGGCTGAGATAAGGTCGTCTACCATGGCATCCCCATCCGGGGTATCCAGGTTGAGAGGGGTTCCAGGAGTGGATTCCTGATCACTCTCATCAGACACATCACAGGGAAACTGATTGCGCTGAGACCCTGAGCAGTGTGAAGACGTCGAGGGTCTTTCCCAGCGAGCTCGCTTAGGGTGGCTGGGGCCATCATCTGAGTCATAATCCTCGGCCTGTGAAGCCGGGGACCCCCCTGTGGGCTGGATACATTCCAAGTAAGGGGGACCTGAGGACAGAGGCCTCGCCGTGCCCAGAGACTGAGCCCCATGCATAGATTGCAAGGTCTCAAGGATTTTTGCCATAGATACAGACATATTATCTGCAAAAACTGCAAAGTCCGTCCCTGTCACCGGGGCAGAACTTACAAGCGTCTCAGCCTGGGTCGCTACCTCTCCTGACTCCGGCTGGCGAAGCAGCACCGGGTCGGAGCATTGCACACAATGGGGGTCATCAGAGCCTGCTGGTAGATTAGCCCCACATGCAGCACACGCAGTATACACAGCCCTTTTTGCCTTGGCTGCCTTGCGTTTTGAGGATGACATGTTGCTGCTTCCACAGAGCGATCTGGGATATGCAGCCAGAAGCGCACCTCACAGTGCAAGAAATACAATATCTATATATATATGTACCCAGTACACTGACACACAGTGAGGCACTAGAGGGACCAGCACAGAAAAATCGCTTACCGCCCGCTTAAAAAGCGGGTGTGTGGTCCCAGATAGCCCCTAGTCCAGGTCTCCCAGAGCCTTGCGTCCTTCCTCCAGCCAGGCATGCATGTAATGGCTGCCGGCGTCTCAGAGAGGAAGGGGGGCGGGCCCTGGGCGTTCCTGGCCAAGAGCGGGAAGCCTGCTTCCCTCTGTGCATAGTGTGAGGGCTGGAGCATGTAAATCAGGCTCCAGCCCTCGTCGCTGCTTGCGAACAGCGTCTCTCCCCTACCCTGAATGACAGGGTGGGGGCGGGAACGAAACGGAGCAGCCGGCGTCCTAGGCCCAAAAAGCCTGGGACTAAAGTTATAACCGCCGCCGCCGTAAAAGCGCGGACGGCGGATCCCCGGCGCACCACAAGTCACAGCAGCGCCGCCCGGTCCAGAGGGGGTCGGCGCTGCGTTCCCAAACAAACAATCCCCCAGTAATCTGTAGGGACACCAACTCCACGTTGCGGTCCCCGGCGCACTACAACACCCAGCCAGCCCGGAGTGTGTCTGTGCCTGCCGGGGACACAGAGTACCTGTAAGATGCAGGGCCCTGTCCCTGATCGTACTCCTGCTCCGAATCCATCAGGTTCTAATGGGTCTGTGGATGGAGCCCGGCATCAGAGCTGAGAGGCCGGCAGGATCCCACTTCCACAGAGCCCTACCAGGGGATGTGGAAGGAAAAACAGCATGTCAGGCTCCAGCCCTGTACCAGCAATAGGTACCTCAACCTTACAACACCATCCAGGGGTGAGAAGGGAGCATGCTGGGGACACTATATGTGTCCTCTTTTCTTCCATCCGAAATAGTCAGCAGCTACTGCTGACTAAAATCTGTGGAGCTATGCATGGAATGTCTGACCTCCTTCGCACACAAAGCTAAAACTGGAGAACCCGTGATACCACGGGGGGGTATAGCCAGAGGGGGAGGGGCCTTGCACTTTTAATGTAGTGCTTTGTGTGGCCTCCAGAGGGCAGTAGCTATACCCCAATCGTCTGGGTCTCCCAATAGAGCGCTGAAGAAAACAAAACAAAAAACTTCCGACATACGATTTGCCACCAAGGTTGAATGTTAAATGGCTTTTATTCTTATAAAAACAAAGAAAACCAATGCAGCAGAACAATTGTAATTCAATAAGATGTAACAACATTGCTTTATGGGCACATTACCTGACTAATACACTTAAAGCTCCTAAAGGGGTCACAAGTGTTGCCGGAGCAAAGGCATATGCAGCAAAATTTGCAACTTCGCCTGCACCCACTGGAAGAAAAAAGAAAAAACAAGAGGCACGATAAGTATAGAATACGCAGAATGGCGAATGCAAGGAAACCGAGGCTGCAGTGATTTATTACTTTACTTACTTGATAATAGTCCAGCCCACCACAGCCATTCTTTTAGATACGCATGGCCACCTTGACCTACAGAGAACAAAGCAACATCATATTAGTATTAAAGTGAAGCATCCATTTCATCAGCAAAGAGTATATTGTGTTCACTTTGTATACTTTAAAGAAGAACTCCAGCAATTTTCTTCACAGATAGATTCACTCAACATCAATATTCAAACAGTTTAAGTCACTTCACATCACCACAATTACATTTATAAAGGTCTTACCATTGGTAGAAAAAAAGTTAGGTCATATGATCCCTAGTGAGACAATACACGTGCTAATGTATAGAGAAGAATTCAGTCTGATAGAGTGCTTTAGTACGTGAGAGGCTGCTGTACACATAGCATTGCATATACTGAGACTCTACTATATACAGCACACAAGATATAGTGACACTGCTGTATATACACATCAGACAGGATACACTGGGGCTGGAGTATATTCATCAAATAGGATATACTGAGCCCACATATTATACACAGACTGCAGTATACATCACATAGGATATACTGAGACTGCTCTATATACAGCTAATAGGATACACAGACTCTGCTGTATATACATCACATAGGTACACAGACTTTGCTGTATACATCACATAGGATAGGCTGAGACTGCTGTATACATCACAGAATATATTGACACTGCTGTATATATCACAAAAGGTACACAGACTTTGCTGTACACCTCACATACAGTAGGATGTAATGAAACAACTGTAAATACATCACATAGGATATACTGAGACTGCTGTATATACACTACAGTTCAAAAGTTTAGGGTTTCCTTATTTTTGAAAGAAAAGCAATTTTTTTTAATGAAGCTAACATTAAATTAAACAGAAATACACTCTATACATTGTTAATGTGATAAATGACTATTCCAGCTTCAAAATCTGTTTTTTAATGCAATATCTACATAGGTGTATAGAGGCCCATTTCCAACAACCACCAATCCAGTGTTATAATGGTATAATGTGATTGCTAACTGTGTTAGAAGGCTAATAGGTGTTTAGAAATCCCCTGAAAACCCTTGTGCAAGTATGTTAGCACAGCTGAAAACAGTTTTACTGATTAAAGAAGCTATAAAACGGACCTTCCTTTGTGCTATCTGAGAATCTGGAGCATTACATTTGTTGGTTCCATTAAACTCTCAAAATGGCCAGAAAAAGAGAACTTTCATGTGAAACGCGACAGTCTATTCTTGTTCTTAGAAATGAAGGATATTCCATGTGAGAAATTGCCAAGAAACTGAAGATTTCCTATAACGATGTGTACCACTCCCTTCAGAGGAGAGCACAAACAGGCTCTAACCAGAGTAGAAAGAGAAGTGGGAAGCCCCGCTGCACAACTGAGCAACAAGTACATTAGAGTCTCTAGTTTGAGAAATCTACGCCTCAAAAGGTCCTTAAACTGGCAGCTTCATTAAATAGTACCCACAAAACGCCAGTGTCAACGTCTACAGTGAAGAGACGACTCCGGGATGCTAGCATTCAGGGCAGTGTGGCAAAGAAAAAGCTATATTTGAGATTGGCAAATAAAAGGAAAAGATTAATATGGGCAAAAGAACACAGACATTGGACAGAGTAAGATAGGAAAAAAATGTTATGGACAGACGAATCGACGTTTGAGGTGTTTGGATCACACAGAAGAACATTTGTGAGATGCAGAACAACTGAAAAGATGCTGAAAGAGTGCCTGACGCTATCTGTCAAGTATGGTGGAGGGTAATGTGATGGTCTGAGGTTCCTTTGGTGCTCGTAAAGTAGATTTTTACAAGGTAAAAGGGATTTTGAATAAGGCAGGCTATCACTCCATTTTGCAATGCCATGTCATGCCATACCCTGCGGACAGCACTTGATTGGAGCCAATATCATCCTACAACAGTACAAACGACCCAAATCACACCTCCAAATTATACATGAACTATTTAGGGAAGAAGCAGGCAGCTGGTATTCTATCTGTAATGGAGTGGCCAACCCATTCACCAGATCTCAACCCTATTGAGCTGTTGTGTGAGCAGCTTGGCCGTATGGTACGCAAAAAGTGCCCATCAAGCCAATGCAACTTGTGGGATGGGCTTCTGGAAACATGGGGGGAAATATCTCCAGATTACCTCCGCAAATTAACAGCTAGAATGCCAAAGGTCTGCAAAGCTATAATTGCTGCAAAGGGAGCATGCTTTGAATGAGAAAATTATTTCAAGTAAAAATTATTATTTCTAACCTAGTTAATGTCTGGACTATATTTTCAATTCATTATGCAACTCATTTGATAAATAAAAGTATGATTATTCATGGAAAGGCCAAAATTGTCTGGGTGACCCCAAACTTTTGAACTGTAGTGTACATCTCATAGAATACAGACTCTAGTGTATAGACATCACATAGGACATACTGAGACTCTGCTTTATTTATCACAAAGGTACACTGAGACTTTGCTATACATATCACATAGGATATGTGGAGACTGATGTATTCAGATCACATAGGATATGTGGAGACTGATGTATACAGATCACATAGGATATGTGGAGACTGATGTATACAGATCACATAGGATATGTGGAGACTGATGTATACACATCACATAGGATATGTGGAGACTGATGTATACACATCACATAGGATATGTGGAGACTGATGTATACACATCACATAGGATATGTGGAGACTGATGTATACACATCACATCGGATATGTGGAGACTGATGTATACACATCACATAGGATATGTGGAGGCTGATGTATACACATCACATAGGATATGTGGAGACTGATGTATACACATCACATAGGATATACTGAGACTCATATATATATATATTATATATATATATATCACATAGGATACACTGAGACTTTGTTATATACATCAGGAGAGCAGTTCAGTATTACTAAGCTCTCATAAGAAACTATTTGACAGAAGCAAGAATATATTGATGAGACTTTGGCATCATGAGAAATGTGACACTATATCAAAGACAATGTCAGATAGGAAAAAAAACTATAAGCAGCATGCAAAATAAAACAGGGATACACAAGACATACGCAAGAGCCTCTACATTATTATGCAATAACTTATGCTGAATTATAAAAGGCAAAAAATGTACTGGAATGCTTTTTGCCAGAGACATGATGGCAGAGAACATCATGTATTCGTGCATTGCATTGATAAATGTTTTATTGCCTCTGAAAGGTGGATTATGCCTATATACAATTGTATTATAAATATGTTTCCTTAATTTCTAGAGATTCATTAGCGAATATTTATGCCAATTAGCTCACCAGTACCGGAGGCTAAGCCTCCTCCTACAGCTCTCTGACCTCTCTCCTCCCGTCCGGCCTCCTGTTACTGAATGACAGGTCACTCTTCTATGTGATCTTCTTCCCATCATTCCTGGAGGTGTAACATGCTAAGATCAATAGCCCGCGTCGCGCAATGTCATCAGGACCTTACTGCGCATGTGTCACCCCCAGGAATGACTACACTTGGCAAGATCTCGGATGGGGGAGCAGGTCATACAGAAGAGTCACCTTTCAGTCACAGAGTCAGTCATAGAGGGAGACAGGCCTAAGAGCTGTAAATACAATGCACTTTTGGCTCATTTACATAAACATTTGCGTATACATTTCTAGAAAATTAAAAAACGGACTTATAATAGATTATGATACTTCAAAGTCTATAAACCTGTTGACCGTTTCCCTTGAACGAGGGTGTCCAAGTGTCCAAATATCTAACATGTCTGTCCAATAGAAAACGTGGGTCTGTAAATGGCTAATTGATGCCTCATCTGACAGAAAACCAATAAAAATTAGCCTGAATGTAATATATAGGTAGCATCTAAAAGTATCTGAAAGTAACATCAAATACAGGAAAGGTTTTATTATAGGATGATCCTAACAGATAGAGAAGATAAAAAATGGCTGTATCTTAACCATATATATGTGGATGCAACTCAGACATCTTTAGGTTGGTGCGATTTGTTAGAAATCTGTGATAAAACTCCACCTAAAAAGCAGTGGAAAGTCCAGGACCCATTATATACCTGCTCTCATAGAGCCCTTTCTTGCCAGCCGCAGCAGCCCTTTCTTCTTCAGTATGAAGCTGCCGCCGATAAAAATACTTGAGCTAATCGCCAGGCTGAGCCCAATGTAAAAGTCATATTTTCCTTTGTCTTGGCTCATCTTGAAGTGCTGTTAGTCTACCCACATTGGTGTCTGTGCTACAAGCTGAGAGTCATGGGGATCCACACACATTAACTTCTTATCTGGAGTCTTCCGGTATCTCTGTACAGGAGAGCAGAAAGCAATGTGAATGCCAAAAGGGACAAAGTGATAAAATCATGATCAGCACACAGTAATAACTGCAGGGATTATCAGGCATGCCTATATCCTGTCATTAAAGCGTACGGTAGTTGAGTAATATCAATCACACTGACCTTGTGCGAGGCCAATGTGCTCCTAGAGGACAACACAAGCACAATGTGGGCTGTGATGGGGGATGAGGTCACGCTCCTTTACACCCAACTCCCTACTTTAACATGACTGGTTTCCAAGGTTGGATGAGTTTGGTGTAATACAACATGACCTTAACCCCTGTCAAACACCTTTGGAATGAATCAAAATACAGATTGAGAGTCAGGTTTTCCCTTCCAGTATCTATGTCTGACCGCAAAAATGTTCTTCTGAAAAAAAAAAAGTCATAAATTCTTACATACACTCCAAAATCTTGTAGAAAACCTTTCCAGAAAACTGGAAGCTGTTATCGCTGCAAAGAGGTCAATGCCAAATTCAAAACTTTGGGTCTACATTGGGATGTCATCATTGTTATTGTAGGTATAATAAGTAGTGATGAGCGGACTCGCAGATAACTGGGACCAGCTGAGCCGGTATCTATAATCTGGTTCCGGTCCTCATAAGATTATGGGGACTGGAATCCAGCGATTAAAAATGATGGTAGAAAGGATAGGGGGATGGGAGCAAGCGTGCTGTACTTACCGAGATACCGGCATTGCTATATCCCAGGCCACGCATTAGGCTTATTTCAGATGCACTGCTTTCCCCGCCCATGGGCACTTGTCATTGGTTGCAGTCAGATGCGCCCACTCCCCGAGTGTCAGCTGCAACCATTAGATGCGACAAGCCCGGCGCTCTTCCTGATTACCCTGGTGCGTTGGCAATCAGGGTAATATAAGAGTTTAATAACAGTCCACAGCTGTCACTAAGCTCTAGATTAGTAATCACAGAAGTATATGACACCCCCATCACTAATCTGTAAGTAAAAGTAAATAAACACAAACACCGATAAAATCCTTTATTTGGAATAAAATACAAAAAGCACCTTCTTTCACCATTTTAACCCCCAAAACACCCCTGCAGGTCCGACGTAATCCACACGAGGTCCCACGACGATTCAGCTCTGCTACATCTGAACCTCACTACAATCATTGAACATGACTGCCCCCTGTACGCTCCAGAGAATGAATGAGATGTGCAATCAGCACTGATGTCACTCAGGTTAGTTGCAGACACAGCTCGAGTCCTCCACCTGTGACTGCGCTCCCCTCCCCCTGGCCGGCAATGTCAGTGTTAAAGGATTGGCGGGGTGCGGGGCACCGACCTGCACTTTAACAGTACCGGCAGGGGGATGAGGGGTTGCCACATACTCCCTGGCCGACACGGTCACTGTTAAAGGGCTTGCAGGGTGCACCGCCCCGCACTTTAAGCCAGAGTGCTTCAGATCACCAGAGGTCATACTGTGGGAACCCGGGTAAGACCTCCGGTGTACTGACATCACTACTGCCAGCCGGGTCCCCCTTGTCAGTGTTTCCTGCAGCCTGGAGAATTTGGACATGTTTACGGCCTCTCTGGGCTCGGATGTAGCAGAGCCAGTACAATCATGGTTCATCGTGTGGATTACGGCAGAACTTCAAGTGTCTTTTTGGGGTTAACAAAGAGGGTGCTGTATTTTATTTCAAATAAAGGATTTTTCTCAGTTTTTGTATTTATTTCTTTTTAATTTATAGGATTAGTGATGGAGGGGTCTCCTAGACCCCTACACATCACTAATTCTGGGTTTGATGACAGTTGTGCACTATCATTGACCGCATTATCCTCATTGCACCAAGGCAAATCGGGAAGAGCCAGGTAAAGTGTCAGGCTTGTCTAATCTAATGGGTGCGACAATTCTGGGGTGGCTGTAGGCTGCTATTCTTAGCTTGCTGTGGTCCCAATAAGTATGGGACTTCACAGGATAGAAATACCAGCCCCCCAGCTCTACGGCATCAAAACTGGGGAGGGGGGGGACCGCATGCTAGTTTTTTAAATTTAATTTAAGAAAAAAAAAAAAAAACGCATGCGGTTCCTCATTTTGATACACAGTTGCACTGCTTTCTCCGCCCACCAGCTGTCCTGGTGCCTGTGATTGGTTGAAGGAAGACGTGGTCACACAGGCTGAGGCACTCCAACCAATCACAGACACCAGGACGGCCGGTGGGTGGGGAGAGCAGTGCATATGGATATATGGATGAGCAATGATGAGCAGCCCAGGAAGTGAAGGAAATGCCTGGAAGCAGCATACAGCCGCGCGGAAGCCTTTGTAAGTATGAAGCACTTGTCTTGTTCTTATTTTCATTTTTTTTTTTTTTTTTTAAATTTCTCCAGTGTCGGATCCAGATTAATATCTGGAATCCCGGGCACCTTTGAAACTGCACAGATACGGACTTTTAGAGTCCAGGTCCACCCATCACTAATAAGGAGTAAATCTTTCAATAGCTTTGTTCATATAGTGTATATTCAGGAAGGACTTTAATAAGCATATTCGTGATAATTTGGTCATGTCAGTGCAAGGGTGTGTTTATAGTCGCCGCTCTGGCCACACCTCTAGGAATCAAAGCTGGAGGCTGCCGGGAGAAATAAACTTCAATTCCTCCTGGTGGCCAGGATTTTAGTGCGGTGTCCAGACAGTGTTAGAATGCTACTAGCTGTAGTACCTGGGCGTTGCCTGGGATAGTAACTGTCTCGGTCTGTCTCTTTCTCTGTCCCTGTCTCTCTGTGTCTCTCTCCCTGTCTGCCTGTCTCTTTCCCTGTCTGTCTGTCTGTCTCTCTCTGACTGTGTCTCTCGGTTTCTTTCCTTGTCTGTCTCTATCAGTCTCCCCACCGACATCTTATTAACTCACAAAAGCTTCTTGTACTAACAATTTATTTTGTTCCTATAGCAACCAATCACAGCTGCTATTAACTTGTAGGTCACAGCTCCATAAACTTTAATGGAGGCAGGTTTCTTGAAGAGTAACTGTAAGGCGCAGGGTTAAATTTTCCCGTCAAAACAGTCTACAACGTTCCCTGAGTCACATGGGCTGTCTGTGCAAAATTTCATGATTGTAAATGCGACGGTCCGGATTCCTTTAGCGGACACACACACACAGCTTTATATATTAGATTAACTTGTAGATTAGCCCAAAATCTGCAGGTTAATAGCATTTTTTTTTTTACATGACAGGTTCACTTTAAGGACCTTGCTTTGAGTACTGCACACAGTCATGGGGAACAGAAAGTCCCACAGAGTTGGATCTCCAGGCACTTCATTCTGATCTCAGAGGGTGGTTCAAAGTTTAGGACTTATCTATTATATTCAAAAACCTGCATAACACAGACTCCTGGGACCATCGTAGCTTTTCCCTTTTAGAGGATTGTTCAGATTTCTTGACTTGTTTGTTTTACCTAATACAAGATGTATTGAGAAAATGGATGGTAACACCTAGTTACTTATTCATATATTTCAAGGAGGAACAAGGCAATGTATAGTTTTCAAACACTCCGGCATTGTTAGGTAATGGGGAATGCAAGCTTTCAATAGGAGACAAAGCTTCTAGACATTAAAGTATGTGTCACTTTACAAGTTGTATTTCAGCAACCAAGATGTACCTTCCCAAACATGTCCTCTGTAATATTTACAGACATCGATCACTAGATAAGATCAAAGCATCATGGTGGAGTAGATCAATGACTTCCATCCTGTACCTGGCAGTAATGGTTCGTGACTATAAGCATCGAACAAGGCATTATAGATCAGCATTACGGAAGGGACACTAATAGGGATGAGCAAACCTGAACAGTAAAAGTTTGGTGTTTCTGCCAAACACTGACTTTTAAAAAAAAAAAAAACTCGGATGGCGACCGACCTGATTGTAAATAGGCGGTATGTACCACGAAAGTGGTGTGAACCTGGAGGTTTGTTCTGGCACTTGTAGTGCCACAGACATAGAAGAAGAGTTCACAGGTAGCTAGACAGATGGGTGGGTCTGGCCACCTACATACCCCATGCATGGGTGTGTATGACATGTGGCTGACAGGTCACATGTGGTAAAATGGAGATTGTTAGTTTGGCACATGGTGCAGTGTGAGGAGGCTGTTTGTGTGTGAAGCCTCTGGGAAGAATCATTGTGTGAAGAGAGGATTGGGAAGTCCTGATCTGGACCATGTGTAGAGGCTTGAAACCTCTGGAAGGGACCTTCTGATGAAAGTTACGGTCCGCGTCATCTGTCTGGAGTGAGGGAGTGGAGACAGCTCCAGTGGGATACACCTGCTGGCGGTATCCGAGCCTGGACGGGAATACAGTGGAACCTTGGTTAACGAGAACAATCCGTTCTGGGACTGTGCTTGTTAACCAAGTTACTCGTTCAGCAAAGCAAGATTTCCCATAGGAAATCATTGCAATGCAGACAATTCGTTCCACAACTAGTTAAATGTCCCATCCTGGTCCCCTGTTGTGCTATTCCACACATGCACACACAAACACGCACACACACAAGCACATTTTCTGCTCACCTTACCTTCCATCGCCGGCCTGCTGGGCCTTGCTGTTCTCTAGCACGGGCTGTGTATCGGGTAACCATAACGACGAGGGAGGAACTTCCGCACCCAGAGCGCTGACGTCAAAGGCAGGAACCTCTCTGATTGGTGAGCGCGCTGCCTTTGAGTAGCGTCTGACAGCGGAAGTTCCTGCCTCGTCGCCGATGGTTACCGATACACAGCATGGAGCGGCGAACTACAGGACCCAGGAGGCCGGCGATGGAACTGAAGGTACACATTATGCTCACCTTACCTTATGTTCCATCGCCGGCCTCCTGGGTCTTGTAGTTCACCACGAGGATTCCTCCCTCATTGCGATATACCGGCGAACTACAAGACCCAGGAGGCCGCCGATGGAACGGAAGGTAAGGTGAGCATAATACTGTATGTGTGTGTGCTTGTTTGTGTGGACTGCAAGAGCGGGTCAGAGCGGTGGATGTACGGAACCGAAAGTGTGTGCGGTGAGGATTTTGCTCGTACAGCAAAGCTTTCTCGTAAACAGAGTTACAAATTTACAGAAAGCTTTGCTTGTTAAGCAAAATTCTGATTAAGTGGGTTACTTGTTAAGCGAGGTTGCACTGTACTGTGAAGTAGCAAGTTCTGTACACGTGCTTGTTTATCTAAGCCAAAGTAAGGCTCTGTTTTTCTTGCTAAAGTGCAGTTTATGTTATGTTAAAGAAGTTGTCCAGTTACCAAAACTGATTTTTTTTTTCTGATAAATCTTGCTAATATGTGCCCCTCAACACATCTATTATGTTTTTTCAGCAAAATTACCTTTTATTGTGCACTAGCAGCACATGCTCATTGCTGGCTCCAGCTCTGATGGGGTTAATCTCTCCTCTGACTTCCTGTGTTCAGTTCCTACAAGTCCCAGAATTCTTTATGGCTCTAGGGCGGTGTCTGGCTTATCTAACACACCCACTGTGTCTAATACACCCACTCTGCTCCCACCCAAACCCTCCTCCCTGCCTCTTCCCTGTGGATGCACTGAGATCAATCATACAGAGACAGCAGCAGCTCTACACAGCCAGGGGAAGAAAGTGTGTGTGCGCGTATATACAGTGTATGTGTGTATATACAGTGTGTGTGCGCGTATATACAGTTTATGTGTGTATATACAGTGTGTGTGTGAGTGTGTATGTGTGTGTGTGTATGTCATACTCACCTGTCTGCAGGGTCCGGGTGCCATGCCTGCTTCCAGCCCCTGTCTCGGTACCGCCGCTTCGGCTGTGTGCAGTCTCCCCGGGGCACGTACGAAGCTTGCAGGACCTGGCGGTGGATCACCTGATGCATCAGCTGATCGATTCTCGTGGTGTCGCCGGCTTTTTCGCGCCCGGCCGGCTATCAGCTGATCCTGCCGTCAGGGGACTTCATCAGCTGATTACCGGCCGCTCCTGCAGTGATGGGCCAGGATCAGACACCGCTGCAGGAGCTGCTGGTAATCAGCACAGACGTGAGTATTTATTTTTTTTTTTTTTGCACTGATGCTTCAGCTGATTGTATAATCGGCTTTTATACAATCAGCTGATGTGTCATGTGATTCACGTAGTTTAACCTGACACATCATCTGATCGCTTTGCCTTCCAGCAAACCGATCAGATGATATTGGATCCGGATTGGGCGGCGCGGGACCCTAACCCAGGATTACTGCGGAGGGGGGTTTATTTCAATAAAGATGGAGTCACTAATTGTGTTGTGTTTTATTTCTAATAAAAATATTTTTCTGTGTGTTGTGTTTTTTTTTTATCATTACTAGAAATTCATGGTGGCCATGTCTAATATTGGCGTGACACCATGAATTTCGGGCTTAGGGCCAGCTGATAATATACAGCTAGCCCTAACTCCATTATTACCCAGCTAGCCACCCGGCATCAGGGCAGCTGGAAGAGTTGGATACAGCTCCAGAAGATGGCGCTTCTATGAAAGCGCCATTTTCTGGGGTGGCTGCGGACTGCAATTCGCAGTGGGGGTGCCCAGAAAGCTTGGGCACCCTTCACTGTGGATTCCAATCCCCAGCTGCCTAGTTGTACCCGGCTGGACACTAAAATTAGGCGAAGCTCACGTCATTTTTTTTTTAAATTATTTCATGAAATTCATGAAATAATTAAAAAAAAAAGGGCTTCTCTATATTTTTGGTTCCCAGCCGGGTACAAATAGGCAGCTGGGGGTTGGGGGCAGCCCGTACCTGCCTGCTGTACCCGGCTAGCATACAAAAATATGGCGAAGCCCATGTCATTTGTTTTTTCTTTTTGGGTAAAAAAACTGCATACAGTCCTGGATGGAGGATGCTGAGCCTTGTAGTTCTGCAGCTGCTGTCTGCTCTCCTGCATACACTAGTGAATGGAGGATGCTGAGCCTTGTAGTTCTGCAGCTGCTGTCTGCTCTCCTGCATACAATGAACATTTTGAATAAGGAAATGACAGACCTTTTTTTTTTTTTTCATCAACAATCTTTAATGGCATTGTGCACTGATTAAAAACGCAGTGAGCAAAAACGCAGCAAAAAAAGGCACCAAATCGCGGCAAAAACGTGACATGCAGCACCGCAGGTGACAGAGCAGAGCAAGTTGGTGACATGTTCTGCTCTGACACAGTGTGCTGCATGTCACTGTATCCACTCTGGGACTTGTTGTGCAGGTGACCGGATGATACATGTCACTAACTGCCCCACTCTGTGATTTCTGCTGCATAGTACCAACTGTATACACTCTCACCTGCACAACAAGTCCCATAGTGGAGACAGTTAGTGACATGTAGCATCCGGTCACCTGCACAACAAGTGCCAGAGTGGAGAAAGATAGTGACATGCAGCACACTATGTGTCAGAGCAGAGCATGTCACTGTCTCCACTCCGCTGACCTCACAGCCCGTACACGCTGCGATGGATGCAGGGGGACACAGAACAAGTAATTGGCCGACACTGGAGTCATCTGATTACTTGGGATGAATTGAGCAGTAAAATGCTCTGGTGCTCGATGGGCGAAGCCCATGCCGATTTTTTTTTAAAAAAATTCATTAAAAATAAAAAAAAAAAAAAAAAATCACATTGTTTGTGGGCTCCCGCTGCATTTTCTATTGCTAAGGGTAACCAAAGCAGCTACTGGCTGCTAGCCCCCCGCTGCTTGGTGTTACTTTCACTGGCAATAGAAATGCAGGGAAGCATTTTTTTTTTTTATAAAGGTTTTTCCCTGAAAACGTTAAGAAAATGACGTGGGCTTCGCCATATTTTTGTATGCTAGCCAGGTACAGCAGGCAGCTACGGGCTGCCCCCAACCCCCAGCTGCCTAGTTGTACCCGGCTGGGAACCAAAAATATAGAGAAGCCCTTTTTTTTTCATGAATTTCATCAAATAATTAAAAAAAAAAAAAAAATGATGTGGGCTTCACCAAATTTTTGAGTCCAGCCAGGTACAACTAGGCAGCTGGAGATTGGAATCCACAGTGCAGGGTGCCCAAACTTTCTGGGCCCCCCACTGCGAATTGCAGTCCACAGCTGCCCCAGAAAATGGCGCTTTCATAGAAGCGCCATCTTCAGGCGCTGTATCCAACTCTCCAGTGGCCCTGGTGGCAGGTGGCACGCTGGGTAATAAGGGGTTAATACACCAGCTATGTTTTACCAGCTGGTATAAAGCCCGAGATTCTTAATGTCAAGCCAAGTTTAACCTGGCCATTAAGAATCTCCAACAAAGGGTTTTAAAAAAAACAAAAAAAAAAAAAAAAAAAAGACATCACACAGAGAAGAAGGGAATTTTGTTTACTTACCGTAAATTCCTTTTCTTCTAGCTCCAATTGGGAGACCCAGACAATTGGGTGTATAGGCTATGTCTCCGGAGGCCGCACAAAGTATTACACTAAAAGTGTAAAGCCCCTCCCCTTCTGCGTATACACCCCCCGTGCTCCCACGGGCTCCTCAGTTTTGGTGCAAAAGCAAGAAGGAGGAAAAAAATTATAAACTGGTTTAAAGTAAATTCAATCCGAAGGAATATCGGAGAACTGAAACCATTCAACATGAACAACATGTGTACACAAAAAAACAGGGGCGGGTGCTGGGTCTCCCAATTGGAGCTAGAAGAAAAGGAATTTACGGTAAGTAAACAAAATTCCCTTCTTCTTTGTCGCTCCATTGGGAGACCCAGACAATCGGGACGTCCAAAAGCAGTCCCTGGGTGGGTAAATAATACCTCATAATAGAGCCGTAACGGCTCCGTCCTACAGGTGGGCAACCGCCGCCTGAAGGACTCGCCTACCTAGGCTGGCATCCGCCGAAGCATAGGTATGCACCTGATAGTGTTTCGTGAAAGTGTGCAGGCTCGACCAGGTAGCCGCCTGACACACCTGTTGAGCCGTAGCCTGGTGCCTCAAAGCCCAGGACGCACCCACGGCTCTGGTAGAATGGGCCTTCAGCCCTGAGGGAACCGGAAGCCCAGCAGAACGGTAAGCTTCGAGAATTGGTTCCTTGATCCACCGAGCCAGGGTTGATTTGGAAGCCTGTGACCCTTTACGCTGGCCAGCGACAAGGACAAAGAGTGCATCCGAGCGGCGCAGGGGCGCCGTACGAGAAATGTAGAGTTTGAGTGCTCTCACCAGATCTAACAAGTGCAAATCCTTTTCACATTGGTGAATTGGATGAGGGCAAAAAGAGGGTAAGGAGATATCCTGATTGAGATGAAAAGGGGATACCACCTTAGGTAAAAATTCCGGAACCGGGCGCAGAACCACCTTGTCCTGGTGAAACACCAGGAAAGGGGCTTTGCATGACAATGCTGCTAGCTCAGACACTCTCCGAAGTGAAGTGACTGCTACTAGGAAAACCACTTTCTGCGAAAGGCGTGCGAGAGAAATATCCCTTATTGGCTCGAACGGTGGTTTCTGAAGAACCATCAGCACCCTGTTCAGATTCCAGGGTTCCAAACGGACGTTTGTAAGGAGGGACGATGTGACAAACCCCCTGCAGGAACGTGCGTACCTGTGGAAGTCTGGCCAAGCGCTTCTGAAAAAAAAAAAACACAGAGCGCAGAGACTTGTCCCTTAAGGGAGCCAAGCGACAAACCCTTTTCCAATCCGGACTGAAGAAAGGACAGAAAAGTGGGCAAGGCAAATGGCCAGGGAGAAAGACCCTGATCAGAGCACCATGACAGGAATATTTTCCACGTCCTGTGGTAGATCTTGGCGGACGTTGGTTTCCTAGCCTGTCTCATAGTGGCAATGACCTCTTGAGATAATCCTGAAGACGCTAAGATCCAGGACTCAATGGCCACACAGTCAGGTTGAGGGCCGCAGAATTCAGATGGAAAAGCGGCCCTTGAGACAGCAAGTCTGGTCGGTCTGGTAGTGCCCACGGTTGGCCGACCGTGAGATGCCACCGATCCGGGTACCACGACCTCCTCGGCCAGTCTGGAGCGACGAGGATGGCGCGGCGGCAGTCGGTCCTGATCTTGCGTAACACTCTGGGCAACAGTGCCAGCGGAGGAAACACATAAGGGAGTTGAAACTGCGACCAATCCTGAACTAAGGCTTCTGCCGCCAAAGCTCTGTGATCGTGAGAACGTGCCATGAATGCCGTGACCTTGTTGTTGTGCCGGGACGCCATTAGGTCGACGTCCGGCATCCCCCAGCGGCAACAGATCTCCTGAAACACGTCCGGGTAAAGGGACCATTCCCCTGCGTCCATGCCCTGGCGACTGAGAAAATCTGCTTCCCAGTTTTCCACGCCCGGGATGTGAACTGCGGAGATGGTGGAGGCCGTGGCTTCCACCCACCTCAAAATCCGCCGGACCTCCTGGAAGGCTTGCCGACTGCGTGTTCCTCATTGGTGGTTGATGTAAGCCACCGGTGTGGAGTTGTCCGACTGAATTCGGATCTGCTTGCCTTCCAGCCACTGCTGGAACACTTTTAGGGCTAGATACACTGCCCTGATCTCCAGAGCATTGATCTGAAGTGAGAACTCTTGCCGAGTCCACGTACCCTGAGCCCTGTGGTGGAGAAAAAAACTGCTCCCCACCCTGACAGACTCGCGTCCGTCGTGACCACCGCCCAGGATGGGGGTAGGAAGGATTTCCCCTTCGATAATGAAGTGGGATGAAGCCACCACCGAAGGGAAGCTTTGGTTGCCTGAGAGAGGGAGACGTTCCTGTCGAGGGACGTTGGCTTCCTGTCCCATTTGCGTAGGATGTCCCAATGAAGAGGACGCAGGAGAAACTGCGCGAACGGGACTGCCTCCATTGCTGCCACCATCTTCCCCAGGAAGTGCATGAGGCGCCTCAAGGGGTGTGATTGACCTTGAAGAAGAGATTGCACCCCCGTCTGCAGTGAGCGCTGCTTGTTCAGCGGAAGCTTCACTATCGCTGAGAGGGTATGAAACTCCATGCCAAGATATGCCAGCGATTGGGCCGGTGTCAGATTTGACTTTGGAAAATTGATGATCCACCCGAAACTCTGGAGAGTCTCCAGAGTCGCGGTGAGGCTGTGTTGGCATGCCTCTTGAGAGGGAGCCTTGACCAGCAGATCGTCTAAGTAAGGGATCACCGAGTGACTGAGAGTGGAGGACCGCAACTACTGCAGCCATGGCCTTGGTGAAAACCCGTGGGGCTGTCGCCAGGCCGAACGGCAGTGCCACGAACTGCAGGTGTTCGTCTCCTATGGCGAAGCGCAGGAAGCGCTGATGCTCTGGAGCAATCGGTACGTGGAGATAAGCATCTTTGATATCGATCAATGCAAGGAAATCTCCTTGGGACATTGAGGCGATGACGGAGTGGAGGGATTCCATCCGGAACCGCCTGGTCTTTACGTGTTTGTTGAGCAGTTTTAGGTCCAGGACAGGACGGAAAGACCCGTCCTTCTTTGGAACCACAAACAGGTTGGAGTAAAAACCGTGACCCTGTTGCTGAAGAGGAACAGGGACCACCACTCCTTCTGTCTTCAGAGTGCCCAGCGCCTGCAGAAGAGCATCGGCTCGCTCGGGAGGCGGAGATGTTCTGAAAAATCGAGTCGGAGGACGAGAGCCGAACTCTATTCTGTAACCGTGAGACAGAATGTCTCTGACTTAGACCGCCATGGATCGGAGTTCCTCTGATCCTTCTGAGGCCTTTTGTACGAGGAGAATTGGGACCTGCCCGCACCCCGAAAGGACCGAAACCTCGACTGTCCCCTCCTCTGTTGGGGTAATTTTGGTTTGGCCTGGGGTAAGGATGTTTCCTTTCCCATGGATTGTTTGATGATTTCATCCAGCCTCTCACCAAACAAACGGTCGCCAGAAAATGGCAAACCGGTTAAGCACTTTTTGGAAGCCGAATCTGCCTTCCATTCCCGTAGCCACAAGGCTCTGCGTATTGCCACCGAATTGTCGGCTGCAACCGCCGTAGGCTCGCAGAGTCCAGGACAGCATTAATAGCGTAGGACGCAAATGCCGACGTTTGAGAAGTTATGGACGCCACTTGCGGCGCAGACGTACGTGTGAGTGCGTCAATTTGCGCTTGACCCGCTGCAATAGCTTGGAGTGCCCATACGGCTGCGAATGCTGGAGCAAAAGACGCGCCGATAGCTTGAAAGATGGATTTCAACCAGAGCTCCATCTGTCTGTCAGTGGCATCCTTGAGTGAAGCCCCATCTTCAACAGCAACTATGGATCTAGCCGCCAGTCTGGAGATTGGAGGATCCACCTTGGGACACTGAGTCCCGCCCTAGACCACGTCCGGGGGGAAGGGATAACGTGTATCCTTAAGGCGCTTGGAAAAAACGCTTATCTGGACAAACTCGGTGTTTCTGGACTGTCTCTCTGAAGTCGGAGTGATCCAGAAACATACTCGTAGTACGCTTGGGGAACCTGAAACGGAATTTCTCCTGCTGAGAGGCTGACTCCTCCACTGGAGGAGCCGAGGGAGAAATATCCAACATTTGATGTATGGACGCGATAAGATCATTCACTATGGCGTCACCATCAGGAGTATCAAGGTTGAGAGCGGCCTCAGGATCCGAATCCTGATCAGCTACCTCCGCTTCATCATACAGAGAGTCCCCCTTTTGAGACCCTGAACAATGTGATGAGGTCGAGGGGATTTCCCAGCGAGCTCGCTTAGGCGGTCTGGGGCTGCGGTCCGTGTCAGAGACCTCACCCTGGGATCTATGAGACACCCCGGGGGAACATTGTTGTTCCAACTGAGGGGAACCAGGGGGCAATGATTCCACAGTGCCCATGGTCTGAGATACCGGTCTGAACTGCAAAGCTTCTAGAATCTTAGCTATAGTTTCAGAAAGTCTGTCAGTAAAAACTGCAAACTCCGTCCCTGTCACCTGGACAGTGTTAGCTGGTGGTTCCCCCTGGGCCCCCCTTAGCAGAGGCTCTGGCTGAGCAAGTGCCACAGGGGCCGAGCAGTGCACACAATGAGGGTCAGTGGAACCTGCCGGTAGCGAGGTCGTACATGCGGCGCAGGCAGCATAGTAAGCCTGTGTTTTGGCACCCCTGCCTCTTGTGGGTGCCATGCTGTTGTCTCCCCTGAGCAACACAATAGGGTATATAGCCAGAAATCCACCGTGCACCATACAGTGTAAAGTATAGCCTATAAACATATAATCTATAATTACACTTTAGCACAAGTGGGGCCAGCACCTCAGGTGCTGATTACCGCCCGCTTAAAGCGGTTGTGTGGCCACCAGCATCCCTGCCTGGGTCCCCCAGAGCTTGTCTCCCCTCTGCAGCGTCAGGGGAGCTGACAGGAATGGCTGCCGGCGTCCTAAGGAGAGGAGGGAGCCGTGGGCGTGACCCAGAAAGTGCGGGAACTGGTGCCCCACTGTGCACAGTGAGGGGGGTGGAGTATGCAAAGCATGCTCCAGCCCTCAGTGCTGCCGTCCTGTACAGCGTCCCGCCCTTCACCTGACTGGCAGGGCTGGGGGCGGGAAGAAAAAGAGACTAGGCCGCAAAAGCCGGGGACTCGAGTTATCAGCGCGGCCGCCGTATAAGCGCGGTAGTCCCCGGCGCACTAACAGTCCCAGCCGCGCCGCAGTGATAACAATGGCAGCGGCGGTCAGCGCGGCAGTCCCCATACACTAACACACTCAGCGACGCTGCAGTGTGTAATGGCACAAACGCAGTCAGCGCCGCGGTCCCCGGTGCACTAGCACACCCAGCAATGCTGGAGTGTTGCTGTGCGCGGTCCCCACGGGGACACAGAGTACCTCAAAGTAGCAGGGCCATGTCCCTGAACGATACTCGGCTCCTATCCAGCAGAGTCCTCAGGAGCTGTGGATGGAGCACGGTCTCATGTGCCTGGAGACCGATAGGATCCCACTTCACCCAGAGCCCTAAGGGGGATGGGGAAGGAAAACAGCATGTGGGCTCCAGCCTCTGTACCCGCAATGGATACCTCAACCTTAACAACACCGCCGACAAGAGTGGGGTGAGAAGGGAGCATGCTGGGGGCCCTGTTATGGGCCCTCTTTTCTTCCATCCGACATAGTCAGCAGCTGCTGCTGACTAAGCTGTGGAGCTATGCGTGCATGTCTGCCTCCTTCGCACAAAGCAAAAAACTGAGGAGCCCGTGGGAGCACGGGGGGTGTATACGCAGAAGGGGAGGGGCTTTACACTTTTAGTGTAATACTTTGTGCGGCCTCCGGAGGCATAGCCTATACACCCAATTGTCTGGGTCTCCCAATGGAGCGACAAAGAAAAATACTTTATTACAAATAAATACACAGACACAGTAGGGACTCCATGTTTATTATTCCCTCTCACCCCTCCACGATCGAGAGATTTCTGTACTGACCATGCCAGGAGAGAGCGAGGAAAAGAGAGAGAGAGAGAGGGGGGGGAGAAAGAGAAAGAGCGCGAAAGAGAGAGGGGGGGAGGGGGGGGGAAGAGAGAGGGGGGGGAGGGGGGGGAGAAGAGAGGGGGGGGGGAGAAGAGAGGGGGGGGAGAAGAGAGGGGGGGGAGAAGAGAGGGGGGGGGAGAAGAGAGGGGGGGGAGAAGAGAGGGGGGGGAGAAGAGAGGGGGGGGAGAAGAGAGGGGGGGGAGAAGAGAGAGAGAGAGAGAGAGAGAGAGAGAGAGAGAGAGAGGAGAAGAGAGGGGAAGGGAAAAGAGAGAGAGGGAAGGGAAAAGAGAGAGAGGGGAAGGGAAAAGAGAGAGAGGGGAAGGGAAAGAGAGAGAGGGGAAGGGAAAAGAGAGAGAGGGGGAAGGGAAAGAGAGAGAGAGAGAGAGGGGGGGAGAAGAGAGAGAGAGGGGGGGAGAAGAGAGAGAGAGGGGGGGGAGAAGAGAGAGAGAGGGGGGGGGAGAAGAGAGAGAGAGGGGGGGAGAAGAGAGAGAGAGGGGGGGGGGAGAAGAGAGAGAGAGGGGGGGGAGAAGAGAGAGAGAGGGGGGGAGAAGAGAGAGAGAGGGGGGGGAGAAGAGAGAGAGAGAGGGGGGGGAGAAGAGAGAGAGAGGGGGGGAGAAGAGAGAGAGAGAGGGGGGGGAGAAGAGAGAGAGAGAGGGGGGGGAGAAGAGAGAGCGAGGGGGGGGAGAAGAGAGAGCGAGGGGGGGGGGAGAAGAGAGAGCGAGGGGGGGAGAAGAGAGAGAGAGGGGGGGGAGAAGAGAGAGAGAGGGGGGGGAGAAGAGAGAGAGAGAGAGGGGGAGAAGAGAGAGAGAGAGGGGGGGAGAAGAGAGAGAGAGAGGGGGGAGAAGAGAGAGAGAGAGGGGGGGAGAAGAGAGAGAGAGAGGGAGGGAGAAGAGAGAGAGAGAGGGGGGAGAAGAGAGAGAGAGAGGGGGGGAGAAGAGAGAGAGAGAGGGGGGAGAAGAGAGAGAGAGAGGGGGGGAGAAGAGAGAGAGAGAGGGGGGGAGAAGAGAGAGCGCGAGGGGGGAGAAGAGAGAGAGAGGGGGGGGAGAAGAGAGAGAGCGAGGGGGGGAGAAGAGAGAGAGCGAGGGGGGGAGAAGAGAGAGAGAGAGAGGGGGGGAGAAGAGAGAGAGAGAGAGGGGGGGAGAAGAGAGAGAGAGAGAGGGGGGGAGAAGAGAGAGAGAGAGGGGGGGGGAGAAGAGAGAGAGAGAGAGAGGGGGGGAGAAGAGAGAGAGAGAGAGGGGGGGAGAAGAGAGAGAGAGAGAGGGGGGAGAAGAGAGAGAGAGAGAGGGGGGGGAGAAGAGAGAGAGAGAGAGGGGGGGAGAAGAGAGAGAGAGAGAGGGGGGGGAGAAGAGAGAGAGAGAGGGGGGGGAGAAGAGAGAGAGAGAGAGGGGGGGGAGAAGAGAGAGAGAGAGAGGGGGGGGAGAAGAGAGAGGAGAGAGAGGGGGGGAGAAGAGAGAGAGAGAGAGAGGGGGGAGAAGAGAGAGAGAGAGAGGGGGGGAGAAGAGAGAGAGAGAGGGGGGGAGAAGAGAGAGAGAGAGGGGGGGAGAAGAGAGAGAGAGAGGGGGGGAGAAGAGAGAGAGAGAGGGGGGGAGAAGAGAGAGAGAGAGGGGGGAGAAGAGAGAGAGAGAGGGGGGAGAGAAGAGAGAGAGAGGGGGGGAGAAGAGAGAGAGAGGGGGGGAGAAGAGAGAGAGAGGGGGGGAGAAGAGAGAGAGGGGGGGAGAAGAGAGGAGAGAGGGGGGGAGAAGAGAGCGAGAGAGGGGGGGAGAAGAGAGCGAGAGAGGGGGGGAGAAGAGAGCGAGAGAGGGGGGGAGAAGAGAGCGAGAGAGGGGGGGAGAAGAGAGCGAGAGAGGGGGGAGAAGAGAGCGAGAGAGGGGGGGAGAAGAGAGCGAGAGAGGGGGGGAGAAGAGAGCGAGAGGGGGGGGGAGAAGGAGAGCGAGAGGGGGGGAGAAGAGAGCGAGAGGGGGGGAGAAGAGAGCGAGAGGGGGGGAGAAGAGAGAGAGAGGGGGGGAGAAGAGAGAGAGAGGGGGGGAGAAGAGAGAGAGAGGGGGGGAGAAGAGAGAGAGAGGGGGGGGGGAGAAGAGGAGAGAGAGGGGTGGGGAGAAGAGAGAGAGAGGGGGGGGAGAGAGAGAGAGAGGGGGGGAGAAGAGAGAGAGAGGGGGGGAGAAGAGAGAGAGAGGGGGGGAGAAGAGAGAGAGAGGGGGGGGAGAAGAGAGAGAGAGGGGGGGGGAGAGAGAGAGAGAGGGGGGGAGAAGAGAGGGAGAGGGGGGGAGAAGAGAGAGAGAGGGGGGGAGAAGAGAGAGAGGGGGGGAGAAGAGAGAGAGAGGGGGGGAGAAGAGAGAGAGAGGGGGGGAGAAGAGAGAGAGAGGGGGGGAGAAGAGAGAGAGGAGGGGGGGAGAAGAGAGAGAGAGGGGGGGAGAAGAGAGAGAGAGGGGGGGAGAAGAGAGAGAGGGGGGGAGAAGAGAGAGAGGGGGGGAGAAGAGAGAGAGGGGGGAGAAGAGAGAGAGGGGGGAGAAGAGAGAGAGGGGGGAGAAGAGAGAGGGGGGGAGAAGAGAGAGAGTGGGGGAAAGAAGAGAGTGGGGAAAGAAGAGGGGGGGGCAGAGGTGCTCTGTCACCAACTGTCTCCACTCTGTGACTTGTGGTGCAGGTGACAGAGTGCAGACAGTTGGTCCCATGCAACAGGACAGATGGCAGAGCACAGCGGTGACATGCCTGTCAGTGTCTTGCTGCTGGGAGGAGCACACGATCACACTGCCCGACACCGGCCACTCTCCTGACATCGCAGCAGAGCAGGCGGGTGGACAGTGTGATCACATACTTACGTGCAGGGGAGGGATTCAGCTGAAGACCCCCCCCCCCACCGGACCTGCACACTGGCGCCCCCGTGCCTCACTATCTGCAGGACGCCGGCTCCTCCCCTCCTCCCCTCGATGCTGAGCTGTGACGTGCGGTAGTCACCGCCCACAGCCCTGTCACTCAATCTGAGTGGCGCCGGCATCCTGTGACGTACCCGTCTTGTTTTGAGCCCGGAAATGCCGGGACGTCAGAGGATGCCGGCGGCCACAGCTCCAGGGGGTCATGTGACAGGCACTGACAGGCACTGAGCGTGCAGCATAGCGCCGCTCAGTGCCAGAAATGAAATACAAGCCAATGGAGAAAATACCTAGAATTGTAAGTAGAACTTCGACAGAAATAAAAAAAATGGGTGAACCACCCCTTTAATAAACCGATTGAACTTTTAAATGGAAGTGTGTTCCTGTGCTACCTCTGAAACGCAGCCAAGTGAGTGACCCCATCAGGTGCGCAGGCAAGGTCTCACAGTACGAAAACCCCTCATGCGAGCATCGCCGTGCTTTATGCCCGGCCCAGTGAGTTTGAACAGCTCACACTGGGGGTAACAACAGCGCGATTAGATGTAGGGTGTACAAACAATCAAAACATAAAAAGAATAACCCCTTCTCTCCCCAGAAGTGATCTGTTTATGGCTGGTGTATGTGGGCAGAGACCCAAACTGCCCAATCAGTGAGTTATATTGGGGTTCAGGTCCAGAGCAGAACTTTATCTAAAGTGCGGCTGAACCCTCCAACTGAACTTCCACGTGTCCGCTCATCTCTAGACACTAACAATAGTGGAAATGTACAAGTATGAATCAGGCTGTATTCACACACCTGGCAGTGTTACCATCCAGAGAAACAGAACCATTTTTATTTTCAGATGCAGCCAAGCTGCTTCCTTTTTTTTCTCCTTTTTTAAATGTCATATTTTTGTTCAAGTTTACCCCTAAAAATAACAATTATTCTTACCGTTAATTCGGTTTCTAGGACCTTCCACGACAGCATAGGAGGTTGTCTCTCCACGCCCTAATTGGGACAGGAAGCACAAGAGGTTAAAAGGACCCTCCCACCTCCCATAGCCAGTGTCTTACAAAGAACCCATAGCATATGAGAAGTACAAACACATCCAGGAATATCGAGGATAAGGGAGGGAATTACGTGCGGTCGTGGAAGGTCCTAGAAACCGAATTAACGGTAAGAATAATTCTTATTTCTACTAGTCCCTTCCACGACAGCATAGGAGGAATACCAACAAATTGATACCTAGGGGGGGGGGACCACAGCCTGCAGGACCTTCCTGCCAAAAGCCAAATCCCTGTTGGAATCCAGATCCAAACGATAATGCTTCGTGAAAGTATGGAGGGAAGACCACGTAGCCGCCTTGCAGATCTGCTCAGGAGAAGCCCCTGCCCGTTCAGCCCAGGAGACAGAAGTAGCCCTGGTGGAGTGCGCCGTAAATCCGGTAGGCGGAGACAGATGCTGAGCGAGGTAGGCGTCTCTAATGGCCCGCACAATCCAGTTGGCGACGGTACTCTTAGCCACCTTCCTGCCTTATTTCGACCAAAGGGCTGGATAAAACAGGTTATGATCAAGACGCCAAGGTGCAGTAACATCCAGGTAGTGCAACACTGTCCGACGAACGTCCAAAGAATGGAACACTTCCTCACCCGGAGTCCTAGGATGCTGACAGAAGGAAGGCAGGACGATGGACTGAGAATGGTGAAAATCCGAAACCACTTTGGGAAGGAAGGAAGGGTCCAGCTGAAAGACAATGCTGTCATCTCTGACAGTCAGGTAAGGCTCCCGAATAGACAATGCTTGAAGTTCCCCCGACTCTACGAGCAGACGTAATAGCCACGAGAAAGGCAGTCTTGTGAGAAAGAGAACGGATGTTACAGGACAGCAGCTAAAAGGGCGACTGAGATAGTCCGGTAAGGACCACATTGAGATCCCAGCAAGGCGTCAGGACCCTCTGTCGCGGACAGAGCCTACTAGCGGACACAAAGAAACGGCGGATCCAGCGATGATCTGCCAGAGCTATGTCAAAGACTGCACTGAGTGCCGAGACCTGTACCTTCAGGGTGCTGGGCCGAAGGCCTAGGTCCAATCCACTCTGGAGGAAGTCTAGAATCTGCGCAACATTAGGCCGGAGCGGGTCAGGAGGCCGAGAACCACACCAGGAGGAAAATCTCATCCAGATTTTATTGTAAATACTATTAGTCACCGGTTTACGGTTCTTCTGTAGAGTAGCCACGACCACCGGTTTACGGTTCTTCTGTAGAGTAGCCACGACCTTGTCAGAAAGTCCCTGGGCCTTCAGTGCCCGGGCCTCAGAAGCCAGGCAGCCAATTTGAGTTTCTGGGGGTCCGGATGGAAAATCGGACCCTGAGACAGTAAACTGGGGTCTGAACCCAGGAGGACCGGTCCGTCGATCCCGAGAGTCAGGATCAGGCTGTACCAACTCCTCCGAGGCCACAGAGGAGCTACCAGGATAGTTGCGGCTCCGTCGTCTCTGATCTTCCTCAGGGTTCGTGCGAGAAGAGGAAGTGGGGGGAAAGCGTTGGCGAGGCAAAAGGACCAATCGTGGCAGAAGGCGTCCACCCCCAACGCATTGTCCCGAGGGTTCAGGGAGAAAAATGTTGCGACCTTGCGATTTCCTGCCGAAGCAAAGAGGTCCACCTCTGGAGTACCCCACCTTGCCACCAGAGAGCAGAACACCACTTGATCCAGACTCCATTCCCCTGGGTGAACATCCCGACGACTCAGGAAATCTGCCTGAAGGTTTAGGGAACTCTTTAGATGGACTGCAGAAAGGGATAGCAGGGACCGTTCTGCCCAGTGCAAGATCCGGGAGGACACAGACTTCAGGGCGCCCGATCGTGTACTGCCCTGATGGCGGGTATGTGCCACTGTGGTGACATTGTCTGAGTAGACCAGGACGTGAGAGTCCCGGACGAGTTCCTGAGCCGCAAGGAGGGCTTCCCTGACTGCCCTGAGCTCCCGGTAGTTGGAGGATTGGGAGCTGACATAAAGGACTCCAGACCCCCTGAAATGGGGAGTTTGCCATCATAGCACCCCATACCCGCAGGCTGGCATCGGTTGTTAGTGTAACCAGGGGCGTCTGGGTCCAGGCAACCCCCACCTTCAGGTTGTTGGGACGCAGCCACCAGAGAAGGGATGAGGAGACAGTCCCCGAGAGGCGAAACCGTCTGTTCAGGGAGGACGGGAGTCTGTCCCAATGCGCCAGGATATGATCCTGTAGACACCGAGAGTGGGCCTGAGCCCACCTGACTGAGGGAATGCAGGACGTCATAGAACCTAGAGCCGACATAGCCGCTCGAAGGGTCGGGCGAGCCTGACGGCGAAGCTTTGAGATTTTGGCTAGCAGGGCCAACCTGTGGCCCTCCGGGAGAAAGGATGCCTGTCTGTCGGAGTCCAGCAGCACTCCCGAGAAACTGCAGAGTGGAGGAGGGGTGCAACTGAGATTTCTTGAGATTGGGGATCCATCCCAAGGAACGAAAAATGCCTAAAGACTTCTCCACATGGCTCCGGAGGGTCTGAGCGGAGGGAGCCACGAGAAGAAAGTCGTCCAAATATGGAACCAGACAGATACCCTGCAATCGTATGAAGGCGACCACCTCTGCCATGATCTTTGAAAAGATCCTTGGAGCCGAGGAGATCCCGAAGGGAAGTACATTGAATTGGAAATGAAGCACCTCCCCCTCCCCCGTGCAGAACCGCAAACTTGAGGTATTGCCTGTGACACGGATGGATGGGCACATGGAAGTAGGCGTCCTTCAGGTCTATTGAGGCCATCTGGTGGTGCAGGCCTATCAGTGGGATAGCCGATTTCACAGACTCCATCTTGAAACGCCGGTACCTGACCTGCCGTTTGAGACGCCTTAGATTGATGATAATCCGGACGTCGCCAGACGGCTTTTTGACAAGGAAGAGACGGGAGTAGTGGCCTATCCCTCTTTCCTGACTCGGGACTGGGGAAACGACCCCCGAGTGCATTAGCTCCTGAATCTTTGCGTACAGTAGGGACTGGGAACCCTGCGACGCCAGAGCCGTGACTCGGAGGCCCGGAAGAGAGGGGGAGGGAGGAGATGAATTCTATTAAGAGACCCTCTGAGACGATCTTCAGAACCCATTGGCAGGAGGTGATGGACCGCCACTGGGGAAGAAACGACGAGAGTCGTCCCCCCCACCCGAGCCGAGTCACGGTTTGTCCTGCTGAGGACGTTGTTGATGGGGAGGTATGAGGATGTTTCTCCCTCTACCCTTAGGATAGCTCCACCGGCCCCGACTTCCCTTTCCCTCTGGGCTGGGAGGCCTGAGGCATCGAGGGACGAAAGGACCGCTTCCTGGGGGGTCTAGGATCTGGTAAGGCCTTACGATCATTCGCCTTGTCCAGAATATCATCCAGGGCAGGCCCAAACACCAAATCCCCTTTAAACGGAAGGGAGCAAAGTCTCATTTTGGAGGTGGAGTCTCCACTCCAGGCCTTAAGCCAGAGGGCACGTCTGGCAGAGTTAGATAAGACCGCGGTCCTGGCAGCCAGGCAGACTGATTCCACCGAGGTATCCGCCAAAAAACTGGTAGCCTTCCTAAGTAAGGGAAGGGATTCCAGCAACTCATCCCGAGGGGTACCCTGGGAAATATGAGCCTTCAACTGGTCTAGCCACCTAAGTAGGGACCGGGAGACACAAGTGGAGGCAATGTTGGCCTGTATGGTAGAAGACGATGCCTCCCAGGATCGCTTCATGAGGCCCTCGACCTTCCTATCCATCTGATCTCTAAGCTGGGAAGTATCTTCAAAGGGGAGCGCCGTTTGTTTAGCTACCCTGGCCACCTGTACATCTACTTTGTGGACCTCCCAATGCAACCCAGAAGTCTCCAGAGGAAACCGGCACCTGGGGTCACCCCAGAAACGCTTCTCAGGAAATTCCCATTCCTGAGAGACAATATCCAGAATATTGGCATGAACCGGAAACCCTAATTGTTTGACAGTTTTCAGGCCAGCAAACATTTCATCCTAGACCGAGGGAAGAACCTGCACCTCCTCTAACCCCATGGTGCTCCTAACCGCCCCAATAAGATCCCCCAAATCTTCTGAGGGAAAAAGGAAGGACTGGTCAGACCTCCCGGGAGGAAGAACCCTCCGAGGCGGAATCAGTATCCTCATGATCAGACGGGGCCGACTGGAGTTTCCTTTTCTTTGGGGGAGAAGGGCCAGGAGCAGGGAGGGAGGCTAGTGAGGCCTGAATCTCCTGCTTCATCATGGACCGTAGCTCGTCTACCAGGGACGGTTGTTCAGCCCTAATAATCTGGTCCGTACACTGTTGGCAAAGCTTCTTATCCCAGACTGCAGGTAGCTTTTTCACACAGACTGGACACTTTTTAATCTTTTCAGTCCGTTCAGAGCGGTCAGGCTTATCAGACTTCTCAGACCTCTCTGACTTCTCACATTTGTCAGAAAACACAGACCAGAAGAAGCCATAAACATCAGCCTGAGACCATTCATGAGGGACCACCCCCCTCCATACTTACTGTGGCAGGGGGGACACTGGGCTCTGCAGATGCAGATGCAGGGGAAGACATGTCAGGGAGCACAGCAGAAATCCTTACCATGAGTCTGAAGTCTTCAGGGCAGCCTTTATGCAGAAGGGCCTGCCCCCCCCCCCAGTGACAGGGAACGTTCCCCGCCTCCTGCATCAGGTCCCTGACAGGCCGTGGAAGCGTCGGCGTGTCCTCCACGCTGCCTCCGCAACCGGAAGTGCCCAAACAGGAAGGTCGCGAGACCGGAAGTCCCGCCCTCGGCAGCACTTCCGGGTCGCCCAGCAGCGTGCATGCAGGAAGCGGCCGGCGGCTCAGGGAGGACGCCGGCCGGGGAGCTACACAGCCTGCATCACCCCAGAGGAGCTTCGGAAGGCTGGAGCAGCGGTCCCACACAGCGTGAGGGAACAGTAGGGGAGGAGCGGCGAAGGCCCGACCGATACTGCCCGGCTAAGGTAGGGGAAAAAAGAAAAAAAAAAATATATATATACTGTAGTTCGCCGGCCACCACAGCATAGGAGAAAAATAAAAACCTCTCCATGCCCCATGGGGACAGGAAAGACACTGGCTATGGGAGGTGGGAGGGTCCTTTTAACCTCTTGTGCTTCCTGTCCCAATTAGGGCGTGGAGAGACAATCTCCTATGCTGTCGTGGAAGGGACTAGAGAAAACAGAACCATTAAATCCTCATCGATTAAACATGTAAACATGGATCAGGATAGAACCTGCATTTAGGCTATGTGCTCATGGGAGCGTGCACCTGTGGATATATCCGCAGGTTTCCCGCAGATGCTCGCCGGAATTCGCAGCTATTTTTAGCTGCTGGATTCCAGCGAAATAGCTGCGGTAAACCTGCGGACATTCCTGCGGATTACCTGCGGAAGTCCCGGCCTCTATCTCCATAGTGGAGCACCGAGATTTCTGCAGGTAAATCCGCAGGAATAATTGACATGCAGTTATGTGCGGCTGCAGGACATCCGCAGCATATTCCACAGTCGCACATTCCGCAGCATGGACACAGACACTCCCCATGTCCCATAGGATAACATGGGGAGTGTCTGTACTTGCTGAAACCTGCGGATTTATCTGGAAAATCCAGACAAATCTGCAGGAGCAAGCTCCCGTGGGCACATAGCCTTAAAGCCCCGTCACACACAGAGATAAATCTTTGGCAGATCTGTGGTTGCAGTGAAATCATGGACATATTGTTCCATTTGTACACAGCCACAAACCTGGCATTGATGGTCCACAATTTCACTGCAACCACAGATCTGCCGCAGATTTATCTCTGTGTGTGACAGGGCCTTTAGTCTCCTGGATCTGTGATATTTATGGATGTGTGACTAGATCCATTCAACTGTGTCTGATGAGGAAACAACCCGAAAAGCAGACAGTGCCTGGACACTTCACCTGAAGTATGACTGCAGCGCATTGATGATGGACAGTGATTTGTACAGTGTAGGGTCGGGTGACGTTCAGATCTCACTATATGAAGCAGTAAGGTGCCTGACACCGTCTAATTCAGCCAGCCATGTGAAACATAGCGCTCATTCTTCACATTTCACAATCACTAGGAAGAGGTGCAAATCAGGGAAGACACCACAAAGTGGTGGGAGTGTCAGACCATTAATCTACCTACTCTAAGGATATAGATCATCAATATCCAGAGGAAGCGCAGCAGCTATGACAAGTGCGTGTTATTAATATGCTTCAGTAACATGAGACACTTGCTGGAGGTTGTCACAGCCTGATAAGCACAGAAGAGAGAAATACTGCGTAATCTGGAGTCATATACTGAGGAATACTACAGACAAGAAGAAAAGGGATATAAAAAAAGGACAGACACTCCACACCGCACTCATCACACCTGCTTTCCGGGTGTTACCAGGCGAAACAATGCCTGGATGTCTCCTGTGACTCTGGCTAATTATGAGGAACTAGATCCTGGAGGAGCGGCGTCACCACTAGGGAGTGCCACAAAGAGGCGGCGGACTAATTAGCCCAGCTTTATCACACACTGGCAGAATAACAATTAGCTTGGAAGCCAGGAAATTGTTTTCCAGTCGTTTATAGGTCAATAATTAAATTCATGGAAGGGGTTAATTTCTACACTGCGGCTAAGCAGTTATCACTGTTACACTGTAGCGCTGGGGTCATTGGTTCCAATCCCTCCCAGGACAACATCTGAAAGGAGTTTGTATCCCCTGATTTTGTCGATTTCCTCCGGTTTCCTCCCACACTCCAAAGACATACTGATGGGAAATTTAGATTGTGAGTGCCAATGGGAACAGTGTTGATCACATATGTAACGCGCTGAGGAATTAATAGTGCTATATAAGTGAGTAAAATAAATCAAACCTGTGAAGTGTGATGAGCAGTGATAGATTTTACTACGAAGAGTTTAGGGGATAGAGATTGATCTTCCTCTGTTATTCAGATAACATTTTTCAGAAAAAAATCCCTGACAACTGGGTGCTGCCATCTGCTCTCGTGAACAGGGTGGGTCCTATACAGTCAGCGTCAAAGGTAGAGAAGGGCACAACTGGGAATTGTCAATTCGCTCAGACATTCCCAGAAGGAACAACAAAAGGAACCGCACAAGGCAGAGGTCTAATAAAGGTGGTGGTGGATTTAGAGGGAACCTGTCACCATTTCTGGCCTCTAAGCTGCAGCCACCACCATTGAGCTCTTATATACAACATTGCAGAATGCTGTATATAAGAGCCCAGGCCGCTCTGTACAACGTAAAAAAACACATTATACTCTCCTAGGGGTCGGCGATGGGTGTCACTGCTGTCCGGTCTGGCGCCTCCTCTCTGCAGTGATTGCTGTCCTTCTCCTTTAACCTTTCCTTGCGCCTGCACATTACTGTACTTTGATATGCCCTCGACAGGGCAAATCAAAGTGTGCCTACGCTAAAGCACAATGCCAGCCTGTGTGGATGACATAAGACACGTCATCCACAGTGGGCTGGGTAGGAGGACAGCAATCGCACAAGATGGAGGAGGCGCGGGACCGAGAGCAGCGATACCCATGGGACCTAGCCGCCCCCTAGATGAGTATAATTAAGGTCATTTTTATGTTATACAGAGCGGCCTGGGCTCTTATATACAATATTCTAGAATGCTGTATATAAGCTTACTTGTGGTGGCCGCAGTTCATAAGGTCATAAGATGAGAAGAAACTGACCGCAAAACAGCTGTTATACCGGTAAATCTTCATTCCAATATTCAGAGGTGCAGGATACAAGCGGGCGGGAGGAGACCTGGATGCGGCCCCTCGCTGCGGACGACGGCCGTTTCGCCTGTAATTAGGCTTCTACGGTGGACCCATAGAAGCCTAATTACAGGCGAAACGGCCGTCGTCCGCAGTGAGGGGCCGCATCCAGGTCTCCTCCCGCCCGCTTGCATCCTGCACCTCTGAATATTGGAATAAAGTTTTACCGGTATAGCAGCTGTTTTGCGGTCAGTTTCTTCTCATCTTATGATCATTGGAACTTCTTCTTTCTGACCTGCACGCTGACCCGGGATCCGTATGGCCAGCTAGAGCTGCTCTTTCCTAGACGTGAGTGAGCCCACGTGGTAACCGCTATGCACGAGTAGTGCAGGACTTGCCCTTTTCTGTAAACGCAGCTCATAAGGGCCAAATCTGGTGACAGGTTCCCTTTAATGAGACAAACATGTCAGGTGAGGTGATAGATCCCCTAAAAGCAGAACTGTCAGACGGCACAACACAATCAGCGTACATTATATAATACATCTTAGACCTGATGGGATTGGTGTGCTAACTTTGAAAATCCATGTTAAAGGGAACCTGTCAGGTCCCTAATTTGCTCTAACCTGCAAGCAGGGTGATGTGTGGCCTAGTAACCCCTTCCTTCCCATACCTGTGTTGTAATAGAGTGTAATATGAATTTATAAAAAAAAAAAAAAAAAAAAAGTTTTGGTACTTACATGTTCCCTATGTAAATGATCAGAGGATCTAGTCCCCTAGGCGTCGCTTCGCCCTGTGTGCGTCTGCATGCTTTCTGTGGTATCACACCCTTGTGTGCGTGATACCATGGATTTACATAAGCGACATCACCGTCAGCTCCTGGAGATCCCGCGTGTGCGCGCTTGCCATTCCCGTAGCCTTATCTGTGTGTTTGCTTGTCGGTTTCACAAGCGCACTGCGCATGCTCAGAAGATTCCTGCGGTTCTGACCATGCGCTGAGTGCGTCTATAACCAGCAACTAAACATCCGGATAAGAAGGCTGCGCGAATGAGAAGTGCGCACACGCAGGATCTCCAGGAGCTGACGGTGACGTCGCTCATGTAAATCCATGGTATCACGCCCCTGTGGGGCATGCAGACGGCCACGGGACGAAGCAATGTCCAGGGGACTTTACCCTCTGCTTATTTACATAGGGAACACGCAAGTTATAAAACTTTTTTTTTATAAATTCATATTACAGAATATTACAACACAGGGATGGGTAGGAAGGGGTTTCTAGGCCACACATGACCCTGCTACTAGGTCAGAATGCATACGGACCTGACAGGTTCCCTTAGGAGTAATTCTGACAAGGATTAGTAAAGTAAGTACACCAGCCTTATCAGGTCCAAGAGAGCTGTTTAATAATATATTCAGTTTATGTGGTTAAATCTGGTGACCGTTCTATATCTGCGCCTGTATGTTTGTCATGGCCGAGCTTCCCTATAATAATGACTTGATCATTCCCAGATATGGCAGGCGATCATATTGTGGGGCTCTGAAGACAGGAATCACTGGAAATCTTACAAGATACTAATGCTGAAAGGGACCCCCAGAAGTTAAAAGGACTTGGTCATCACACTGACCCCGATCTATTATTTACTAATAAACAGGGGGTGTGACTGTGCCCACTGAAGGGTAAAGACCAAAATCATAATAAAGCATCATGCAGCACCCCAAGAGCTGTGCCCATTGTGAGCACCCAGTACATGCAGAGGTCTGCCCCCTCCTCGCTGGCACCCTGCAGGGCTATTTGTGGTGGTCTATATCTCAGACCCCACTGTTGGTGGCAGAGCTGAGCTGCCCCCTCTCCACCTTATGGAGGATCAGTCACAGTGGGTAAAACCACTTGTTAAAGGGTATATATGCCATCCATCCAAGGGAAGGAGCCCATGATGAGGCGCATGCCGTGCTGTGAGAGATGTGGAGGACTCCGGGGCCGGCAGTCACATATTACCACTGTGGTGACCCCACAAGGATATCCCCAGACACGGCGGAGCCCCAGAGCTGTCAGTGCCGGGCTGGACGGTCTCCCATCATACACTGTGGCCGGGCACAGTCACGTGACGCTACTCAGGAGCACAGGACGGCGCATTACCTGCCTCCCGCTCCTATACCGCCCCTCACTCGCCTTCCAGCTAACGGGGCCGATCTCTCCATGGGGCCACAGCTGGCGGCTAGCAACTCCGGGCCTGACGTCACTACGGCTTAGCCAGCTTCCTGCTTCCGCCACTGCTGCCGCACGGGGCTGCAGAGGACACGTGACCGGGCACGTGATTGGCTCCTTTAACTTACTAGAGGACAAGGATATACTTGCTGTAGTAGCCGGCGGTGCCCGGGAGAGTTACTGTCTCTGTCACTCACACACTGCCTGCCGCTCTGTCACTCACACACTGCCTGCCGCTCTGTCACTCACACACTGCCTGCCGCTCTCTGTCACTCACACACTGCCTGCCGCTCTGTCACTCACATACTGCCTGCCGCTCTGTCACTCACATACTGCCTGCCGCTCTCTGTTACTCACACTCTGCCTGCCGCTCTGTCACTCACACACTGCCTGCCGCTCTCTGTTACTCACACTCTGCCTGCCGCTCTGTCACTCACACACTGCCTGCCGCTCTCTGTCACTCACACTCTGCCTGCCGCTCTCTGTCACTCACACTCTGCCTGCCGCTCTCTGTCACTCACACTCTGCCTGCCGCTCTCTGTCACTCACACTCTGCCTGCCGCTCTCTGTCACTCACACTCTGCCTGCCGCTCTGTCACTCACACACTGCCTGCCGCTCTCTGTCACTCACACACTGCCTGCCGCTCTCTGTCACTCACACTCTGCCTGCCGCTCTCTGTCACTCACACTCTGCCTGCCGCTCTCTGTCACTCACACACTGCCTGCCGCTCTCTGTCACTCACACACTGCCTGCCGCTCTCTGTCACTCACACACTGCCTGCCGCCCTCTGTCACTCACACTCTGCCTGCCGCTCTGTCACTCACACACTGCCTGCCGCTCTCTGTCACTCACACTCTGCCTGCCGCTCTGTCACTCACACACTGCCTGCCGCTCTCTGTCACTCACACTCTGCCTGCCGCTCTCTGTCACTCACACTCTGCCTGCCGCTCTGTCACTCACACTGTCTGCCGCTCTCTGTCACTCACACACTGCCTGCCGCCCTCTGTCACTCACACACTGCCTGCCGCTCTCTGTCACTCACACGGTCTGCCGCCCTCTGTCACTCACACTGTCTGCCGCTCTCTGTCACTCACACTCTGCCTGCCGCTCTGTCACTCACACTCTGCCTGCCGCCCTCTGTCACTCACACACTGCCTGCCGCTCTCTGTCACTCACACTGTCTGCCGCCCTCTGTCACTCACACTGTCTGCCGCTCTCTGTCACTCACACTCTGCCTGCCGCTCTGTCACTCACACTCTGCCTGCCGCTCTGTCACTCACACTCTGCCTGCCGCCCTCTGTCACTCACACACTGCCTGCCGCTCTGTCACTCACACACTGCCTGCCGCTCTCTGTCACTCACACTCTGCCTGCCGCTCTGTCACTCACACACTGCCTGCCGCTCTCTGTCACTCACACTCTGCCTGCCGCTCTGTCACTCACACTCTGCCTGCCGCTCTGTCACTCACACTCTGCCTGCCGCTCTCTGTCACTCACACTGCCTGCCGCTCTGTCACTCACACACTGCCTGCCGCTCTCTGTCACTCACACTCTGCCTGCCGCTCTGTCACTCACACACTGCCTGCCGCTCTTTGTCACTCACACTCTGCCTGCCGCTCTGTCACTCACACACTGCCTGCCGCCCTCTGTCACTCACACTGTCTGCCGCTCTCTGTCACTCACACACTGCCTGCCGCCCTCTGTCACTCACACACTGCCTGCCGCTCTCTGTCACTCACACTGTCTGCCGCTCTCTGTCACTCACACACTGCCTGCCGCCCTCTGTCACTCACACTGTCTGCCGCTCTCTGTCACTCACACACTGCCTGCCGCTCTGTGCTACTCACACTGTCTGCCTGCCGCTCTGTGCTACTCACACTGTCTGCCTGCCGCTCTCTGTCACTCACACTGTCTGCCTGCCGCTCTCTGTCACTCACACTGTCTGCCTGCCGCTCTCTGTCACTCACACTGTCTGCCTGCCGCTCTCTGTCACTCACACTGTCTGCCTGCCGCCCTCTGTCACTCACACTGTCTGCCTGCCGCCCTCTGCCACTCACACTGCCTGCCGCTCTCTGTCACTCACACTGTCTGCCTGCCGCTCTCTGTCACTCACACTGTCTGCCTGCCGCCCTCTGTCACTCACACTGTCTGCCTGCCGCCCTCTGTCACTCACACTGTCTGCCGCTCTCTGTCACTCACACACTGCCTGCCGCTCTCTGTCACTCACACTGTCTGCCTGCCGCTCTGTGCTACTCACACTGTCTGCCTGCCACTCACACTGTCTGCCTGCCGCTCTCTGTCACTCACACTCTGCCTGCCGCTCTGTGCCACTCACACTGTCTGCCTGCCGCTCTGTGCCACTCACACTGTCTGCCTGCCGCTCTGTGCCACTCACACTGTCTGCCTGCCGCTCTGTGCCACTCACACTGTCTGCCTGCCGCTCTGTGCCACTCACACTGTCTGCCTGCCGCTCTGTGCCACTCACACTGTCTGCCTGCCGCTCTGTGCCACTCACACTGTCTGCCTGCCGCTCTGTGCCACTCACACTGTCTGCCTGCCGCTCTGTGCCACTCACACTGTCTGCCTGCCGCTCTGTGCCACTCACACTGTCTGCCTGCCGCTCTGTGCCACTCACACTGTCTGCCTGCCGCTCTGTGCCACTCACACTGTCTGCCTGCCGCTCTGTGCCACTCACACTGTCTGCCTGCCGCTCTGTGCCACTCACACTGTCTGCCTGCCGCTCTGTGCTACTCACACTGTCTGCCGCTCTGTGCTACTTGTGGAGACACGGGGCTCAGTGGGTGCTCTCGTCCACTAAAACCCGCCGCCTTTAGAAAGACAGCGTGGCTCAGGGCTCATCCCAACAGAACGCCGGCCTCCTTAACCGTGGGCGTAACACTACTCAGACAACACAGGGTGAGGGAACCACAATAATTAGACTTTATTGGATCCCCAAACAATTAACGGCACATAACCAGCAAAACACAAAAATGTAACAGGCAACAGAGTCTCACCCTTCCGCTGGCTCACCAGGGATTTAGAATGTCCATGCCTCAGAGCTTCCAGGGCCGCTTACTCCAGTCCAGCAGCACCCCGCTTTTGGCGGGCACCCACTGAGAAAGGAATAATGCCAGATTCAGGAAGCTGTGTGAGGTCTGCAAAGTCTGTAACAGGTGACTGAACTGTCCCAACCTGAGTGTCCTCCTTAGGTAGTCCTGGTATGATGTTACAATCCTGGCAGCCGGAGTCGAAATCCCTAGGCTGTGGATATGGTCTCCAACCGGAACCGGAGCCCCTAGATTGAAGCCATAAGATATCCTGATCCTCTAGTCAGCTCCATAGAGCTTAGACTGGATCCATCAGCATCCATCAACCTTCATCAACCCTGGTGGCTTAAAGAAGTCCCTTTTATAGCCATAACCTTCCCTTAGGATACACTGCGTCCTCATCGATTGGTTGGACAAGATTGCTTCTCCCATTGGATGAATTTCAAGCTGCATGGATAATGTTCATTTAAATGATGTGCATAGAAAGACTCAGTATATCTACATGGAGTCGGCAAGTCACAGACTCAACAATGGCTACTAAGGTAATCACATTAGCAATAAACAACTACAATACAATGGTTACTGAAAAAGTCTGGAGAACAATACGTCTGGCTTTCAGTGACCAACACAATTACATTGAGTCAACAAGAGTCTTGTAAAAACAATGAGGTACTTCTCCCCCATCTATAGACAATCTATCATGCTGTCTGGCTGGATTTTAAGAAACTTTAACCCATGAGAGTCCATGTCATCACACTACTCACACTGTCTGCCGCTCTGTGCTACTCACACTGTCTGCCGCTCTGTGCTACTCACACTGTCTGCCTGCTGCTCTCTGTCACTCACACTGTCTGCCTGCCGCTCTCTGTCACTCACACTGTCTGCCTGCCGCTCTCTGTCACTCACACTGTCTGCCTGCCGCGCTGTCACTCACACTGTCTGCCTGCCACGCTCTGTCACTCACACTGTCTGCCTGCCGCGCTCTGTCACTCACACTGTCTGCCTGCCGCGCTCTGTCACTCACACTGTCTGCCTGCCGCGCTCTGTCACTCACACTGTCTGCCTGCCGCGCTCTGTCACTCACACTGTCTGCCTGCCGCGCTCTGTCACTCACACTGTCTGCCTGCCGCGCTCTGTCACTCACACTGTCTGAGAGGGGAGCCAGCACGATCTGAAATTGGCATGCATCATATAAAAAGTGCAGATTCACAGATTTATTCCAACTGTACTGTAATATAAATGAGATTTTTATCTAGGAGGCCGCATTGCACATGAAATACAGAATATAGTGTAGGACCCCCTTATTGAGATTTGCCGTGATGTTGGCAGGGGTGGCTCAAAGAATTGATCAATTATTTGCTAAAAATCTCATTTTTTTAATTATAGTACAGTTGGAATAATAAATACATAATAAATAAAAAAATGAGATTTTTAGCAAATAATTGATCAATTCTTTGAGCCACCCCTGCCAACGTCACGGCAAATCTCAATAGGGGGGTCCTACTCTATATTCTGTATTTCATGTGCCATGCAGCCTCCTAGATAAAGTTAAAAGCAGAACCATAATGGAGCACACATACCTGTAACCTGTATATATAACCGCTTCTATGTTGCAAAAGAGGCAATTGTGGATAGAGGCCAGCTCAGGTCCCAACATGTGGAGCAAGCTCTACACATACCAGGACTATATCAGAACTGACCCTCCCAGTGCCAGACAGCAACCATTGATAAAGGCGGACCAGATCCAAGTATGGTGCTTAATTAGCAATGCCTGTGGAAAGGGTGAGGCAACTGAATGTGAACAGCTACCAACAGGAGGAATATATTGCAAACCAAGATCAGGCGTGCATAGCATGGTGGTGACCAGCCACCAGACATTTGTAGCATAACTACAACCAAACAGAGAGGGGAGCCAGCACGATCTGAAAATGGCATGCATCATATAAAAAGTGCAAATTCACAGATTTATTCCAACTGTACTGTAATATAAATGAGATTTTTATCTAGGAGGCCGCATTGCACATGAAATACAGAATATAGTGTAGGACCCCCTTATTGAGATTTGCCGTGACGTTGGCAGGGGTGGCTCAAAGAATTGATCAATTATTTGCTAAAAATCTCATTTTTTTTTATTATAGTACAGTTGGAATAAATCTGTGAATTTGCACCTTTTATATGATGCATGCCAATTTCGGATCGTGCTGGCTCCTTTTTCACTCACACTGTCTGCCTGCCGCTCTCTGTCACTCACACTGTCTGCTGCTCTCTGTCACTCACACTGTCTGCTGCTCTCTGTCACTCACACTGTCTGCCGCTCTCTGTCACTCACACTGTCTGCCTGCCGCTCTCTGTCACTCACACTGTCTGCCTGCCGCTCTCTGTCACTCACACTGTCTGGCTGCTGCTCTCTGTCACTCACACTGCCTGCCGCTCTCTGTCACTCACACTGTCTGCCTGACGCTCTCTGTCACTCACACTGTCTGCCTGCTGCTCTCTGTCACTCACACTGCCTGCCGCTCTGTCACTCACACTGCCTGCCGCTCTCTGTCACTCACACTGTCTGCCTGCCGCTCTGTCACTCACACTGTCTGCCTGCCGCTCTCTGTCACTCACACTGTCTGCCTGCCGCTCTCTGTCACTCACAGTGTCTGCCTGCCGCTCTCTGTCACTCACACTGTCTGCCGCTCTCTGTCACTCACACTGTCTGCCGCTCTCTGTCACTCACACTGTCTGCCGCTCTCTGTCACTCACACTGTCTGCCGCTCTCTGTCACTCACACTGTCTGCCGCTCTCTGTCACTCACACTGTCTGCCTGCCGCTCTCTGTCACTCACACTGTCTGCCTGCCGCTCTCTGTCACTCACACTGTCTGCCTGCCGCTCTGTCACTCAGTGTCTGCCTGCCGCTCTCTGTCACTCACACTGTCTGCCGCTCTCTGTCACTCACACTGTCTGCCGCTCTCTGTCACTCACACTGTCTGTCTGCCGCTCTCTGTCACTCACACACTGCCTGCCTGCCGCTCTGTCACTCACACTCTGTTTGCCTGCCGCTCTGTCACTCACATTCTGCCTGCCGCTCTGTCACTTACACTCTGCCTGCCTGCCGCTCTCTGTCACTCACAGCTCTGTCTCTTTCTCTCCCCCAGTATCTCTGTCTCTCTGTTTCTGTCTGTCTCTTAACCTATTTGCCTCTCTTTGCTTCTTGCTGTCTCTCTCCCTGTCTGGCTCTATCTCTGTGTCTCTGTTTCTCTCTGTCTCTCTCTATTCGTGTCTGTCTCTCTCTATGTCTCTCTCTCCCTGTCTGTCTTTATCCGTCTCTCCACCGAAATCATATTAACTGACACATCAGTCTCTCCTCCTGTGACCGCAAATCAGGCCGCCGTGACTAAAGTGAGCTGCGCGATCAGCGGTGACGTCACTCTGATGAGTCTTCCACCTCTGGCTCATTATTACTCATGGATTACGTCGGACCTGGAGGGGTGTTTGGGGGTTAATAAAGTAGGGGGAAAAAGGGTGTTTTTTTGTCTTTTATTTCAAGCAAAAGATTTTTTGGGTGTTTGCGTTTATTTACTTTCACTTACAGAAGAGTGATGGGGGTGTCTCATAAACGCCTGTTACCATCACTAAGCTAGGGTTTAGTGGCTGCTGTGGGCTGTTATTAACTCCTTATTACCCTGACTGCCAGCACACCAGGACAACGGGAACAGCCAGGCCCAGCGCCATATTTGCGCATCTCATGGATGGAGATGTTAGGCTGGAAAGGGCCAAGTAACAATGGCCCTTCCCACCCTAATAATAAACCTGCATTTTTTTGTTTAGATAAGTTCATTTATAAAAATGCATTTTTAATGGCAAAAAAGTCATGCTTTATTTAGATTTTTTACATTTTATCACCTTCTTGTAATATTGTTTTACAATTAGCAGCATCATATAGTAATCTTAGCCAACATGTTGTAGTAATGTCCCCATGCTGCAGTAATTTCCCCATCCATGTGACCTGTAGTAAGGTGCTCATCCTTGTGGTATTGTGCCCATCCTTGTGCACTATAGTATTGTGCCCATCCTGTAGTATTGTGCTCATCCTTGTGCTCAGTAGTATTGTGCCCTGTAGTATTATGCTCATCAATGTGCCCTGTAGTATTGTGCTTATCTTTGTGCCCATCTTTGTGCCCTGTGGTATTGTGCTCATCCTTGTGCCCTGTAGTATTGTGCCAATCCTTGTGCCCTGTGGTATTGTGCCCTGTGGTATTGTGCTCATCCTTGTACCTTTGTAGTATTGTGCTCATCCTTGTACCTTGTAGTATTGTGCCCATCCTTGTTCCCTGTGATATTGTGCTCATCGTTGCGCCCAGTGATATTGTGCTCATCTTTGCGCCCAGTGGTATTGTGCTCATCCTTGTGCTCAGTGGTATTGTGATCATTTTTGTGCCCTGTAGTATTGTGATTATCCTTGTGCCCTGTCGTTTCGTGCTCATCCTTGTGCCCGGTGGTATCGTGCTCATCCTTGTGCCCTGTGGTATCGTGCTCATCCTTGTGCCCTGTGGTATCGTGCTCATCCTTGTGCCCTGTCGTATCGTGCTCATCCTTGTGCCCTGTCGTATCGTGCTCATCCTTGTGCCCTGTCGTATCGTGCTCATCCTTGTGCCCTGTCGTATCGTGCTTATTCTTGTGGTATTGTGCCCATCCTTGTGCCCTATAGTATTGTGCCCAGTATTATTGTGCTCATCCTTGTAGTATTGTGCCCATCTTTGTGCCCTGTAGTATTGTGCCCATCCTTTAGTAAGAGGGGAAAAAAAATATTCTCCTCACCTTTCCTCCATTCGCTCTTATTAGGCTATGTGCACATGATCAGTGTTTGCAGAGTTTTGGATGCAGCATGTTTCAGCTACGACCAAAACGCTGTGATGTACAGTACAAGCAGAGTGGATGGGATTTCTAGAATCCCATGCCTACTGTGCGTGTGTGGCCCGCACTTTACCTGCTTGTTGCGGCCCATGGCAATCGCGGCCCTATGCCGAGGGTCTGTGCCGGCAGGACTTTACTACAGTTGAATCATTTGCGGTGACACGGAGAGGAGCTGTCTGCACTATACCAATGGCTGCCGCCCGACAATCGGATGCAAGGAGGTGACATTATACAGCAACGTCATATACAGTGGTGTATATAGAAATCATGGGGCCCCATAGCAAAAGTCTGAATGGGGCCCCCCTGATAAAAAAAAAAAGCTGAGCTACCCGCGAGCAGTACAGCCACCAATGGCTTCCACCCACTCTCCTCCAAAGCTCCTCTCTCTGGCTGTAAAGCTAAGTCAACCAGGGGGATCATGTAAGTTTAGCCAGAGAGAGGAGCAACAGAGCAGGAGGAGCTTCTAGGACACTGCTGTGTACACAGCATGCTCACGCTGAGCGGCAGTCACTGACAGTCTGACACTCAGCCTGGCTGGGAATCAGGGGTTGGCTGGCAAATTTTTGCCTGGGGGGAAAGCACAAAGCAATGGCACCTGATAAGTGGCCTATACAGTTAGGTCCAGAAATATTTGGACAGTGACACAAGTTTTGTTATTTTAGCTGTTTACAAAAACATGTTCAGAAATACAATTATATATTTAATATGGGCTGAAAGTGCACACTCCCAGCTGCAATATGAGAGTTTTCACATCCAAATCGGAGAAAGGGTTTAGGAATCATAGCTCTGTAATGCATAGCCTTCTCTTTTTCAAGGGACCAAAAGTAATTGGACAAGGGACTCTAAGGGCTGCAATTAACTCTGAAGGTGTCTCCCTCGTTAACCTGTAATCAATGAAGTAGTTAAAAGGTCTGGGGTTGATTACAGGTGTGTGGTTTTGCATTTGGAAGCTGTTGCTGTGACCAGACAACATGCGGTCTAAGGAACTCTCAATTGAGGTGAAGCAGAACATCCTGAGGCTGAAAAAAAAGAAAAAATCCATCAGAGAGATAGCAGACATGCTTGGAGTAGCAAAATCAACAGTCGGGTACATTCTGAGAAAAAAGGAATTGACTGGTGAGCTTGGGAACTCAAAAAGGCCTGGGCGTCCACGGATGACAACAGTGGTGGATGATCGCCGCATACTTTCTTTGGTGAAGAAGAACCCGTTCACAACATCAACTGAAGTCCAGAACACTCTCAGTGAAGTAGGTGTATCTGTCTCTAAGTCAACAGTAAAGAGAAGACTCCATGAAAGTAAATACAAAGGGTTCACATCTAGGTGCAAACCATTCATCAATTCCAAAAATAGACAGGCCAGAGTTAAATTTGCTGAAAAACACCTCATGAAGCCAGCTCAGTTCTGGAAAAGTATTCTATGGACAGATGAGACCAAGATCAACCTGTACCAGAATGATGGGAAGAAAAAAGTTTGGAGAAGAAAGGGAACGGCACATGATCCAAGGCACACCACATCCTCTGTAAAACATGGTGGAGGCAACGTGATGGCATGGGCATGCATGGCTTTCAATGGCACGGGGTCACTTGTGTTTATTGAGGACATAACAGCAGACAAGAGTAGCCGGATGAATTCTGAAGTGTACCGGGATATACTTTCAGCCCAGATTCAGCCAAATGCTGCAAAGTTGATCGGACGGCGCTTCATAGTACAGATGGACAATGACCCCAAGCATACAGCCAAAGCTACCCAGGAGTTCATGAGTGCAAAAAAGTGGAACATTCTGCAATGGCCAAGTCAATCACCAGATTTTAACCCAATTGAGCATGCATTTCACTTGCTCAAATCCAGACTTAAGACGGAAAGACCCACAAACAAGCAAGACCTGAAGGCTGCGGCTGTAAAGGCCTGGCAAAGCATTAAGA